>NC_088233.1:20023881-20353881 GCF_036934945.1 Oncorhynchus masou masou | reverse complement strand
TCTCCGTCAACTGAGTGAGGAAGGACGCCTGTACTTTGTAGTGACCGGGTGTATTGATACACCCCCCAAAGTGTAATTAATAACTTCACCATGCTCAAAGGGATAGTCAATGTCGGCTTCTTTTTGTTGTTGGTATCTACCAATAGGTGCCCTTCTTTGCGAGGCATTGGAAAACCTCGCTGGGCTTTGTCAATGAATCTGTGCTTGAAATTCACACTCAACTGAGGGACCTTACAGATAACTGTATTTGTGGGGTACAGAGATGTAGCCATTCAAAAATCATGTTAAAACCTCTTGAAACTCCCCATCCCGGATCCGGGATCGTGACTAAAGCCTCAGGCTCATTAGCATAACGCAACGTTAACGATTTCTGAAAATCGCAAATAAAATTAAAATAATGCGTTTGCTCTCAAGCTTAGCCTTTTCTTAACAACACGGTCATCTCAGATTTTCAAAATATGCTTTTGAACCATAGAAATGGACTAATTTGTGTAAGAGTATGCAAAGCTAGCATAGCATTTTGTGTAGCATGTAGCACGCAACATTTTCACAAAAGCCAGATAACCAAATAAATAAAATCATTTACCTTTGAAGAGCTTCTGATGTTTTCAATGAGGAGGCTCTCAGTCACATACCAAATGCGCAGTGTTTCCTGAAAGCGTCTGTGTGTAGGAGAAATCGTTCCGTTTTCTACATTGCGCCTGGCTACTGAAACGAACCGAAAATGCAGTCACCTACAACGTAAAACTTTTTCCGGATTAACTACATAATATCGACCGAAACATGGCAAACGTTGTTTGGAATCAGTCCTCAAGGTGTTTTTTCACATATCTCTTCATTGACATGCAGTTCGTGGAAGCTTGCTTTCCTCTCTGTATTCCTTGGAAAAATACTGGCAGGTGACTTTTGCGCACCAATTTCGGCACAGGACACCGGGCGGACACGTGGTAAATGTGGTCTGTTATGGTCAATCTTCCAATGATCTGCCTACAAATACGTCACAATGCTGCAGACACCTTGGGGAAACGACAGAGAGGGTTGATTCATTCCTCTTGCGTTCACAGCCATATAAGGAGATCATGACAAACAGAGCCTCAAAAATCCTTGTCATTTCCTGGATGCCATCTCATCTTGGTTTTGCCTGAAGCTCACGTTAAAGGGCACGCACAGAGAAGATCTTTGTATTTCTGGACACGTCAGAGTGTTTTCTTTCGAACAGTAGCAATTATATGCATAGTCGAGCATCTTTTTGTGACAAAATATCTTGTTTAAAACGGGAACGTTTTTCATCCAAAAATGAAATTGCGCCCCTAGAGTTCCAAGAAGTTAAACACCATTATTGCACACAGTAAGTCCTTGCTAGTTATCTGACTTGTTAAGCAAATGTTTACTCCTATAGTTATTTAGGCTTTGGATTATTGATACTTATTGACTCAAGACATTTCAGCTTTTCATTTTTTATTAATTTGTAAACATTTCTAAAAACATTTGAACCACTTTGGCATTATGGGGTATTGTGTATAGGTCAGTGCCACAAAGTCTAACTACTAAATTCAGTCTGTAACACAAAATGTGGAAAAAGTCAAGGGGTGTGAATACTTTCTGAAGGCACTGTATACACACTGAGTGTACAAAACATTAAGAACACCTTCCTAATAATGAGGTATTGAAAGCGTCCCACAGGGATGCTGGCCCAAGTTGACTTCAATGCTTCCCACAGTTGTGTCAAGTTGGCTGGATGTCCTTTGGATGGTGTACCATTCTTGATACACACGGGAAACTGTTGAGCGTGAAAAACCCAGCAGCGTTGCTGTTCTTGACACACTCAAACCGGTGTGACTGTTCAAAGGCACTTACATCTTTTGTCTGCCCCGTTCACACTCTGAATGACACACTTACACAATCCATGTCTCAAGGCTTAAAAGATATTCTTGAACCTGTCTCCTCCCCTTCATCTAGACTGATTGAAGTGAATTTAACAGGTGATATTCAGAAGGGATCATAGCTTTCACCTGGATTCACTTGGTCAGTCTATGTAATGGAAACAGCAGGTGTTCGCAATGTTTACTTCACTCAGTGTATGTCAATGGTGTATGTAGGCATCTGAGCTATCTGGATAGCTGGGATTCTACCACCAGTTAGGGGGCAACGTCTTTTAAACTGAAATCACCATCACCCACTCCCTCACGACGCCAGGACAGCGGAGTCAATCACCACCTTCCAGAGACACCTGAAACCCCACCTCTTCAAGGAATACCTAGGATAGGATAAAGCAATCCTTCTCACCCCCCCCCCCCTTAAATGATTTAGATGCACTATTGTAAAGTGGCTGTTCCACTGATGTCAGAAGGTGAATTCACCAATTTGTAAGTCGCTCTGGATAAGAGCATCTGCTAAATGACTTAAATGTAAATGTAAGTAATGTGTCTTTTTGTAATTTAAAAGTATTAGCTAGTAATGTCACTTTAAAGTTAGCTATGACATAGCCAATATATATATATAGCACAACTTTGGACTTCAATCGAATGGTTTAGACCGTTTGGTAGTTGACTGACTTGGAGTGAACTTCTCTTCAACCATGCAATGCGGGTAAAAATAAAAAAATCTGTCCTCTTCATGACATTTTTCAACTTTACCCTGTATATCTAAAAATGACCATTTATACTGATTGTTTCAAGGAAAACTACCAAAATTATTGCTGATGGTGAACCTGAACAATCAATTTAAAATCTAATGTAAGCCCTGATCAGCTGTAGGCAGATGTAGCCTCATGTCAACCAAATAATCAAATCTTGATGAGTTGGTTATCTGAATCAGCTATGTAGTGCTTGGGCAAAAACCAAAACGTGCACCCCTTGGGGTCCCGAGGACCGAGTTTGGGAAACACTGACAGAGGCTTCAAGAAATGCCACAAAGCAGGACTACATTTATTTTCAGATCTCGCACCCCTCCTCAATATACTGGAACTCATCATAGGGTGTATCTTTCGGTGCGTGAAGTCCAGTCCTGCCCTCTTCATGGCCAATTATGTGTGAAACACATCTCACTGACTTAGA
This sequence comes from Oncorhynchus masou masou, assembly GCF_036934945.1. NCBI lineage: Eukaryota > Metazoa > Chordata > Actinopteri > Salmoniformes > Salmonidae > Oncorhynchus > Oncorhynchus masou. The sequence continues at coordinate 20,350,825 of NC_088233.1, read as the reverse complement.
AATACCTTGGATATTATCAAAACAAACCCGGGGACCAGTCCACATCGGTGAATCGTTACATCTTGTGGCAGGGAGAGGTGAAGGGAGATATATTGCGACCCGCTGGCTCCACCCCTGAGCCTTATATGGACTTCCTGCCCAACGAGGCGAGCCTGTGGATCATTAAGCCAGGGAGCACTGGGGGATAAAAGAGGAGGCGGCCTACACAAAGGGTCAGAGAACGGAGAGGGAAGTGTATGTATGTTATGAAGAGTGTGAGGAATAAGAGAAATAACTGACTACCCCCACTGTGTACCGAACCGAATTGGCTAAGGACCCGAGTTTTAGGATTACCCCTGGAGAACGAAACGGACGATGAGAACGGATTGTGAGCTGTGAAATGGTTGGTGAATTCCCCCCTTTTCCCCAGTGTGCAAAACTCTCTAATAAACTCCATTTGCATTCTATTTGTGCTCCTTGTGCGTGTTTGGTTATTGAACTTGGTGACGTGGAAACCCCACACCCTTGAACCTGCTACAATCCCTAGTATTGTTACTGTCACCCCAATTGGAAGTTCATCGTTTAAAAAACAAAGAACAATTACTGTACAAACACTGTCGCCTGAGGAATGATGTCTGGTAATTTCCTATCTTTAAACATCTCGCTTTACCATCTATGGTCTCTGCGGACACACTACTGTGGGACTGGGTGTTAATGTGCATAGTTCTCTAATTTAAATATTTAATCTTTATCCTCTTATGTCTCTAAAGGGTAATGAATAAATCAGTCATAAAAATAGATACTTGGAATGTTGGCAGTGACGTAAATGGTAAATAGAGACAAATGGCAGAATGTATTAGCCATTCTATTAGCAAATATATTTAGGATGCTTGCTATTACCATTGGTAATTGGTATTTCCAATTCTTGACGGCAAACTAAGATAATGAATATAGAATGGTTAGACCTTAAAGAGTGAGTGTGTATGTGTCCGTATACTGAGAGAGTTAGAGTATCTGTAATGTCCCTGATGAGAGCTGTCTAGGCTGTTTACATCCCTAGCCTGTCTTCCTCGCTCTCCTCTTCATTACTCTGCAGCACGGCTGCTGATCCATGTTGTAATTTTTATTAAAAATCCTAAGAACGCAGGGAGAGGAGAGGGATTGGCTGTTTTTTTTACTTTGTCTTCTTTAAAACACGAGTCTGGAGAGACATGTTCCTGACTGTGAGAAAGCCATTAATATGGGAGGGGAGAACACTGAGGACTGTGGGCTCTCATTCTCCTTGACTAAGTAAGATATTTAAGCGCGTTAACCCTCGCAAGGCTGCCGGCCCAGAATCGCTAGCCGCGTCCTCAGAGCATGCGCAGACCAGCTGGCTGGAGTGTTTACGGACATATTTAATCTCTCCCTATCTCAGGCAGCTGTCCCCACTTGCTTCAAGTTGTCCACCATTGTTTCTGTACCCAAGAAAGCAAAAGGTAACTGAACTAATTGACTATCGCCCTGTAACACTCACTTTTGTCATGACGTGCTTTGAAAGGCTAGTTAAGGACTATATCACCTCCACCTTAGCTGACACCCTAGACCAACTTCAATTTGCATACCGCCCCAATAGATCCACAGACGATGCAATCACCATCACACTGCCATATCCCATTTGGACAAGAGGAATACCTATGTAAGAATGCTGTTCATTGACTACAGCTCAGTCTTCAACACTGTAGTACCCTCCAAGCACATCATTAAGCTTGGGGCTCTGGGTCTGAACCCTGCTCTGTGCAACTGGGTCCTGGACTTCCTGACGGGCCGCCCCAGGTGGTAATGGTAGGAAACAACACCTACACTATGCTGATCCTCAACACAGGGGTGGTGCTCAGCCCCCTCCTGTACTCCCTGTTCACCAATGACTGCATGGCCACACATGCCTCCAACTCAATCGTGAAGTTTGCAGATGACACAACAGTAGTAGGCCTGATTACCAACAAGACGAGACACTACAGGAGTGAGGTGAGGGTCCTGTCCTCTCCCACAACGTCAACGTTCCTCGGCGAACACATCACTGACAATCTGAAATGATCCACCCACACCGACAGTGTGGTGAAGGCGGTACAACAGTGCCTCTTCAACCTCAGGAGGCGGAAGACTTTTGGCTTGGTCCCTAAGACCCTCACAAACTTTTACAGTTGCACCACTGAGAGCATCCTGTCGGGCTGTATCACGGCCTGATATGGCAACTGCACCACCCGAAACAGCAGGGCTCTCCATAGGGTGGTGCGGTCTGACCAACGCAATACCGGGGGCACACTGCCTGCCCTCCAGGACACATACAGCACCCGGTGTTACAGAAAGGCTAGGAAGATAATCAAGGACATCAACCACCCAAGTCACGGCCTGTTCACCCCGCTATCATCCAGAAGGCGAGGTCAGTACAGGTGCATCAAAGCTGGGACCGAGAGACTGAAGAATAGCTTCTATCACAAGGCCATCAGACTTAAATAGCCATCACTAGCCGGCCTCCACCCAGTACCCTGCCCTGACCTCAGTCACTGTCACTAGCCGGCCTCCACCCAGTACCCTGCCCTGACCTCAGTCACTGTCACTAGCCGGCCTCCACCCAGTACCCTGCCCTGACCTCAGTCACTGTCACTAGCCGGCCTCCACCCAGTACCCTGCCCTGACCTCAGTCACTGTCACTAGCCGGCCTCCACCCAGTACCCTGCCCTGACCTCAGTCACTGTCACTAGCCGGCCTCCACCCAGTACCCTGCCCTGACCTCAGTCACTGTCACTAGCCGGCCTCCACCCAGTACCCTGCCCTGACCTCAGTCACTGTCACTAGCCGGCCTCCACCCAGTACCCTGCCCTGACCTCAGTCACTGTCACTAGCCGGCTACCACGCAGTTACTCAACCTTGCACCGTAGAGGCTGCTGACCTATGTACATAGACACGAAATCACTGGTCACTTTAATCATCTTTACATACTGTTTTACAGTATGGTCAAATTAATAAACTAAACTAGTTTCATGTGTATATTTTGTATTCTACTGTATTCTTGTCAATTCCACTCTGACATTGCTCATCCTAATATTTATATTTCTTAATTCCTTTCTTTTACTTTTAGACTTGTGTGTATTCTGAATTGACGAGCTAGGAACACAAGCATTTCGCTACACCTGCAATAACATCTGCAAAATGTGTATGTGAGCCAATAAATTTGATTAGATTTGATTTGAGAGAAGAGGAGAGAAAGTGCCTGTTCTTCATTCCTGTCAGGCAGGGTCTGAGACCTGGGATACTCGGCGTACCTGCAGTAATCCTCTGCAATTGCACAACTAGCACCATTGTTCTCTGTGTGCTGAATGTTTTCCAATTATGACAGAAAGGCAATTTGTCAATTGCAGTGTATTAAAGACCATACTCTCTGGCCAAATCAGCACCTGGGTACAATAAAGGTGTGAAGGTGCTCCATGGGGATGATCTAGCCAGGCCAGTGCTCATGGTGAAGTGAATGGCTTTTAGACTAGAAAGCCAGAACCATGTTTTATAGACATTCATTAAGATTCTCCCAGCACTAAGCCTGAGCTCAGGGCAGGCATGTTGATCCCGATCATAATTAATGAAATCTCTCCTTATTCTATGTGCAGCATGAGGGACACTAGCCAGAACCACAGTCTTCATTGGGGACCCGTGGGTAGTTCTCTTGCATAATTTACTGAATTAAACCCCCCTGGCATCATCTAAATGAAGTGTAATAAAAGAAGAAGCCAGCTAAATTTGCCCTTGTTAATTGAGAATCTGCAGACTCTGGCTCCCAAAGGAAAGGGGATGTTTTGATTCCACACATCTCTATCCTTGTTAGAACCACAGAAACCCAGTCATACATTCCCTCCTTCTGTATTCACCACCTGAACAATGTATTCTCAGAGGGATTTTTCTGAATCCAATTTCAGATGCAATTCCACTTCCGCAGGGCGCTGTGTTTGCCATAGATCCACACAGTGGCTTCTAAGAGTAAGAAGTAATTAATATTCTTTAGAAGATAAATGACAGACTTTGTTTGGAAGAGCCACTGTGGACAAATTGGGCTCGTGTTCCCTGGAGGTTGTGCAAGCTCCTATCTTCTTATCTTCCTTCGATTGACTGGAAAAGTTCTGACATGATGGAAGATTGATCCAAAAGTTCCCAAATAAAAATATCTCAAGCAGGGGACAAATCAGCTTGCGTTTTCTGGATAGGGTAAAATAAACTATTGTTCACAGAATGGGTGGAAAACACGCTCTTAAAAATGTTGTTCAGAGTTGACATGTCATTACCTATTTAGTCATTAACCTATTTAGGCATGACCTATTTAGTCATTAATCTATTTAGTCATTACCTATTTAGTCATTAAGCTATTTAGTTAGTCATTAATTTATTTAGTCATTACCTATTTAATCATTACCAATTTAGTACGTCATGAATCTATTTAGTCATGAATCTATTTAGTCATCAACCTATTTAGTCATCAATCTATCTAGTCATCAACCTATTTAGTCATCAATCTATCTAGTCATCAACCTATTTAGTCATCAATCTATCTAGTCATCAACCTATTTAGTCATCAACCTATTTAGTCAACCTATTTAGCAAGTGAAACAGTCCATTTGGCATTGTTGTGCACTGTTAATTCTCTTCCTGATTGAGCTTGCCTGCCTGCCTGTTAAAGACTTCCCTCTTCCGTACGATGCACCAGGGAGAACAGATAGCTTTTCAAAACCAACCCAAAATAAAGGCGCCTTAGGGGGCTCCGCACTTACAATGGCAGGAAATTACCGTAATGTTTAAGATGTTTTGGCAACAATGCGTCTCGCAGTGGGAACCAAACATTATAGGGATGAAGAAAATGTGGAATGTACCTTCTCCAGGTTAGGTACAAAACAAGGTCAACTTTGAGGGAGGGAGGAGAGCAGCGGTAGACCTTTTAATCCCAGTCACGCCTGCCATCCATCGCTGAGGGGCTACTGCAACACAAACTGCTGCCCTCAGTCCCCCATATCACCATATTCACCTTGTGCAGCTGCAATATGAAAGAATGATAAGGCACTGGAGTCACTCACCAAACGTTGCTATCTCTCTCCAGGCACTAACTGCTGTGACTTGTTCATTTTGAAAACAAGGCAAAATTATGTCTGAATTGGCAGCTTTTGCCTGTTCTCTGTAGTAGCACCTCCGTTTTGATTCAATCTCTTTATCATGCAGTGGTTCAGTGCTGACGAAGGCTGTGATTGAGATTTCTGGCAGCCCCTCGGTGAGCATGGTCCTGCACTGTGTGTTTGATGTGAAGGTTGGCTGCCGACAGCATGTATGAGCTGGACAGAGTCAATAAGAGTCATAACTCCACAGCCCAGTGTAATAATTGCTTAACACTATGGGCTACTGTATGCTTAAGCTTAAACTCTATATGACCAGTTAGGTTCTCTACTGGAGCAGTAGAGAGAAATGAAAAACCTGAATCATTTAGGAAAAAGGATGCCGGCTTGAATTTGGTAAATACAAACGCTTTCAAATAAAATAATCACCTTGAGGAAATATTGATGTGAAATTTGTACAATAAGCTCAATATAAATGCAATACATCAACACTGCAATAGACTTATAGCCGTATATCCTGCCTGTAGTTTACTAGAATGCCCCAATTATCTTAATCTGAGGGTCTCTCAGATTTCAATGTTCAAAGTGGCAGCGCAAATTCAGTGTCCTCCAAGGAAAATAAATATTTGCATGCAAATCTTCTTATCGAAGTCGCAATCATTGGTGGAACTGGATCCATACTCAAAAAACCTGACCTGTTTTAGTTTCTTTGTCCAGTGTCTATTCTTTTTCCCATCTTAATCATTTCTTTATATCGGCCAGTCTGAGATATGGCTTTTTCTTTGCAACTGTGTCTAGAAGGCCAGCATGCCGGAGTCGTCTATTCACTGTTGAAGTTGAGACAGGTGTTTGCTGGTACTATTTAATGAAGCTGACAGTTGAGGACTTGGGAGGTGTCTGTTTCTCAAACTAGACACTCTACTGTACTTGTCCTCTTGCTCAGTTGTGCACCGGGGCCTCCCACTCCTCTTTCTATTCTGGTTTGGGCCAATTTGCGCTGTTCTGAGAAGGGAGTAGTACACAGCGTTGTACAAGATCTTCAGTTTCTTGGCAATTTCTCGCATGGAATAGCCTTCATTTCTCAGAACAAGAATTGACTGACGAGTTTCAGAAGAAAGAACTTTGTTTCTGGCCATTTTGAGTCTGTAATTGAGCCCACAAATGCTGATGCTTAAGGATACTCAACTAGTCTAAAGGAGGACAGTTTTATTGCTTCTTTAATCAGGACAACAGTTTTCAGCTGTGCTAACATAATTGCAAAATGATTTTCTAATGATCAGGTAGCCTTTTAAAAATGATAAACTTGGATTAGCTAGAACAACGTGCCATTGGAAAGCAGGAGTGATGATTGCTGATAATGGGCCTCTGTACACCTGTGTAGATACTCCATTTAAAATCTGCCATTTCCAGCTACAATAGTCATTTACAACATTAACGATGTTTACACTGTATTTCTGATCAATTTGATGTTATTTTAGGCCTGCATGTGTGTGTGTGGTACAATATGTGAGGAAGTGTACCACACGTGTTGACAGGTCTCTCTCTCCCTGATTACCATTGAAGGGTTTTCTCTATATGAAAAACCTTCTTTAATCACACAAACCCCATACATCTGAGACACTACAATGAGGTGTCAACGCTACAGACACCAGAGTGGAGATCACACAGTAGCTAATGAATCAACAGGCGGCTCGCTGTTCTCATTTGTTGGAGCTAATTAACCCTGCAAGCATCCGCAGGACGACCTCTGCTAATCTACACTCTTGACTCAGCTACCAATGACGATACACACAAATTCTCATACACTATACACAGTCACATCCGTACACCTACAGAAAATATATTCAACAAATGACATGCCAAGGCTACTACTCTCCCTGGGGTCCTCATCTCCACTCTATTCAGTGGGTAATTGCAGTGTGATTAGTAGAGAGAGGAGAGGAGGTCGTAGATGAGATAGACAAGAGAGGCTCATATGGTAAAGCGTCTCCCGCTAGTCTCTGGAGGGTTAGTCAATGTAACGGTTCTGCATGAGTGGCCATTGAGGATCCTCTCTAAACAAACACACACACACACATTCACCTACACTCGCACCCACACCCTCACACACACCCACTCATTCACACACTTCTTTCTGGGCTATAAGAGGAACTCCACTTTGACACATTGCTGGAGGCTCAGATTCCCCGGGGGCAATGGATGCATGCCAAGCTGCTCACTTCTAAAATATTAAGGGTAGAGTCCATTCTGTGTTACTAATTCTAGAAATGTGGAAAATATGGAAATAGGCAGTCGTGTTCCCGATGTTTGGACTTGAGAACAAACACAGATCAGATTTCTGCTGCCTTTATATTAGAGCCAAAGTCCCAAATCCTTCATATAATTGAGGTCATAAATAAGCCTTGGTGCCCTATCATGTCCCTGACTGACACTGAATGAAAAATGATGTAATAATACACCAGAGACAAATCTATGAATGCGAGATGTCAAAGGCATGAGGAAATAAATTGAAGTTTAGCACAGTAAATAACTTCTCTGGCGTTTATATTTGTCGATGCATGATGTCATACATCAACAAACAAGACAGATTCCACTGAAAACAAAATGACCTGTTTCCATACTCTGCATCTCATCCTTTCAATTCTAGAGTTTATGATACAACAAAGCTCTCGGGTGGCCGATTGAGGTATAATCTAGAATGTGTAAACATCTTGACGCCACTTAACTTGGCAGTGCCACTCTTGAAATTAGCAGGTTGAATTAATGGCTGATGTGCTTCCATATGGTGAGGATGGGGAAGCCCTGTCTGTCTCAATGTCAGGGGAGGTCTGTGGGAGGGCAGTGCAAAGGAGGACTTTTTATTCCCACAGAGGGGGGATAAAAGGTCATTCATATTGTGGCCAATGATAACATACAGCCTCTTAGCAGTCCCAGCTCAATGCCGTGGTGATAACCAGAGGGAGATTACGAGTAGAGAGGGGAGGTCAGGATCCCTTCTGGAGCTAAATGCCTGCCTGCCTGCCTGGGAAACTCAATGGTCTGTGAGGGAACACTGCTGGAAAGATCAATATACCTTCCAATCGTAGTATTTTTCTCCCGAAGTGCTGAGAAATCACTTTCCCCTGCAGCAACACAATGGAGGGTGTGGAGAGGAGGTCAATTAAATTACATCGCTTTCAGCTCACATTCTCTGTTGTTTACTCCGAGCCATGTCACTAGACAAAGGGGGAAATTAGGCAAATAATATGTCAGGTGACTCAACACATTTCCAATGGTCCTATCCAAATGGCCATTGGCATCTTCGAAACTTGATTGAAAGCTCAAAGCTCTTTTATTCCGGCACCGAAATCTTAAAGCCTCAATCAAAGTAGACAACAATCTGAGATTCGAGTAGAAGGTTATGCAGCATCCAGTCTAAATTAACAGAAACGGGAAGCTAAGATGGGCGCTGAACTTCTCAAAGCTCATTTCCTCACACAAAGGTTAACAAAGCCCTTGGTTATAGTGACATTGTCATCCTGTGAATAAGCAAGAGTATGTGACATGGTGTCAGCAGTCCATCAACAGATGGTTTTGTAGCCATGACGACTCACTCCATGTCTACAGCAACAGCAGCAGGTGCATAGGGTGTATCGACTCCACATTTGTCCCTCACACAGCAAGCACTGTGGTTTTCACCACTCAAGCTGAATTTATTTTCTTATTTGACCTTTTTATAGTACTCATTTTACTCCCATTTGTTTTGTCTCTGGCTGGCAAACGAGAGGAAGTCCGAGAGAGGTTGTAATGACAATAATGATTACAAATACGATTTATAATTTATGCCTAGTTTTCGACTGGGCGCTAATCCAATCTGGGTCCAAACGCTTCCATCATACCGAGGTCAGAGGAACTGTTTCACCAATAATACTCTCCCTTTCCTGGCAACAGAAATAAACAGAATAGACAAGGTTGGTAATAGATGGAGAGAAGCAGAGCTGTAAACATAATTTCCATGTGGGGGGGGGAATGTTCAGAGCAGAGCTGCGGTCATCTAGTCTAATTCCTCCTCACATCAATATTGAAAAACTGCACTCTGCAACAGAACCAGGTCAGGCCAAGCATCTGCAGAACGAGGCTCATAATCCAATTGATGTGTCTCCAGATATGTGTCCACATACAGTCCAATGCCATCACAACTCATATCCCATTAAGCTAGAACGTAAACCAAAATGTTTGAGATACGTTGCTGGGTAAACAAAACCTCAGGATTTATCTCCCAACTCTTCCATTAGTGGAGACAGGATGAAGTGATTCCTATTCACTTGTTTAATCAAAAATGCATTTCTGTTGTATAACATGTCAAACTAAATATTTGGTTTGAAAACTGTCATATAGATGATTACGGTGTGTTTCAATTGTTTCTTTTTATCAATCAAGTATTCCCAGAGCTCCTGGAAAAAAAACAAGAAACAGGTGAGGCCTTGTGGGAAGTCTTAAAACTAAATGCACACAATATGAAATTAGCATGAAAGAGATGTTCCCACTCGAACAAACATCTGTTCACACCAATAAAGATAAATACATTTTCTTAAGGAGACAATGTACACTGAATCCCCCGCTAGCCTCCAGTCACCATTGAGAGATAAACCAAAGCAAAAGCTCTGTGTTGTGTTCATCATTTCCCTCATTATGTTGAGGTGCTGGAGGTTTTCACGCCTACATGGCGAGGAAAAGACATGCAGGATCCAGGCACTTCAGAGGGAGAGGGCGTGTGATCTATCACCCTCCGATGAGTAGACAACGAAACAGTGCACACTGGGAGCTGGAGAGGGGAGATACAGCAAATGAAACAGGAAAGCAAAACAAAAAACAACACAAACAACTGAGAGACATTGGCAGTCCTATGGGGGGATATAGGCCTGCAATCCCACAGAGTAATACATGCAGCCACTTCTTTGCATGGCTGCTGTCCTTGCAGCTGTGACCAGGCGTCCCTGGAGTGCAGTCAGATCACTGTGAAGAGGCACTACTCAGTAGGAGGGGCAGCAGTAGCATTAACACTTGGGAGTTCACATATACCAATAACATTTCAGCCTTTAGGCCAATTTACTGGAGTTGAGAGTAAGAGGCAATTGCAGATTGAGTAAACAAATCTCTCCACAAGCCATTCACATTGGGCAAACTTGTAATGAAATATTCTTCCTTCAAATAGTTTTTTGTAATTCCCTTATTTCCCTGGTTGTTATTTTCAGTGTAATGGAAATGGCCTGCAGACTGCAGGGAGATGTGTGGATACTACAGGATGTGCTAGGGAGTAGCCTGTCGCTGCAGACCTGCAGACACGGGAGCTCTCGGCTCATGATCTAGTAAATATCAGCTTGCTCTACTGCTATGAATACTCAGCCATCCTCAGGTTCCAACCTGCAGTGAGCGCAGTCAGATTTGAGTTGGAAGGCTACTCTGCGCCACAAATAGGCTGTGTCACAAGGATAACCTTAAAAGCTACGGTGAAGGTAATTACCATCTATAATGTCTATAAATGATCATTCTTAACCCTCTGAGGACTGGCTGCACTTGCACACCTTACCTACAAATGCAACAGCATGGTATGAAATGTACATGCATAGATTTAAAACGTAGCAAAAATTGGGAGGAATGACGCTTTTAGTGTCAGCCGATGAATAGCAAAGTGACAGGTCTAGAGAGGTAAGGAGTTCTACAGAGTTTCTAGGTTCTGGCAACATTCAGTCTGTACTTGTGCCTTTGCTGCTTGGCACTCCATATTTAGCATTATCTGTGCTTTGTTTTTCAGGCTGAGCCCAGAGAATGGGGAAGCAAGCGCCGAAAGAGTCCTTTGAAAGTGGATAAATACACTACAATCTCACCGGGGCGCATAGTCAGCGTACACATTGAGCCACCTCCATAAATCAAAATACATCACAGCCATCCTCCAACCACTGCTGCAACAGGTGTCCCCTCCTCCCCCTCCCCTCGTCTTACTATGCAAATAGCCTTCCTTAAGAGCTGTTGTGTTTACTGAGCAATGTCCCTAGATTCTCTCAAGAGGCCCACCTAAGAAGGCTCGACATGGTAAGACACTTGGAGAGCCCTTGCCTCAGAGTGGTAGGGAGGGACTGAATGCAGGATAAAGCCTGCTTCATCTTCTATGGCTTGAACAGCTCCTGCAGCGCACCCTGCGGCCCGAACGCTAACTAAGTCTGATGTTTACCGCAGCATAAACAGACAGCCTGATACTTACCGCAGTGTTAACTGCCACCTCCGCTCCTGGCGCTTTGTCTTCTAACTGGCTTTTCTTTCTGGAAGGCCTGTAACAGCGAGGATAATGGTAGTGGCTGTGAAAGTCGGCGGTCTCTTCGCCTGTCACACGGGTGCCAACAACAGCGGCTGGCCTTTATCAGCACAGCCTGGTGGCCAACTGATAAGAGTCTGTCCCATCCAAACAGGAACAATGAACCACAGGAGACCACCACTGGTTGATCCATGCAACAGCTACTAACAGTATCTGTGTGTCTACAAAAGCCCATCACCCAGACCATAGATTAGATATACATGACGCTATGATTGTAACTCAATGCAAAAAGCATTCTGGTTCCTAGTGTTTCCATTCACATTGCATGGAGTGTAATGGGAGTGTAAATCAACTCTTTCACTATCCTAACCATTAATATCAAAGGATGAGGAGGAGGTATTGCTGCAGCTGCTAAAGCGGACATTTGTTCCTCCTCTTTAGCTACTTGAGTTACCCTCACTGCTGTGCATCCTATATGATTATATATAATAAATGGTGTTTACGAGATGGAAAAAGCTGTCTCGGGTCCTGTGTGGTTGGACATGCCAGACCTCAGCCACTCTATTGTGTTGCACATTCTGAGATTGCCTGATCTCTCTAATCACCATGTTCTACATGACCTGGACTTGGGAGAAGGTGTAGAGGACATTTAGATCAATAGAGGATTTTACATATGCTTAGTGACCTTAGTGACAGAGTGCACTAATGTTGTGTTTATATTCACATCCAGGTACAGACTAAAGAAGTGTCTTTATACTGTAACTCCCAACATGAGAGTCTAATGAGGCTTGCATTGACATTTTGGGTAGCCAATGTTGTCACAGATTGGGATTTATTGTCATGAATTTTGCCACACTGCTAACCCTAATGCCTAGCCCTAACCTTAACTGAAATTAGCTTGGTCTTAATGAATTTTTCATGAATTGCTACAATTTAGCCATTTTTTGCTATCTAGCGGAAATCTCTCAGTTCTGCCTCCAGAGCGAGTATCATGATAATAAACGTCAAGCTGTGATGTTGTCATCCAAGTTATTTAACACACAATATGACCTTGACAACTTAACAGAGGGAGCCTTATTTTTTGTTGAAGCCTTCATGGTCTTCATCAAACTTTATCAGGCTGACAAGCAAGGTTATCCCAAGCATGGATTCTCCCATGAACTACTGTCTGTCTACTTCTGTGTAATCAAGGAAGGATAACAATAAATAAATTGGGAACATTACCTTAGGGCATAAGACACAGATATAAATGTCAGTTATATAAAAGAGTGATCACCAAGTTGAATCGATCTTTCGCGCTTTGAGCGATCCAAACACACTTTGATGGTGTAGTTCAATTAAACGAGTAAAAGAAAGGAGGACAGACAGTGAGTGTAATCCAATAAGGTAACTAACAAGCTGTGGCGTACAGTAGATCACAAGACCATACTGTCATGGTGTTCACCTCTAATCATTAGAGCCCACTGACTCTGCTGTGCGTCTGTTCTTCCCCTCATTACTAGAGGGAACACAGAGAGAGTGGCCATTGCTCCTTCTCTCTGAGCTATGACCACTTTACGTCACTTTATGTCCCCGGTGCCTGCGAAGAACGGTCACATTACCGCCAAAGAAAGGGAAACAAAGACGCACGGAATGAGGGAAGGCGAGAAGGGCATCTCCCCAACCATGAAAAGCCTTACGTTTAAAGGCAGCCTACTTTTCTTCATACCTTCGTCCTATCCTGAGGCTACACTTTGCGGAGCGCCTTTTGTTTCCATTTGCGACGTGAGACAATAACCAATAAAAAAATAAAATAAAAGGGAGAGCAAAAGATCCGAATCCCGATCCTGCTGATATTTATTATCAGTGGGTCTATGAATAACTACTATCAGGTAATGGGGGCTTAGATGTCCACAGTTTGCTGGGGCCCAGAGCCGGAGCCCACAGTGACAAACACTCCTAAGGAAACCTATTGACTGGGAGCTTCTTTTCATGTTTGGAGGTTTGCAGTAAATACATTTAAATGTGTATGGCTTCCAGGCCCTGTCAATGAATATACATGGGCCATGCTCTGCTGACCTTGCCTGCCTCCTGTACACTGGGACTCAATGTGGACTGCACTATGCAGAAACGAAATGTTGACAGCAGAAAACCATGGGAAGATACTCATCTATGTGATCCCTGCTGCACAGCAAGCCCACACAAATCCAATGGGCTCCTCTCTGTGAATTGTAAATGCATTGTGATATAATGAGAGTGTCTTCCACACCAGCCTCACTCTGGTATATTGATGAAGAGCGTAGATGTGTTTTGAAGACATATCGATGTTTTGTTTTGTTTGTATACAGTGCTCTTGTGCAACTTAATGTGCCTCGGAATTAAGTTATTCTTGTCGGTGAGACGAAAATGGAAACCGATGATCACCTGGGAATTCAGGGCTTATGAAGGCATCCACCTGTAATGCTTAATATCTGTTAAACAGCCAGCTTCCTCTAGTGAGAATCTTCAAGAGGCAATGTTCTGTCTGCAACCTGCACATAAATAGACAGGGGGAGATGGAGGAACGCATGCTATGCGATTGCATTTCAGGAAGATTTAACACTATGTTAGCTAGTAAAAACTCTGAAAATAGGTCAGCTAGGATCACCATTTTATTTTAAGAATGTGAAATGTCAGAGTAATAGTAGAGGGACTGATTTATTTCAGCTGTAATTTCTTTCATCACATTCCCAGTGGGTCAAAAGGTTGCATACACTCAATTAGTATTTGGTAGCATTGCCTTTAAATTGTTTCATTCTTATGGCTGAGATCCTGCTAACGGGATCGATATGACAACAGCCAGTGAAAGTGAAGGGCGCCAAATTTAAACAACATAAATCTCATTATTAAAATTCCTCAAACATATAAGTATTTTACACCATTTTAAAGATAAACTTGCTGTTAATCCCACCACAGAGTCCGATTTCAAAAAGGCTTTACGACGAAAGCACAGCAAACGATTATGTTATGTCAGTACCTAGTCACAGAAAAACACAGCCATTTTTCCAGCCAAAGAGAGGAGTCACAAAAAAGCAGAAATAGAGATAAAATGAATCACTAACCTTTTTTTTACCAGGCAAGTCAGTTAAGAACAAATTCTTATTTTCAATGACAGCCTAGGAACAGTGGGTTAACTGCCTGTTCAGGGGCAGAATGACAGACTTGTACCTTGTCAGCTCGGGATTTGAACTTGCAACCTTTTGGTTACTAGTCCAACGCTCTAACCACTAGGCTACCCTGCCACCTCAGCTTCATCAGATGACACTCATAAGACTTCATGTTACACAATACATGTATGTTTTGTTCATATTTATATCCAAAAATCTCAGTTTACATTGGAGCGTTATGTTCAGTAATTTTGCTAAAATTAAAATAATGCGTTTGCTCTCAAGCTTAGCCTTTTCTTAACAACACTGTCATCTCAGATTTTCAAAATATGCTTTTGAACCATAGAAATTTAATAATTTGTGTAAGAGTATGCAAAGCTAGCATAGCATTTTGTGTAGCATGTAGCACGCAACATTTTCACAAAAGCCAGATAACCAAATAAATAAAATCATTTACCTTTGAAGAGCTTCTGATGTTTTCAATGAGGAGACTCCCAGCCACATACCAAATGCGCAGTGTTTCCTGAAAGCGTCTGTGTGTAGGAGAAATCGTTCCGTTTTCTACATTGCGCCTGGCTACCGAAACGAACCGAAAATGCAGTCACCTACAACGTGAAACTTTTTCCGGATTAACTACATAATATCGACCGAAACATGGCAAACGTTGTTTGGAATCAATCCTCAAGGTGTTTTTTCACATATCTCTTCATTGACATGCAGTTCTTGGAAGCTTGCTTCTCTCTCTCTGCCCCATGGAAAAATACTGGCAGGTGACTTTTGCGCACCAATTTCGGCGCAGGACACCGGGCGGACACGTGGTAAATGTGGTCTCTTATGGTCAATCTTCCAACGATCTGCCTACAAATACGTCACAATGCTGCAGACACCTTGGGGAAACGACAGAAAGGGCAGACTCATTCCTCTTGCGTTCACAGCCATATAAGGAGATCATGAAAGACAGAGCCTCAAAAATCCTTGTCATTTCCTGGATGCCAAGTCATCTTGGTTTTGCCTGAAGCTCACGTTAAAGGGCACGCACAGAGAAGATATTTGTATTTCTGGACACGTCAGAGTGTTTTCTTTCGAACAGTAGCAATTATATGCATAGTCGAGCATCTTTTTGTGACAAAATATCTTGTTTAAAACGGGAACGTTTTTCTTCCAAAAATGAAATAGCGCCACCATAAGTGTAAGAGGTTAAAGAGCACAGCATTGTACTCTCTGTCTCCTGCGTTTGACTCCACACCCACGACACCCGGAGTATTACAATTTATGTCTAAATACCTCCTTTCCCCCCGCGCGTTTAGTTCACAAATCAATATTCACGACACGCAGGCCAGACGAAAAGTCAAAAAGTTCCGTTACAGTTTGTAGAAACATGTCAAACGATGTATAGAATCAATCTTTAGGATGTTTTTAACATAAATCTTCAATAATGTTTCAACCGGAGAATTCCTTTGATTTTAGAAATGCAATGGAACGCAGCTACCTCTCATGGGTGTGCGCCTGACTGAGATCATGACATTCTGCCAGACCTTACTCAATCATATTCTCTCCTCCGTCACTGTAGATGCCTCAAACAAGGTTCTAAAGACTGTTGACATCTAGTGGAAGCCTTAGGAAGTGCAATCGGACCAAATGTACACTGTATCTTGAATTGGCAAAGTGTTGAAAAACTACAAACCTCGGATTTCCCACTTCCTGGTTGGATTTTTTCTCAGGATTTTGCCTGCCATATGAGTTCTGTTATACTCACATACATCATTCAAACAGTTTTAGGAACTTCAGAGTGTTTTCTATCAAAATATACTAATAATATTGTAGCAGGAAGTTTACTCTGGGCATCTTATTCATCCAAGCTACTCAATACTGCCCCCCAGCCATAAGAAGTTATCTTGGGTCAAATGTTTCGGGTATCCTTCCACAAGCTTCCCACAATAACTTGGGCAAATTTTGGCCCATTCCTCCTGATAGAGCTGGTGTAACTGAGTCAGGTTTGTAGGCCTCCTCGCACACACACGCTTTCTCAGTTCTGCCAACATATTTTCTATAGGACTGTGTTTAGGGCTATTGTGATGGCCACTCCAATACCTTAACTTTGTTGTCCTTAAGCCATTTTGCCACAACTTTGGAACTATGCTTGGGGTCATTGTCCATTTGGAAGACCCATTTGTGACCAAGCTTTAACTTCCTGACTGATGTCTTGAGATGTTGCTTCAATATATCCACATCATTTTCCTGCCTCATGATGCCATCTATTTTGTGAAGTGCACCAGTCTCTCCTGCAGCAAAGCACCCCCACAACATGATGCTGCCACCCCCATGCTTCACGATTGTGGTGGTGTTCTTCGGCTTGCAAGCCTCCCCCTTTTTCATTCAAACATAACTATGGTCATTATGGCTCAAAAGTTCTATTTTTGTTTCATCAGACGAGAGAACATTTCTCCAAAAAGTATCCTCTTTATCCCCATGTGCAGTTGCAAACCGTATTCTGGATTCTTTATGGCGGTTTTGAAGCAGTGGCTTCTTCCTTGACTTTCAGGTTATGTCGATATAGATATAGGACTTTACTGTGGATATAGATACGTTGTACCTGTTTCCACGAGTATATTCACAAGGTCTTTTGCTGTTGTTCTAGGATTGATTTGCACTTTTCACACCAAAGTACATTCATCTCTAGGAGACAGAACGCATCTCCTTCCTGAGCGGTATGAAAGCTGCGTTGTCCCATGGTGTTTCTACTTGCGTACTATCGTTTGTATAGATGAAAGTGGTACCTTCAGGCATTTGGACATTGCTCCCAAGGATAAACCAGACTTATAAGCATCCCATCTTCACCTTTGAAGTTGAGACTGGTGTTTTGCGGGTACTATATAATGAAGCTGCCAGTTGAGGACTTGTGAGGCATCTGTTTCTCAAACTAGACACTAATGTACTTGTCCTCTTGCTCAGTTGTGCACCGGGGCCTCCCACTCCTCTTAATATTCTGGTTAGTTTGCACTGTTCTGTGAAGGGAGTAGTACACCGATCTTCAGTTTCTTGGCAATTTTTCGCATGAAATAGCTTTCATTTCTCAGAACAAGAATAGACTGACGAGGGCCTCCCGGGCGGCGCAGTGGTTAAGGGCGCTGTACTGCAGCGCCAGCTGTGCCACCAGAGACTCTGGGTTTGCGCCCAGGCTCTGTCGTAACCGGCCGCGACCGGGAGGTCCGTGGGGCGACGCACAATTGACCTAGCGTCGTCCAGGTTAAGGAGGGTTTGGCCGGTAGGGATATCCTTGTCTCATCGCGCACCAGTGACTTCTGTGGCAGGCCAGGCGCGGTGCGCGCTAACCAAGGTTGCCAGGTGCATGGTGTTTCCTCCGACACATTGGTGCGGCTGGGGTTGGATGCGCTCTGTGTTAAGAAGCAGTGCGGCTTGGTTGGGTTGTGTATCGGAGGACGCATGACTTTCAACCTTCCTCTCTCCTGAGCCCGTACTGAGGTTGTAGCAATGAGACAAGATAGTAGCTACTAAAAACAATTGGATACCACGAAATTGGGGAGAAAAAGGGGTAAAATTCAAACAAAACAAAAAAAAGAATAGACTGACGAGTTTCAGAAGAACAGTCTTTGTTTCTGGCCATTTTGAGCCTGTAATCGAAACCCACAAATGCTGATGCTCCATATAATCAACTAGTCTAAGGCCAGTTTTAATGATTCGTTAATCAGAACAACAGTTTTCAGCTCTGCTAACATATTTGCAAAAGGGTTTTCTAATGATCAATTAGCCTTTTAAAATGATAAACTTGGATTAGCTAAAACAATGTGCCAATGGAACACAGGAGTGATGGTTGCTGATAATGGGCCTCTGTACGCCTATGTAGATAATCCATTAAGTGGACATTCCATTCCTTTCCAGCTACAATAGTCATTTACAATATTAACAATGTCTACACTGTATTTCTGATCAGATTGAAGTTATTTTAATGGACCAAAAATGTGTTTTTCTTTCAAAAAACAATGACATTTCTAAGTGACCACAAACTTTTGAACTGTAGTGTGTATGTTTAATTGTTTCCAACTTAATTGAATTTTTGTTACATGTAATCTTTTGGTTCAACCATAACGCGTAAAAAGCATCAAAGTTGTAAGCTTATCAACTGTAGAAGGAATATTGTCACGACTTCTCCCGAAGTCGTTGCCTCTCCTTGTTCGAGTGGTGCTCGGCGTTCGACGTCACCGGTCTTCTAGCCATCATTGATCCATTTTTCATTTTCCATTAGTTTTGTCTTGTCTTCCCACATCTGTTTTCAATCCCATTCATTACCTGTTGTGTATTTAACCCTCTGTTTCCCCTCATGTCTTTGTCAGAGATTGTTTATCGTCAGTGTAGTGTTTTTGTATAGGTGCGCGACGGGTCTTCGTACCCATATTTATTTATATTCATTTTTCTATTTAGTGTTATGGAGCATGTTACTTGGACATGATTAAAAGATTCAATTTAACACTCCGTTTGACTCTCCTGCGCCTGACTTCCCTGCCACCTATACACATATGTCTGACAGAATATATTCATTTATAAAACTTAATTTATAAGAATTGCTCATAATAAGGGCCTGAGATCAAAGTCAATATTCAGACCATTAGGGGTCAATGTTTTTAGATAGAATATCCAGTAGGCCTCCTCCTGTAGTAGTAGGATGTACATTTGTCCTCCTCTCCTAGGTAGAGCAACATGCTCAATGCCTGTGTATTTGAGGGAGGATGGTTAGCTTCAACAAGGTGAGCTACTACAAGATAGTCAGTGTTCTTACACCTGATTGAGCTGCGGTGTTCAGCTATGCATTGTTTTAAATGTATTTTTGTTTGTCCTACATGATGAGATAGACTACTCCCTTTGTCTTGCATGAGATGATATCCCGAACAGGGATTGTTCGACCTGGGTGTCTGAAGAAGGATGTTTTTGTAGTGCTAGTGCATTGTGCGCATGGGCCACATTTGCAGTTCCCATTTGGAATGGGTGTCAAAAGAGTGAGTGGGCTCAGGGGTCAAGTCAGATAAGCTACAGTGAGGGAAAAAAGTATTTGATCCCCTGCTGATTTTGTATGTTTGCCCACTGACAAAGAAATGATCAGTTCATAATTTCAATGGTAGTTTTATTTGAACAGTGAGAGACAGAATAACAACAAAAATAATCCAGAAAACTCATGTCAAAAATGTTATAAATTGATTTACATTTTAAGGAGGGAAATAAGTATTTGACCCCCTCTCAATCAGAAAGACTTCTGGCTCCCAGGTGTCTTTTATACAGGTAAAGAGCTGAGATTACGCTTATAAACCACCAGTGGGGGTTCCTTGGAAAGGTGTGCAATTTTTTTGTCTGATTGCAGAATATGCTTTTTCAGGTTTGCTTTCATTTTCTCCAAACACTTGGTGTACTTAGTGCATAATACTGTTGCATTGTTTTTCTTATTTGGTTTACTTTTTAGCAATTCCTCTCTTGGTTTAAGATATTTTCATCATTGCAGCATCCAGAGTTTTGTCCTTGTAGTCTCTCATTTTGAATTTATCTGTACATTTCTTAGCTTTGCTGTCAAAATCTGACTGGAGGCCACAGATTTGTTTAACTCTGCATAACTGGCTATATGGTAGACCATTCTTGGGGGGAAGGGGATACATACTATCCGCACATAGCAGGGTATTGTGGTCTGTGGGCTTTGTGTATACGTCTGTGTGAAATTAATCCTTCTCTTTAATGATCCAGGAAGTCCAGGAAGTTTATTGATTCTCATCAGTCTGCATGGTGAATTTGAGATATTCAGAGCTCTCATTTAGCAGAGTTTGGAATTAATTTAGTTCCTGCTGACTTCCTTCCCAGAGCACAAATACAGTTGAAGTCGGAAGTTTACATACACTTCGGTTGGAGTCATTAAAACTCGTTTTTCAACCACTCCACAAATTTATTGTTAACAAACTATAGTTTTGGCAAGTTGGTTAGGACATCTGCTTTGTGCCTGACACAGTCATTTTTCCAACAATTGTTTACAGACAGACTATTTAACTTATAATTCACTGTATCACAATTCCAGTGGGTCAGAAGTTTACATACACTAAGTTGACTGTGCCTTTAAACAGCTTGGAAAATTCCAGAAGATTATGTCATGCTTTAGAAGCTTCTGATAGGCTAATTGACGTCAATTTGAGTCAATTGGAGGTGTACCTGTGGATGTATTTCAAGGCCTACCTTCAAACTCAGTGCCTCTTTGCTTGACATCACGGGAAAATTAAAAGAAATCAGCCAAGACCTCAAAAAAAATGTGTAGACCTCCACAAGTTTGGTTCAATTTACAAATGCCTGAAGGTACCACATTCATCTTTACAAACAATAGTACACAAGTATAAACACCATTGGTCTACGCAGCCGTCATACCGCTCAGGAAGGAGACGCGTTCTGTCTCCTAGAGATGAACGCACTTTGGAGCGAAAAGTGCAAATCAATCGCAGAACAACAGCAAAGGACCTTGTGAATATGCTGGAGGAAACAGGTACAAACATATTTGTATCCACAGCAAAACGAGTCCTATAATCGACATAACCTGAAAGGCTGCTCAGCAAGGAAGAAGCCACTGCTCTAAAAACCGCCATAAAAAAGCCAGACTACGTTTTGCAACTGCATATGGGGATAAAGTTTGTACTTTTTGGAGATATGTTCTCTCTTCTGATGAAACAAAAATAGAACTGTTTGGCCATAATCACCATTGTTATGTTTGGAGGGAAAAGGGGGAGGCTTGCAAGCCAAAGAACACCATCTGTGAAGCATGAGGGTGCTTATCTGCAGGAGGGCTTGGTGCACTTCACAAAATAATGGCATCATGAAGATGGAAAATTACGTGTATATATTGAAGCAACATCTCAAGACATCAGTCAGGAAGTTAAAGCTTGGTCACAAATGGGTCTTCCAAATAGACAATGATCCCAAGCATACTTCCAAAGTTGTGGCAAAACGGCTTAAGGACAACAAAGTCAAGGCATTGGAGTGGCCATCACAAAGCCCTGACCACAATCCTATAGAAAATTTGTGGGCAGAACTGAAAAAGCGTGTGCAAGTGAGGAGGCTTACAAGTCTGACTCAGTTACACCAGCTCTATCAGGAGGAATGGGCCAGAATTCACCCAACTTATTGTGGGAAGCTTGCGGAAGGCTTCCCGAAACGTTTGACTCAAGACAAACAATTTAAAGGCAATGCTACCAAATACAAATTGAGTGCATGTACACTTCTGACCCACTGGGAATGTGATGAAAGAAATTACAGCTGAAATAAATAATTCTCTCTCCTATTATTCTGACATTTCATATTCTTAGAATAAAGTGGTGATCCTAACTGACCTAAGACAGGGAATTTAAATAAAACTTCTGACTTCAACTGTACATAATCTATGTATCTCTTCCATAGGAGGCTTTTAGAAAGTAGGGGGTGTGTCTCTATTTTAAATGAGTGCTTCCTCAAATTGTTCCACATACAGGTTTGCATAGTTGGGGGCAAAGGGAGAGCCCATGGCTACACCCTGAATTTGACATGTAGTTAGTCAATCCAATGTGAAACGTGGGAGAGGCAGGTAGCCTACAAACACACTGGCAAAGATTTTAAACTGGGAGGTAGGCGGACACTGGAATATCTTTCTAAGTGATAAGGTGAGGGCTTTGCATAGGTGCTTTGTTGCATTTTTTGTGGGACTGGAAAAAAATGCCGAAATCATAAAATAATGATTCAGTTCCCATGCTTTTAAAATAGCGTTTATGTTCCGGAACAGTATAGATCACTTTCATTCTCGGTTCTGGTTCTGTTCCTCTATAAACATTATTCTTTCACGGTTTTCAGTTCTATTCCCTAAACCGGTTCCAAACCCTGGTTGTGAGTGAGATTTCCTAGAGAACTATGTTCTTCTAATAGTGAGATGAGGTGTGCTTTCATATCATATGAACACAGACATGAGTGACTGGGACTGGCAATTGATATCATCCTTCACATGTGAGGGCCAATGCAATGACGGTTATGTCCTCCTGCATCCAGCTGTCTCTGGATAGTCATATTTCTGGAGAATGCCATCGGCACACAATTAATCAGCCCACCCCCAGACCAGGTTGAAGTCCAGCTGAGAACAGGATGACCTCATCTGGTGGACCAACACAGTGTAAAATCAGCACACCAGCGTCACATCGCCCATAAACAATGTCAATTGATTTGTGTGAGAACTGACTGTACACTGGGTGTTCACACATCTAACACTGTCATCATGTTTGGAATAGATGTAAAGTATACATTAGCCACATGTTACATTCTAGTGATTATGGGCCATGAATGAATGAATAAATTGGATGGATGGATGGATAAATGAACAAACAAATGAATGCAATTATCCACCTATCATGGTAAAGCAAAGGCCATTTTTTATCTAGCATAGTGCAGCTTAATACAATTGCAGCCTTCCATATAGAGATGCATAATGCATAATGTGACCATGAAATCATTGTGCTTAGCACAGCTAATCAGAGACTAGAGAAAGGATAAATGTAAGAGGGATCAAGCACTAAACACACACTGATTGTGTCAGCTTAATTCAGCTTTCAAACAGCCACTTAAAATCGAACCCCCTCTTCATGGTTTATCTGTTTTTATCTGTTCATCTCATTCTTAAATGTTCCCTCCTTTTGCACAGAGCGATAAACATCATTACACCTCAAAGGTGAGTGAACATTTCATCAGTGTAAATGACTCACAAACATTTTCTGGATTTTTTTCTGCTCTGTTAATCAACATGTGCAGTCCCTTGATGAACATGTAATTTATAGTGTGTGGCAAATTGTTAGTTAATAAATAAGTATTCACCAGAGAGAATGAGAAACACAACACTGTCTAATATAAAAAATCTAAACGATTGTGCTTTTGAGCAGTTATAACCAGTCTTTCAGTTATTTCCCCATAAAACTGATTTGGAATGATAAGCAACCTCTCCGCCTGAGGGAGAGTGACAAACAAACATGACATGATGTGTATGCCTTAGCAATCGCCAACAGGACCACTGAGATAGGGCTGGGTGAGTCACGTCAAAGGACTTGTCACTACACATCACGGTCTTCACCTGACTGGGCTGTCAGGGCCCTGGGGTAGCATTAGGGCCCCTACTACCCACCGTAACCCAGCCCTATGAATAGAGCCCATGCATCCACAGATCCAAGACTAGGAAGCCATTTTGGGTCTGCGATGGGTCTGTGTATTCAGAGGGAGGATGGAGGAACCCTGTCCAGCACCGTCTGTTCACCATCTCCCCAGGAGCTGAGCTCAAGATGGTCCATGTGTCCATGCCAGCTACAGCAAACCCACTACCAACCTGGACCTAATATTTCGATATTTCTTAATTCCATTACTTTACTTTTTAGATTTGTGTGTATTGTTTGTATTGTTCAATTGGAGCTAGGAATTCGAGCCTTTCGCTACACCCGCAAACATTTGATTTGATTTTGACAGACCTAGCGGAGAGAATTATGACAAACTAGCTCTGAGCACCATTTCACACTGAAATGTGTTGACAGAGAATCGTTAATGGGGCTACACACTGACCTTTCCCTACCCATTAGCACTACCTAAAAATCATGATGTCTCTCGTCATCCTGCCCAGTAAGATTGAGTAGCACTACATTTATGTCAAAATGGCTGTATTTCAAATCACACAGCTACAATGCTTGAATGACATCAAGCAGAGGGATGGTGGTGATGAGCTCATATTAGAGTGTACAAAATACAGTTCTCCTCCCCTCTATCTATATCCACCTTCATCTGCTCTTTTGTATTTTGTCACAGAACCAGAAATCATCTATTACTCATGCCCGGTTTGCCTAATCAGCCTAATAAGTGTAGTGGAGACATCTGTCCAGAAATAATGACTCCATTCATTCAATTTGCCATAGAGCTCTATGTGTGCCGCATGGCCCACTTATACGCCATAAAACTATAAGATCCGTTCTAAAATGCTTTCTAAATTGGGTACTCTTCAGTGTTATAGATATATACGCTTCTAGTAGAAGGAGGCTGGTTAAATGCACTTCCTGCTTCAATATACACTTTATATGCTGTGGGCAATTAGACCTCTTCAGATCAGACGGCAAAACACATAAAACTCAGTCCCCTGTGAAAACGCACAGTTCTACAAAGCAAATGCTCTTTTATGTCGGACTATGTTTGCATTTGCCAACATAATCCAACTGGGTTGTGAAATAAATGAGGAGGAATATGAGAGTGAAGTGTTTGATAAGACATGATGAAGGTCACAGGGACATGGAGAAGATCAGTTCATGAAAAGAGCGAAGATTGGCAATTTGCATTTAGGAACCATGTTAAAATCCCTGTAAACTTGACAGAGTCAGTTTGCGATAGATAGAGTTGAGGTTGCCTTGTTGCTGGTTTCCCCATCTATCTTCAGGGAGATTTATCTCGTTATAGAAAAAGATGCATCCTCTTCCACTGAGAACACGCAGTACTGCATATAACACAGGGTCAGTATGTGCCAAATAAAGTCAGCTCACTAAACTAATAATGATAAAACATGGCAATGATTAATGTCCAATCATTGGGCCGAGGCGTTTGTGTTTTCGTTTACACCATCCATAATGCTGTGAGTTATTACCTGGCAGGATGACGGGGCAGTAAAGACTAATAAATCAATAAGTGTTATAATGTTCAAAGCATAAATATGCCTGATGCAGATTAGTCCCTGGTCCCTACCTCCTTGAGTGGTGCTCTGTGTCCTATAGGAGCCTGACAGGGGATCAAGTTGTTCACCCTGTCGCTGTGGGCCCATTCTCATTCAGACTCTGCACCGCACTGGATCCCCAAGGCCAAATGCAAGATGATAACCGCTAGAAATGCATGTATTCAAAGGCAATTTGCAGCTCATATTTTGCATGCATCACTATTGGTGACTGAGATGCCAAAGTGAAGAGGTTGTGAAGTGTCTAGGTTATCTGACTTCGGTTTGGATAGAGGAAAAGAGATAAGCAGGAGGATGAGGAGAAGGTTGTGGAGGAGGAGGATGGTATCTGGATATGAGGGATGGAGAGCTATGGTGCGAAAGCAATCAAGCCCAATAGAATCAATTGCAGGACAGTGACCTTGGGGAAATACCCCTTAGATACAGTCAATGATGGATCCTCAGCCCAGAATGTCTAACCTCTGGAGGACCTGGCCAGTCAGTAAGACGGACCAGGCAGCTAATATAATTTCCTGATAAATTCAATTGGAAAACATTAGGGATTCCCATGATCGACCCGACAACAGTCTCACATGATGACCATTAAAGTGAGG
Organism: Oncorhynchus masou masou; assembly: GCF_036934945.1. Taxonomy (NCBI): domain Eukaryota; kingdom Metazoa; phylum Chordata; class Actinopteri; order Salmoniformes; family Salmonidae; genus Oncorhynchus; species Oncorhynchus masou. The sequence goes on along the minus strand of NC_088233.1, from coordinate 20,324,960 downwards.
CTCAAAATCCCCTATGGCAGCTACAACTATAAATATTCTATTAAATTACTAGAGGGGTTATGTCATAAACCCTCAAGGTTCCATAATGGGGTGAAAATGGCAGCCATCTTGATCAGGGAGAAATCCAAAACCAGTCTAATTGGACTTAACGGTAGTAGAGGCATAGGTGATGCATTTCCTGCTTTTACTTACGCAGAACAATAAAAGTAAGCCATGTGATGTATCAGAAATTGTGTAATGGAATTATAGTCGACCTAAAATACTGTCATATAATTATAAATACAGTTTATACGGGTTTTATACAAATGTTCTGTATAAATAGCCTCTAAAATATACACTGAGTATAGAAAAATCCAGGTGAAAGCTATGATCCCTTATTGATGTCACCTGTTAAATCCAATTCAATCAGTGTAGACAACGGGAAGGAGACAGATTAAAGGAATTTTAAGCCTTGAAACAATTGAGACATTTCTTTTTTTGTTATTTCACCTTTATTTAACCAGGTAAGCTAGTTGAACAAGTTCTCATTTACAACTGCGACCTGGCCAAGATAACGCAAAGCAGTGCGACACAAACAACAACACAGAGTTACACATAGAATAAACAAGCATACAGTCAATAACACAATAGAAAAAAAAGAAAGTCTATATACAGTGTGTGCAAATGGTGTGAGGAGGTAAGGCAATAAATAGGCCATAGTAGCGAAGAAATTACAATTTATTAAATTAACACTGGAGTGATAGATGAGCAGATGACGATGTGCAAGTGAAATACTGGTTCGCAATTGAGCAGAAAAGTAAATAAAAACAATATGGGGATGAGGTAGGTAGATTGGGTGGGCTATTTACAGATGGGCTATGTACAGCTGCAGCGATCGATTAGCTGCTCAGATAGCTGATTTTAAAGTTAGTGAGGGAAATATAAGTCTCCAGCTTCAGCGATTTTTGCAATTCTTTCCAGTCATTGGCAGCAGAGAACTGGATGGAAAGGTGGCCAAACGAGGTGTTGGCTTTGGGGATGACCAGTGAGATGTATCTGCTGGACCGCATGGATTATGTATGTGTGCCATTCAGAGGGTGAATGGGTAAGACAAAAGATTGATGTGCCTTTAAACGGGTTATGGTATTTGGTGCCAGCCGCACCGGTTTGTGTCAAGAACTGCAACGCTGCTAGGTTTTTCACACTCAACAGTTTCCCGTGTGTATAAAGAATGGTCCTCCACCCAAAAGAAATCCAGCCAACTTGACACAACTGTGGGAAGGATTGGAGTCAACATGGGCCAGGCCAGCAAACCCTGTGGAAAGCTTTCAACACAGTGATGAGTCTGGGGGGGCAGAGCGTGCAACTCAATATAAGGACGGTGTTCCTAATGTTTGGTATACTCAGTGTATGTAAACAGATCATAAATGTATCAGATTTTGTTTTCTTGGAAAGCTGTGAGTTTGACTGCATTGTTTGAATAAAATGCTGGCATACTGGCAGTTAATTTGAAATATTACTGGAATCATTCCCCTGAAAATGGTTGGGTTGCTAACACACATACAGTGCAGATACATTTGTGACATTCATATGTTTTACACAATATCTTATCACAGCTTTGGCAAACCATGGTTGACCAACTCCCTGACCAACATGGCTGACCTTTGGACCATCATAAGAAGTTTCATGTCCATTCTATTATTCTAATTCCTAATTCAAACACAGGAAACTGAGTGTGTTACGGTCTGCAGCCAAGGGGCATCAATGCCAACCGCCCAAAATGATTAACTTAATAGCAGAGAGGTAATTCAATCAAAACCAAGTTATCGCTCAGCAGACCAAGTGGAAAGAAATTGTCCCAGCTTTCTCCCTCAGAGTTGAGGCTGAGCTGGCGCGGCTAGGGGCATAGATATTTCCTAAATTTGCCTTTGGGTGACAGAGGAAAATGCTGAGTAGGGCGAGGCAAACGAGCTAGTCTAACATTCTACATTAATTCACTGCAGATTAGCGGAGTTAGTGGAGGCATGAGATAAAGACAAGCACCTCCTACACTAAGACTTTTCTGTAATTTCAACCGTAAAATACTGTAGAATGCACAGTAAAATACTGTGAATGTCTTTTACACCATTAATGCTGTAGGTTGTATGCCTCTTGTGAAATTACTCTAACATACAGTAGTTTATGCCTACTGTAGATTCAAATTATCCCTTTCTGGTTCCAACCTCATGCTGTCAGGTGAGACACATGAAGCTCAGACTATTTTAGTAAATATCTTTGTGAAGTGGCTGTTAGATGGAATAATGTTTTTAGCACCAGAAAGGGATAATTTGCTGGCAACTTTGGTGCCAATATGATGCTGTACATTTACAAGGAAACATTTGACAGTTTACAGTACAAGGACAAGCATGGGAACACTTTATTCTCAACACCTATTTGCATGAAGCTCCTTAGTAAATATTGTAGCACAATAAAACATACCGAGAGTCCCATTATTCTGGGTATTAAAGGTTGGGGATTTTTGTAACAATGTAAAAAACAGTGCAGTAGTTCTGAACGAAAGAAGACCCTGACTGTCTGAAAAGAAAAGTTACCTTGATACTACATCAATAAAGTTAACTCAACAAACCCACTGAGAAATTATTCATACAGTAGACAAATAATCTGCTATAACCCTTGACAAGGTAAATACACTTCAAGGATATATGTTCTTTTAAATGTTGCTTTTACATACAGTAGATAAACAGCACCAGAACATCACATCTCAGTTTTGTGGGTAGAATACAACAAAAGTTTGCCTTACGCAACCATAAAATACCACAAAATAGATGGCCTATTTGAAGTAGAGACCTCAAAGTATTTTATTGAGAAGAATAAATTCAACACAATGACAACCCCTTTCAGATGCATTTCATTTCTCGAAGAAAGCATTTACAACCATCCACTATTGTGCAATGCACACAGCAATCATTGAAATTAAGATCCAATTGGGAATCAATGCAATGTTCCCTTTGTAGTCAATCTGTTGTGTAAATCCTTAACTATGTGTGTGCATAGTTTTCAAAAGTAAAAAGGCGATATTGCCAGCACCACAGACGTCTCCTACAGATCAAAATATATTTCGAATTGTGCATTCTCAGTACTGAATCCACTTCTGTGACCAGGTGATACTATTGCTTCGAAAATAATCCCAGAGGCACATGGTTTGACATGACATGTTTATTAATGAGGTCCTGGTTATCTATGAAGAACTAATGATGGTCATCTCTCTATATCTTTCCGTGGCTATATTTAAAAAGGAAGAGGACTTCCTCCGAGAACAGCAGAAGTCAGAGGGATGCCAAGCAACTGTCACTCTATGGCAGGTGCCCAAGGTTTTACGGAGATAGCTTAGCTACCTCTCTCACAGCAGTTGTTATTTCATCTGGTCTCCATCTCTAGCTGTTCACCTGGCACAAACTAGTCAATACAATAGCACCCCACCCTACCATCCAAGCTCCTATTTCCTCTATTCCATCAAACCTGATTAAACCAAATAACATTTCTTCCTGCCCTAGGACAGTGCTTCTCCAGTCCTCGGGTAACCTCAACAGCACACAGTTTAGTTGTAGCACCGGACAAACATACCTCATTCAACTCATTTAGGGCTTGATGATACATTGACAAGCTGTATCATGTGTGCTTGTCCAGGGCTACAATAAAAATGAGTACTGTTGGGGGCTGGAGTTGGGAAACACTACCCTATGATAATGCCTGTTTAGATTTTTTTTAAATTACCACAAAGAAACAAAATACTTAACTCTTTGACAAACTATACCCCCCACCAACCCCCCTATCTACCCCCCCCATACCTCCCCAATCCCCAGCCTCTAGGCACCCCTGGAGTGAAACATACGTGCCCATATACCATTTTGATCTGCTACACGAGCTAATGAGCTCTGCAGAGGTATACTATGCAGCGGTGTGATGATCGAAGGAGCGGGGTGGGTGGAGATGGGTAAATTAGACTGATCTCCTCAGACACTTAGCTATTTGACACAGGCAGGGAGAGAGGGTATAGAATGGAGATATTCAAAGAGCAGGTTAGTGTAGGAATATTGAGCCAAGGCTTTGCCTTCTCCTGTGGGGGTGCTAAATACAAAACGTATAATAATTAAATGCATATTAACTACGTCAACATTTCTTCTATGTAAATGTAAAGAAATTAAATGCAAGGTCCAATGCAGGAGGATCAGATATGCCATGTCCATATTTGTAAAAATGGACATGGCAAGATGATGTGCTTTTGTAATGTTACGGATGGATATGAATTGTCTTTATTAACCTAAAGAATTGATCGATTTAGCTTCTCAATACTTTAATAAAAAAAAAATATTTTCACCTTTATTTAACCAGGTAGGCTAGTTGAGAACCAGTTCTCATTTACAACTGCGACCTGGCCAAGATAAAGCAAAGCAGTGCCACACAAACAGCAACACAGAGTTACACATGGAATAAACAAACGTACAGTCAATAATACAATAGAAAAATAAAAGGTCTACATTCACTATGTGCAAATGAGGTAGGATAAGGGAGGTAAGGCAATAAATAGGCCATAGTGAAGAAATAATTACAATATAGCAATTAAACACTGGAGTGATAGATGTGCAGAAGATGAGTGCAAGAAGAGACACGGGTGCAAAGGAGCAAAATAAATAAAATAAATAATAGTATGGGGATGAGGTAGTTGGATGGGCTATTTACAGATGGGCTATGTACAGGTGCATTGATCTGTGAGCTGCTCTGACAGATGGTGCTTAAAGTTAGTGAGGGAGATATGAGTCTCCAGCTTCAGTGATTTTTGCAGTTCGTTCCAGTCATTGGCAGCAGAGAACTGGAAGGAGAGGCTGCCAAAAGGAGGAATTGGCTTTGGGGGTGACCAGTGAAATATACCTGCTCGAGCGCATGTTATGGGTGGGTGCTGCTATGGTGACCAGTGAGCTGAGATAAGGTGGGGTTTTACCTAGCAAAGACTTATAGATGACATGGAGCCAGTGGGTTTTGTGAAGAATATGAAGCGAGGCCAGCCAACGAGTATCAGGCGTGTGCGTACTTGTGGGGAAGTTAGGTGCAGGAGCGCAGAGAATTGTGAACAGGCGCACACTATTCCGTCAGGAGAGATATACAGATTGACGCAGCTGCGTCAAAAACCTCCTCCAGCCAACAAGGCAAAGTGTATAGCGTGCACAAATGTCACACCACATAAATGTATAGCATTACAAATAAGCTTCGTAAAAACACACAGAAAATAACATGTGCATAGCCTAGTGCGTACAACACATATTTTTTTTTTTTTTTAACTTTACCTTTATTTAACTAGGCAAGTCAGTTAAGAACAAATTCTCATTTTCAATGACGGCCTAGTAACAGTGGGTTAACTGCCTGTTCAGGGGCAGAACGACAGATTTGTACCTTGTCAGCTCAGGGGTTTGAACTTGCAACCTTTCAGTTACTAGTCCAATGCTCTAACCACTAACCACTAGGCTACCCTGCCACCCCACACGTAACAGACAAAATAATTACACACAAAGACATGAGGTGGAACGGATAAATAAATGCATGTAGTGTGATTGGGGAATGCAAACCAGGTGTGAATGGAACAAGACAAAACCAATAGATAATTGAAGAATGGAGCGGCTGACTTCGGCGGAAGTCGTGACAATGAGAGCATACAGGTCGCAGTGGTGGGTAGTATATGGGGCTTTGGTGACAAACGGGTGGCACTGTGATAGACTGCATCCAATTTGAGTGTTGGTGGCTATTTTGTAAATGACATTGCCGAAGTCAAGGATTGGTAGGATAGTCAGTTTTATGGGGGCATGTTTGGCAGCATGAGTGAAGGATGCTTTGTTGCAAAATAGGAAGCTGATTCTAGATTTAATTTTGGATTGGAGATGCTTAATGTGAGTCTGGAAGGAGAGGTTACAGTCTAACCAGACACATAGGTATTTGTAGTTGCCACATATTCTAAGTCAGAACTGTCCAGAGTAGTGATGCTGGATGGGCTGGCAGGTGCAGGCAGTGACCGGTTTAAGAGCATGCACTTAGTTTTACTTGCATTTAAGAGCAGTTGGAGGCCATGGAAGGAGATTTGTATGGCATTGAAGCTCGTCTGGAGGTTAGTTAACACTGTGTCCAAAGAAGGGCCAGAAGTATACAGAATGGTGTCGTCTACGTAGAGGAGGATCAGAGAATCACAAGCAGCGAGAGTGGCATCATTGATGTATACAGAGAAAAAAGTCAATCGGAGAGTTGAAACCTGTAGCACCCCCATAGAGACTGCCAGAGGTCCGGACAACAGGTCCTCCGATTTGACACACTGAACTATGTCTGAGAAGTAGTTGGTGAACCAGGCAAGGCAGTCATTTGAGAAACCAAGGCTGTTGAGTCTGCCGATAAGAATGTGGTGATTGACAGAGTCGAAAGTCTTGGCCAGGTCTATGAAGACGGCTGCACAGTACTGTCTTTTATCGATGGCGGTTATGATGTTGTGTAGGACCTTGAGCGTGGCTGAGGTGCACCCATGACCAGCTTGGAAACCAGATTGCATAGTGGAGAAGGTACGGTGATTCGAAATGGTCGGTGATCTGTTTGTTAACTTGGCTTTCGAAGACCTTAGAAAGGCAGGGTAGGATAGATATAGGTCTGTAGCAGTTTGGGTCTAGAGTGTCTCCCCGACGGGGATGACTGTGGCAGCTTTCCAATCTTTGGGGATCTCAGACGATATGAAAGAGAGGTTGAACAGGCTAGTAATAGGGGTTGCAACAATTTTGGCATTTCATTTTAGAAAGAGAGGGTCCAGATTGTCTATCCCAGCTGAATTGTAGGGGTCCAGATTTTGCAGCTCTTTGAGAAAATCAGCTATCTGGATTTGGGTGAAAGAGAAATGGGGAGGCTTGGGCAAGTTGCTGTGGGAGGTGAAGAGCTGTTGACCGGGGTAGGGGTAGCCAGATGGAAAACATGGCCAGCCATAGAAAAATGCTTACTGAAATTATCGATTATTGTTGATTTATCGGTGGTGACTGTGTTTCCTAGCCTTAGTGCAGTGGGCAGCTGGGAGGAGGTGCTCTTATTCTCCATGGACTTTACAGTGTCCCAGAACCCTTTGGAGTTTGTGCTACAGGATGCAAATGTCTGTTGAAAAAGCTAGCCCTTGCTTTCCTAACTGCCTGTGTATATTGGTTGCATATCACGGGGGCTATTCGATGCTAATGCAGAACGCCACAGGATGTTTTCGTGCTGGTCAAGGGTAGTCAGGTCTGGAGTGAACTATATCTGTTCCTGTTCTACATTTTTTGAATGGGGCATGCTTATTTAAGATGATGAGGAAAGCACTTTTAAAGAATTACCAGGCATCCTCTACTGACAGAATGAGGTCAATATCCTTCCAGGATACCCGGGCCAGGTCGATTAGTAATGTGTTACTTAGGCCATTCGTAAACAGCACAAGCCTCATTAATCAGTTTGCATGGCGGTATTGGAATTCCATGGAAGAAGGCATTATGAATGATTAAAAGCTGGTTTCAGGATTTCAAACAAATCAGTGGACCTCTATTTCAGAACAACCTATACATCCCCTAGCAGTAAGGGATTAAGGTAACTTGTGATAGACTTCTGGTGAGAGAGGACGTCATTATGGTTGTTACAATTTGAAGTCCATTGGGGCTGAGGGGCTGTGGATTAGTGAACTTTTTAGCACTCTGTGAGGGCCAAAAATAGCAGGCAAATTGCTTCGACACCTTGTATCGAAACCCGTGTTATGGAGGAATGGGACAGCATGAGTGAAATGTTTACCAAGGCAAAGCTTTATAGAGTTACCATTCAACTAGGAAAGCGCGTGCACATGCACACACATGCATGCACACGCACGCACGCACGCACGCACGCACACAAACACACACACACACACACACACACACACACACACACACACACACACACACACACACACACACACACACACACACACACACACACACCTTGAAACTATCAATAGGTTTGAAACTAGTTTATTTGGGTGGTGGCTAGCAACATTTAAAACAAAAACGTCAACATAAATACAGATACTCCAATCAGCTAAATCACAGCAAACCCAATCTTGCTGTCCGACTCATAGTGTGTCTACCAACATGTCATCCAAATGGCATATAAATAAGCAAGCATAGGAATTGATGAATGCACAGTTGGTTTCTCTACTCCTCTCACAAAAGATTAGCTTCGATATCACCAATGCTTTGGCACTTTATAAGGATGCTGAGCGGACATTTATTCTCTACATATAAATATCAAAATGAGGCTTTGCTTTTTTTTTTTTTTCTTTTTTTTTTTCGGTTCCTCCTCCCTAACAAAGGAAGTGTTAGAGAAAGGAAGGAAACAGGGAGGTTTTAGGGAGAAGGAACCGATTAATAGTGGAGGGAGTGAAGGAGGGCAGAGCAGACCGGAGTTTCTGTCAGACAGAGAGAGAGAACACAGAGCAGGGGGCTGCAAATACACCAGCGCCAGTCTGCTAGCTGACACACATGCTGGAGGAAATCACAGCCAACAGAATCTTGCTGTGTGTCAAACCAATATGTAGTCCAGTCATCACTGTCTTTTGAGCAAAGCCACTGTGATTCAATGTGATTGGCATAAACATTGGCTTTATTGCTGGTGCTGTGCGTCACCTGAAGGAGACTTTCAATCCCGACTACTAACCCACCAGATACTCTGACATAACACAGAACTCCCCCCCCCCAGCAGCTCAGACTAACACTAACCCACCAGATACGCTGACCTGCCCCAGAACCCCCCCCCCCCACCGCAGCTCAGGCTAACACTGACCCAACAGATACTCTGACCTGCCCCAGAACCCCCCCGTAGCTCAGACTAACACTAACCCACCAGATACTCTGACCTGCCACAGAACTCCCCCCAGCAGCTCAGACTAACACTAACCCACCAGATACTCTGACCTGCCCCAGAACCCACCAGATACTCTGACCTGCCCCCCCCCCGTAGCTCAGACTAACACTAACCCACCAGATACTCTGACCTGCCCCAGAACTCCCCCCGCAGCTCAGACTAACACTAACCCAACAGATACTCTGACCTGCCCCAGAACCCCCCCCCCGTAGCTCAGACTAACACTAACTCACCAGATACTCTGACCTGCCCCAGAACCCCCCCCCCCCGTAGCTCAGACTAACACTAACCCACCAGATACTCTGACCTGCCCCAGACCCCCCCCAGCAGCTCAGACTAACACTAACCCACCAGATACTCTGACCTGCCACAGAACTCCCCCGCAGCTCAGACTAACACTAACCCACCAGATACTCTGACCTGCCCCAGAACTCCCCCCGCAGCTCAGACTAACACTAACCCACCAGATACTCTGACCTGCCCCAGAACTCCCCCCCCGCAGCTCAGACTAACACTAACCCACCAGATACTCTGACCTGCCCCAGAACCCCCCTCCCCCAAGCTCAGACTAACACTAACCCACCAGATACTCTGACCTGCCACAGAACTCCCCCCCCCCCCGCAGCTCAGACTAACACTAACCCACCAGATACTCTGACCTGCCACAGAACTCCCCCCCCGCAGCTCAGACTAACACTAACCCACCAGATACTCTGACCTGCCCCAGAACTCCCCCCGCAGCTCAGACTAACACTAACCCACCAGATACTCTGACCTGCCACAGAACCCCCCCTCCCCCCCCAAGCTCAGACTAACACTAACCCACCAGATACTCTGACCTGCCACAGAACTCCCCCCGCAGCTCAGACTAACACTAACCCACCAGATACTCTGACCTGCCACAGAACTCCCCCCCCAAGCTCAGACTAACACTAACCAACCAGATACTCTGACCTGCCACGGAACTCCCCCCCCAAGCTCAGACTAACACTAACCCACCAGATACTCTGACCTGCCCCAGAACTCCCCCCCCCCCCAAGCTCAGACTAACACTAACCCACCAGATACTCTGACCTGCCCCAGAACTCCCCCCGCAGCTCAGACTAACACTAACCCACCAGATACTCTGACCTGCCACAGAACTCCCCCCGCAGCTCAGACTAACACTAACCCACCAGATACTCTGACTTGCCCCAGAACCCCCCCCCGTAGCTCAGACTAACACTAACCCACCAGATACTCTGACCTGCCCCAGAACCCCCCCCGTAGCTCAGACTAACACTAACCCACCAGATACTCTGACCTGCCACAGAACTCCCCCCCCAGAAGCTCAGACTAACACTAACCCACCAGATACTCTGACCTGCCACAGAACTCCCCCGCAGCTCAGACTAACACTAACCCACCAGATACTCTGACATGCCCCAGAACTCCCCCCGCAGCTCAGACTAACACTGACCCAACAGATACTCTGACCTGCCCCAGAACCCCCCTCCCCCCAAGCTCAGACTAACACTAACCCACCAGATACTCTGACCTGCCCAAGAACCCCCCGCAGCTCAGACTAACACTGACCCACCAGATACTCTGACCTGCCCCAGAACTCCCCCTGCAGCTCAGACTAACACTAACCCACCAGATACTCTGACCTGCCCCAGAACTCCCCCCCCAAGCTCAGACTAACACTAACCCACCAGATACTCTGACCTGCCCCAGAACTCCCCCCCGCAGCTCAGACTAACACTAACCCACCAGATACTCTGACCTGCCCCAGAACTCCCCCCCGCAGCTCAGACTAACACTAACCCACCAGATACTCTGACTTGCCCACGAACCCCCCCCCCCCCCCCAAGCTCAGACTAACACTAACCCACCAGATACTCTGACCTGCCCCAGAACTCCCCCCCGCAGCTCAGACTAACACTAACCCACCAGATACTCTGACCTGCCCCAGAACTCCCCCCCGCAGCTCAGACTAACACTAACCCACCAGATACTCTGACCTGCCCCAGAACTCCCCCCCGCAGCTCAGACTAACACTAATCCACATAAGTAAGAGAAGCCAGATGGTCAACAACTGCGGAAGAGGCCTGGAGATAAGTGCATTGGACATGCCTCCTACTAGCACTGACTTTGGTGATAGCTACTTTCCTGAGGAAAATCTATGTACTATGACTGAGATATGTGGTTGTCCCATCAAAGCTATCTTCAGATGAATGTACTAACTGTAAGTCGCACTGGATAAGAGCGTCTGCTAAATTACTGAAACGTAAATGTAATGTGTGGAGTGCCTGCCGTTGTTTACCTTGTGCTTCAAGTTACCACTGTAAGCCCTGTTGAGGGAATGGAGGATGAGGGAATATAGCGAAGCTGGTGTGTGGCTCACGGGAGGCCAACTCGGCTCCAATCTGAGGTGTCAGAGCTGAGGCCCTGGGCAGGTAGAGTATCCTTTCCCCCAGTTCCCATGCTCCTCTGTCTGTCGCTGAACTGGGGCCCGTCACAGGCTTCCATCAGTCCCACCCCTGCCTCTAGACAGAGGGGCATGGGAACTGGGGCCCATCACAGGCTTCCATCAGTCCCACCCCTGCCTCTAGACAGAGGGGCATGGGAACTGGGGCCCATCACAGGCTTCCATCAGTCCCACCCCTGCCTCTAGACAGAGGGGCATGGGAACTGGGGCCCATCACAGGCTTCCATCAGTCCCACCCCTGCCTCTAGACAGAGGGGCATGGGAACTGGGGCCCATCACAGGCTTCCATCAGTCCCACCCCTGCCTCTAGACAGAGGGGCATGGGAACTGGGGCCCATCACAGGCTTCCATCAGTCCCACCCCTGCCTCTAGACAGAGGGGCATGGGAACTGGGGACAGAGTAAAAAGCAGCCCTGTATTCTGACACACCTGAGATAGAGCTGCTCTCCCTGTGGCACTCGCAAGGTTACTCTACCTGCCCAGGGCCTCAGCTCCGACACTCCAGATTGGAGTGGTGGTGCGGAGGTGGCCTCCCCTGAGCCGCACACCAGCTTCGCTATACTCCCTCATTCTCCATTCCCTCCACAGGGCTTACAGTGGTAACTTGAAGCACAAGGCATGCGCTCGCATGGGATGTTCTCCAATGCTGGAAGGGAGGCCTGAGTAAAAAAGTTTGGGAACAGCTAGTTTAAAGCACACTTTTACAAGTCTCAGTCATACATGACAGCTCCAATAAGCCCCCTATGGTGAACGGGATGTGAGAACAACAGGCTTGTAGAATCATGACCATTTCCAGTTTTCAGTTCATCGTCACTGGTAGGGGGTCCTGCGTTCTCTGGGCATTACTGACTCAAATGAACCAAATGAGCCGAAAGATTTGTTCTTTTGACAGAATGACTCGAGAAGATTAGAGTCTGTAAAAAAAGCCAAACTTCCCATCACTAGTTCTAATGTTGTTTTTGTCACAAAAGGGGTGGCTACTTGCAATATGCTCCAGCATTCAGCATACTTATTTACTACCTGAAAATTGAGACACGCCGTGTCCTTCCTTCCGCAGCTGTGGGAGCAGGGTCAGTGATATCCCCTGGCTCCTTGATCTGATCTATAGGTTATATAGGCTAATTATCAAAGTAGCCTATTTTGCATTGCTAACCAAATATAATCTCAGGGACTGTTCATAACAGTAAACCAAACAACAAGACACCACCCAAAAAGGTATTATGTTGAGAAGCAATAACTAGTGATTAGGGAAAGGGGGATACCTAGTCAGTTGTACAACTGAATGCATTCAACTGAAATGTGTCTTCCGCATTTAACCCCACCCCTCTGAATCAGAGAGGTGCGGAGGGCTGCCATAATCAACATCCAGGTCTTCGGGGAACAGTGGGCTAACTGCCTTGCTCAGGGGCAGAACGACAGATTTTTACCTTGTCAGCTCAGTGACTCGATCCAGCAACCTTTCGGTTACTGGTCCAATGCTCTAACCACTACAACTGCTATAGCCAACTAGCTAGCAATGTGCTTTTTTCTCTGTGACCAAAACATGTTTTATTTTTCTATTTGAACTGATATGGGAATGAATACACAAGCAGCATATCAAACTGGGATAATGTTTTAAGTTACACCGGGAAGTATACAAATACTTGCTAGCTAGCTTGCGAGGATTTCATGTTACCAAAAGGTGTCCGCCACTCTAAAAATCCCACTCCATCCACGTGCACCCACGCACGTAGATCAACGGTTTAGTAACCTTTACTCTCCCCAACCCCAGGAGGGTACATGCAGTGGTAACCTTTACTCTACCCAACCCCAGGAGGGTACATGCAGTGGTAACCTTTACTCTACCCAACCCCAGGAGGGTACATGCAGTGGTAACCTTTACTCTCCCAACCCCAGGAGGGTACATGCAGTGGTAACCTTTACTCTCCCAACCCCAGGAGGGTACATGCAGTGGTAACCTTTACTCTACCCAACCCCAGGAGGGTACATGCAGTGGCAACCTTTACTCTGCCCAACCCCAGGAGGGTACATGCAGTGGCAACCTTTACTCTCCCCAACCCCAGGAGGGTACATGCAGTGGTGACCTTTACTCTACCCAACCCCAGGAGGGTACATGCAGTGGTAACCTTTACTCTACCCAACCCCAGGAGGGTACATGCAGTGGCAACCTTTACTCTAACCAACCCCAGGAGGGTACATGCAGTGGTAACATTTACTCTACCCAACCCCAGGAGGGTACATGCAGTGGTAACCTTTACGCTAACCAACCCCAGGAGGGTACATGCAGTGGTAACCTTTACTCTAACCAACCCCAGGAGGGTACATGCAGTGGTAACCTTTACTCTCCCCAACCCCAGGAGGGTACATGCAGTGGTAACCTTTACTCTAACCAACCCCAGGAGGGTACATGCAGTGGTAACCTTTACTCTCCCCAACCCCAGGAGGGTACATGCAGTGGTAACCTTTACTCTAACCAACCCCAGGAGGGTACATGCAGTGGTAACCTTTACTCTACCCAACCCCAGGAGGGTACATGCAGTGGTAACCTTTACTCTCCCCAACCCCAGGAGGGTACATGCAGTGGTAACCTTTACTCTCCCCAACCCCAGGAGGGTACATGCAGTGGTAACCTTTACTCTCCCCAACCCCAGGAGGGTACATGCAGTGGTAACCTTTACTCTACCCAACCCCAGGAGGGTACATGCAGTGGTAACCTTTACTCTAACCAACCCCAGGAGGGTACATGCAGTGGTAACCTTTACTCTAACCAACCCCAGGAGGGTACATGCAGTGGTAACCTTTACTCTAACCAACCCCAGGAGGGTACATGCAGTGGTAACCTTTACTCTAACCAACCCCAGGAGGGTACATGCAGTGTTGACCTTTATTCTCCCCAACCCCAGGAGGGTACATGCAGTGGTAACCTTTACTCTCCCCAACCCCAGGAGGGTACATGCAGTGGTAACCTTTACTCTCCCCAACCCCAGGAGGGTACATGCAGTGGTAACCTTTACTCTAATCAACCCCAGGAGGGTACATGCAGTGGTAACCTTTACTCTCCCCAACCCAGGAGGGTACATGCAGTGGTAACCTTTACTCTAACCAACCCCAGGAGGGTACATGCAGTGGTAACATTTACTCTCCCCAACCCCAGGAGGTTACATGCAGTGGTAACCTTTACTCTAACCAACCCCAGGAGGGTACATGCAGTGATAACCTTTACTCTAACCAACCCCAGGAGGGTACATGCAGTGTTAACCTTTACTCTAACCAACCCCAGGAGGGTACATGCAGTGGTAACCTTTACTCTACCCAACCCCAGGGGGGTACATGCAGTGGTAACCTTTACTCTAACCAACCCCAGGAGGGTACATGCAGTGGTAACCTTTACTCTAACCAACCCCAGGAGGAGGGTACATGCAGTGGTAACCTTTACTCTAACCAACCCCAGGAGGGTACATGCAGTGGTAACCTTTACTCTAACCAACCCCAGGAGGGTACATGCAGTGGTAACCTTTACTCTAACCAACGCCAAGAGGGTACATGCAGTGGTAACCTTTACTCTAACCAACCCCAGGAGGGTACATGCAGTGGTAACCTTTACTCTAACCAACCCCAGGAGGGTACATGCAGTGGTAACCTTTACTCTAACCAACTCCAGGAGGGTACATGCAGTGGTAACCTTTACTCTAACCAACGCCAAGAGGGTACATGCAGTGGTAACCTTTACTCTAACCAACCCCAGGAGGAGGGTACATACAGTGGTAACCTTTACTCTAACCAACGCCAAGAGGGTACATGCAGTGGTAACCTTTACTCTAACCAATGCCAAGAGGGTACATGCAGTGGTAACCTTTACTCTAACCAACGCCAAGAGGGTACATGCAGTGGTAACCTTTACTCTAACCAACGCCAAGAGGGTACATGCAGTGGTAACCTTTACTCTAACCAACTCCAGGAGGGTACATGCAATGGTAACCTTTACTCTAACCAACGCCAAGAGGGTACATGCAGTGGTAACCTTTACTCTAACCTACCCCAGGAGGAGGGTACATGCAGTGGTAACCTTTACTCTAACCAACCCCAGGAGGGTACATGCAGTGGTAACCTTTACTCTAACCAACCCCAGGAGGGTACATGCAGTGGTAACCTTTACTCTCCCCACTCCCTCCCTCCTACTCCTCCTCCTCCTCCCCCTCCTCCCAGTGTGGAGCTAGAGCTGCAGGTTATTGATGTGGGGGTTTATGTTCACCAATAGGGGTTAAGTACAGATTTAGCAACACAGGCCCCGGGAAAGTCAGGGCAGCACTGACACAATGACCTCAGCCGCCATCCATCGGTCCGGCCTAGCCTCTGATCCCTCCAGATTCCACACGAACTGTAAACACACCTTGTCTGATCTGAGCCTGCCTTGGCAATCAGACAGACATACCCCTCTGGGCCTGAGTGGATGTTTTGCCCTTGAGTTACATTGGAATCTGCTCTGTGCTGTGGACAGTTGGTCTACCTATAGTTCAGATATAATGTGCAGCAGCCTGGAGCCTGAGCCTCAGATGTGCCCCAGATTGCAGGGTGCACGTAGTAGGCTAGTGGTGACGTGATTGGAGATGTAGACCCTGTTATGTTGTGATGTTATTATGCTTCACGCATGATTGGCTCCACACAAAAGACTCTGACCCATCAACTAAGCCCCCATAATCCACTGGTTCAATATTCCAGGGGATGCCCACTTTCACAAACAAAACAACAGATGCATTATGTCCACTGAAATCAAAACTGGGATATTTTGATTAGATTGGATGATGGGTGGAAGTGCTGTTAAAGGTGTAAAACATATAGAAAATCCTGCTACATTTGTGATTTTCAATTTTTAGTGGCACGGACCAATCTTTAAATCCAAAACATAAAAAAATGTCAATGTGTGAAATACAAAGTAAATAAAAACCACAAATCAGATTAATCTTATCTATCTTCTCTTCAGTGGCTCACCAAAATGAATGGAAACATTCTCAGTCATTCTAAATCATTCATAATCAATCCACAGATATGTCATGCTTCCATCTCATACATGTAAGCAATACCCCCTGTTCTTTGCCTAGACAACTTAACACGCTAAATACTTATAATGTTTGCAGTAAATCAGCAGCACGCATGAGGACCCATGTTGTAAAGCCATCTGAATGAGTGGCAGCCCCAGCAGAGCACACACAGGGAGACATGCTGGAGCAACCATTTCAACGACTTAATGACAACCAGGAATAGTAACATGCAAATTATTATGAGCCCCAGCATAAATCTTTCTCTCTTATATGCCTGAAGAGAAATCTTTAAATGATCAGTATATCAGTTTACAACTATTATGTAATATGGCATTTTATCATCTTGTCTTGCTCATATGACTGTTAAACTAATGACTACCCCTTTTACGTTTGTATCTGCTGAGTAACTTCAAGAATCATGTCAGCATCACACTGCTTCTACATCCATACAGATATATAACTAGCACCCCAAAAAAGAGAGAAGGCATGATGGAGAGATGTGAAAGAGAAGAACAACATAGTAAAATAATGCTTTGCTTACCCAGAAGACGAGGTTGAAGAAGAACATCATGTACTTCAAACAGCAGAGACAGCCCCGTGCCATGTTGTACTTCTTGAACTCTAAAAGGAACACAAAGGATAGATCCAGGTAAAAGACCACGTATTTGCTGCCTTTGGGCGCCGTGTACTTGTTATTGCTGCTCTTGTCTCCTCCGACGTTGACGCTGGTGTCGGCCGCTGTCCCAGCCTGCCCCTGTGCGGTGGTACCGCGCGGCCCCGTAGAGCCGTAGAACGCGCCAGCGGTGAAGCCGCGGCCGCCGAATGGGCGGCCAGACGTGGAGTCGCGGACAAAGTCGGAGTCAAGGCTATCCACGGATGGGCTGCGGTGAATGGCTGACTCCTCACTGCTGGACTTCTCCATGCTCTTGGGCTAACACTGCTGTTGAGGGGCTCTCTACCGTAACACACTCTACCATGTCTCAGAGATGAGAGGACACAACTCTCCCCCTCCAGCAGTCTCCTCTCTCCCTCTCTGATCTGTACTGGTTCTCTCCAAGCCCAGAAACTCTGAATTGTTCTATCCCCCCAACAATGGCACGACTACACTGTATCGGGTAAGTAAAAGGAAGACACAGGCAATATTCCCGGCTCTATGTGTCGTCTGCCCGGTGTCCAATGTCTGCTCTCATGCTCCTGAGTTAGCCATGCAGAGACGTCCTAGTCCAGCGAGGAGCATTATTACCCTGATGAGTTACAGCAAGCTACGTCCTTGAGTCAGTAAGTTTCAATAGTGTCCCCTGGATCTCCACACTGCTGTGCTGTGTGTGTGCCTGTGAATATTTCTCTCCAACTCTCAGCTGCTCCACTTCTTCCTCCCTACTGCTGACCTCAGGACTGATTTCTGCCTGGGGAGCTGGAAACTTTTGCCCCCCCCCATACAACACAATCCTGTATATGTATTCCTCTCTCCTCTTCTTCTCCTCCTTTCCTGCGCTCACTCAGTCCTCTGTGCTTTGCGCTCTCCAACGTGCTGATGATAATCTGATTCAGTTATTCTCTCTCTCTCTCATTGTACAATTCTGTGCTCAGCTGCTCAGTCCCCCGCTCTCTGCCTGTGCTGTCAGTCGCAGTGCCGTGGCTGATGTGTGCTATTACCGGCAAGATGCATCTAACAGGCATTCCCTATCCTATCCCCCTTAACTAGAGCACTGCCCTTGTCCCCCCCCCTCTTCTCACTGCTCTCCCTCTTACTCTCTTGCTCCCTGCCTCTCATCAACCCCTCCCCACTGCTGAGGGAGCAGCCAATGAGGCAGTTGCAGGCGGCTACAGACAACCCAACCCAGGCTCCTCCCCTGTGCCCCGACCATGTCTTTAATAAGCTGATCATAACACAGCTTTGACTATACAAGTTCATTAATTTCCTCAGTGTTGTCTGTGCTTCAGGGGGTCATAGAGGCCATTCATTAATAATACGAAAAAGCATGAGTCCAAGGAAACGTGTTGGTGGTGTGGGTGAAGGGTGGGGTGGACTTCTCTGGCACAGTCTGATAAAACCTTCAAACCTGTGATTTCATTGAGACACTTGATATATTTACGCCCAATTAACTTTCACAGTGGCTATTTATTTTCTATTTGTGAAAGGCTGGATAAGATGACATCAGAGCACGATCATGATTAGGAGGATTACTTCATGCAGACTTGCAGAGGCTATGTGCAGCCTTGTCACAAAATCGTCAGTTGCACAATGTCGGCTCACTTCCATGCAAGGAGCACTGATAAATTGGCAGAGACCCAGCCTTTGGAATTATTGCACCATTTCAAGCATGGAAATGGGAGAGTGGCTTAAAGATACTCAACACTTTCCTATGGAAACACAGGGTCAAACACCGACTCTCTCAGTTGTTTCACACATGGAGCTGACAACATATTACAGCTCTAATATTCTAGAGCTGCGTCCTTACATTTATCTAACCCTCTGGTTTGAAATACAATGTCAGAAGCCTAAATGTACATGATATGTGGACAAAGAGAAAAATGCATTTTACCAGATCAGATATCAACCCCCCCCCCCCCCCACTGATAGAGAGGCCATTTCAATCATATCGTACATGCTGATTTTATGAGATGGGGATAAAAGATTTGCAACATTTTTATACAGCTTTTGAGTTTCCTTTGCTATGCCACATCTTTTCCTTCAGAGAGCCACCGTACAAACAACAGTGATAACATTATCTGTCCAACCACTCACATAGCCCTTTCGCTGGGTTGGGTTTGTGAAAACAGCCTGATCTTTACCCTGTACTGCTGTGCTGTGGTAACGGTCCCTCTCTCTCTGTCAGCAAGGTGAGGTTGAGTGCTCGTGATGGCTGCAGCTCAGAGACGGATGGAGCAGAGTTCCACCTGAATGGTCTTAATAAAGTAAACCCAGTAATGCCCTGTATACACAGAGATACACTGATCCATGTATCTTGTGTTTCTACAGTGTATACACGGCTCTAACCAGTCTGTCATCCTGGAGCTTGATGGTAGTGGTTGGAAGACAACACGAGACAAAATCACATTATACTAGTCTTAATCAGCTAGGAACAATGGAAGTGTTCCTCCAAATCACAAACCATTAACATATGTCTTTTTTAAATGAGCAATACCATACCAAAAATGACACAGGTCTATAATTATAATTAAGTAGTATTAAAAGGTATGGAACTGGCAAACTTCCAATTGCTCCCAGTACTACCACATCTTTCTTGTAAAAAATGGCAATGTCAGCGTCGCTGTTCACGTCATCCTGGTATGGGATGAGAATTATGAAAGCAGTCCCACACAGATAGAACAGGGGATATTTGACCCAGAATACTCTGTCCCTGGTGGTGCCATGGAGTGCTGGAGAAGCATTGTCTCAGCTCCCGTGGGTCGTCTGATCACAGCCCGTCAGGACCTTAACTCTTAATTCAATATGTTGTGTGTCAGTAGCCGCCACCTCAGAGGAGGACATGTATTCATCAGAAGGCTATTGGTATTTGTATTTATTATGGATCCCCCTTAGCTGCTGCCAAAGCAGCCGCTACTCTTCCTGGGGTCCAGCAAAAATTAAGGCAGTTTATACAATTTTAAAACATTACAATACATTCACAGATTTCACAACACACTGTGTGCCCTCAGGCCCCTACTTCACCACTAACACATATCTACATTACTAATACTAAATCCATGTGTATGTATAGTGCGTATGTGCGTGTGCGTGTGTTTGTGTGTGTGTGTATGCATGTGTCTGTGCCAATGTTTGTGTTGCTTGGGCTTCTTAGCTTGCATGTGCTGCTGATGCCTCGACCAGACACAAGGGCACGTTCCTCCTCTCACTCCCTCCTGAGCCAAGCCCAGCTCAGCTCATCGCCATCCACTCAACACAAGAGAACAGAGAGGCATGGGGCTCTGAAGTCCTTTATTAGGCAACAAGAGGTTACTCAGAGACTCAGAGAAACTCTGGAGAGACAAGGTCTATAGCATAGAGTCAGAGGAGTGGGCAAAGGAGCAGTGGAGATACAGTGTATAGATGTGGTACAGCAGAGCAGGGTTGGACAGGGATTCTTCATTCTAACTTTCCCTCTGATGCTGAATAAACCTGGCAGCTCCTTCAATACATGCTAAAAAGGCATACTGGAAGACGAGCTTCGTGTTCAGTAGGAATTCATCTTTGAATCCTCCATTTCAGGGCTCTTCTAACCAAGACACTGCTGCTTTTCTATCATGGCCTGAAAGAGTATAACAACAAAATACAAGTAGAAATGTAAATATTAAATGGACAGTGTTGGTTCTGTGATATCTGTGTGGAACTCTATTGAACTAAAGCTTATGTAGTCTATCCAACATTGCACCACCGCCAACACAACAGAAACAGTAGGGGGTGGCGGGCTCGTTCTTATTTATTTACACAGGAGGTTGGTGGCACCTTAATTGGGGAGAACGGGCTCATGTTAATGACTGAAGCGGAATAAGTGGAATGGTATCAAATACATCAAACACATGGTTTCTATGTGTTTGATGAAATTCCATTTGCTGGTTCCTGTCACGTTCTGACCATAGTTCTTTTGTGTTTTCTTTGTTTTAGTGTTGGTCAGGACGTGAGCTGAGTGGGCATTCTATATTTTGTGTTTCTATGTTGGGTTTGTTGTTTGGACTGATATGGTTCTCAATCAGAGGCAGGTGTTTGTCATTGTCTCTGATTGGGAACCATATTTAGGTAGCCTGTTTTGTATTGGGTTTTGTGTCTTGTTGTCTTCTGTCTTTGTGTCTATGCACCAGATAGGACTGTTTCAGTTTTCTCATTTGTTGTTTTGTAGTGTTCTCGTTTATCGTCTATATTAAACATGTTGAACACTAACCACGCTGTGCTTTGGTCCTCTCTCTTTGTCCACAGAAGAAAGCCGTTCCAGTTCCAGCCATTATTATGAGCCGTCCTCCCCTCAGCAGCCTCCTGTGTTTAAGAAGCACTTCAATAATTAGACCAATAGTGCAAAGTTGTCTTAGGTGGATTGTTTCTCTTTAAAACTATTGGAAGAAATTATAAAGAAAATATACATCTGTAGGATTACGACTCGGGCAACTGCTCTTAATGGAATCCAAAACCATTTTCACATGAAGAAATTAGATGTGTGATCGATCACAAGCCAAAAAACATCAAACAATAGCTTTATTTTGTTTTACAATGAACAAAAATATAACAATTCCAAAGATGTGGTACCCTTCCAGGAACTGAGTTACAGTTCACAAAAAAGAAACGTCCTCTCACTGTCAACTACGTTTATTTCAGCAAACTTAACATGTGTAAATATTTGTATGAACATAACAAGATTCCACAACTGAGACATAAACTGAACAAGTTCCACAGACATGTGACTAACAGAAATGGAATAATGTGTCCCTGAACACAGGGGGGGATCAAAATCAAAAGTCACAGTCAGTATCTGGTGTGGCCACCAGCTGCATTAAGTACTGAAGTGCATCTCCTCCTCATGGACTGCACCAGATTAGCCAGTTCTTGCTGTGAGATGTTACCCTACTCTTCCACCAAGCCACCTGCAAGTTCCCGAACATTTCTGGGGGAAATGGCCCTAGCCCTCACCCTCCGATCCAACAGGTCCCAGACATGCTCAATGGGATTGAGATCCGGGCTCTTCACTGGCCATTGCAGAACACTGACATTCCTGTCTTGCAGGAAATCCCACACAGAATGAGCAGTATGGCTGGTGGCATTGTCGTGCTGGAGGGTCATGTCAGGATGAGCCTGCTGGAAGGGTACCACATGAGGGAGGAGGATGTCTTCCCTGTAAGAGAATGTTGAGAATGCCTGCAATGACAACAAGCTCAGTACGATGATGCTGTGACACACCGCCCCAGACCATGACGGACCCTCCACCTCCAAATCGGTCCCACTTCAGAGTACAGGCCTCGGTGTAACGCTCATTCCTTCAACGATAAACGTGAAACCGACCAAAACCGCGACTCGTCAGTGAAGACTTTTTGAACAACATTTGAGAGAAATATGCTTTTTGTGCTATGGAAAATGTCTAGGATTGTTATTTCAGCTCATGAAAGATGGGACCAACATTTTACATGTTGCGTTTAACTATATTATATATTTTTTTTTTCAGTGTAGTTTGGATATTTAAAGGCAGTCATGAATCCATTTTGAAGGTGCTTATTGAATTGAAATGATGTCCGTTACATCTCCAGTCATAATACTGTTGAGGCATTTAACACAGTTTTAGGCTCAAACTCATACAGCTTTGCTGACTCTGTGACCCTTGATGAACTCTCTCAACTGCCTACAGTATTTTAGGAGTCTGTTTTAAAGAAAAAGTTTGCCCACCCTTGGACTGGAGTGACTTACAAGCAGGAGCAGGGAGACAATTCTAAAGCCTTGCTGGAAAATCACTGCTTTGCTTTCTACTGCATATGTTAACTGAATACGAGGGGGGAAATCC
The DNA here is from genome assembly GCF_036934945.1 of Oncorhynchus masou masou. Classification (NCBI taxonomy): domain Eukaryota; kingdom Metazoa; phylum Chordata; class Actinopteri; order Salmoniformes; family Salmonidae; genus Oncorhynchus; species Oncorhynchus masou. The sequence continues at coordinate 20,302,050 of NC_088233.1, read as the reverse complement.
AAAGCAATCTCCTAAACCCCAGGATTCACAGCAGGCAGAAAGGGGGTACCAACAGATCTATGAAAATAGAGGTCAGCTCTTCAACATTCATTAAAACCGGTCTTTTCGGTTCCTGCAAAAGAGAACGAGTCTGTACCACATACTGTATGTGTGCCCTATGTATGTGTGTCCTATGTGACATGTGATAGTAGATCATCTCCAGTGTGAAAGTCTCATGGAAGACTGAGCGTGAGTGGAATAGAATGACAAGGGGCCTGTTTGCCCACACTATCTCAGCTCTCATTCCCCTTGGTTTTTCTATACACTATATACACACTGGGGCTGAAACTGTTGCTGTGTTCATGGAGGACAACATGAAGGACAACATGGAGGACATGTCAGGTGATAAAACAGCCTAAATGGACCACACACTTCCAGGAACTCAAATGTCACCAGGGGCCAAACAGAACAAACAAGAGGGGGTCATCCCTAATTTGTCAGACACCAGTCAGTCTCCCGTGTGTCTGGTACCCCCCTGACAATCATTCCGGCTGGCTAAAGGTTATTATACATAGAAATATGTATAATAATAATACTGTCCTGTCCATCCTTGTCAGTATGCTAACAAGCTCTATTCTGCCTGGCCCAGTTTAATTGACAGACAGGCGTCAATCCAATCTGATATGTAGGATTCTGTCTTGGCCTTTTATGATAAAGTCTGACATCCATGGAATTGGGCAATGAGACGATAGCAGACATTGTAAGTCCATCCCCGATGACTTAAAACAAAAAACTTAAAACAATAAAGTCGATAAAGGTGTCTGGAGAGTGTAACTAAATAGGGATTCATGATGCTCCTTTCCTCAGCAGACCCAACTAGAGGATCATAGGCAACATCCGCACCGAGTTAAAGGCAAGAGCTGCCCTTTCCCACTGTTGAACTGCACTGTTGTTTAAGCGCTTGTAAGTAAGCATTTCATGGAAACATCTACACTTGTTGTATTCGGCGCATGTGACATATAAAGTTTGACACTAATCCGGACCCTTATAAGAAATCCAACTATTCCCTCAGATGAACCATCAAAGCGTCGATATAGGACTAAGATTGAATCCTACTACACCGGCTCTGACACCAGTCGGATGTGGCAGGGCTCGAAAACTATTACGGACTACAAAGAGAAACCCAGCCCCGAGCTGTCCAGTGACGCGTGCCTACCAGACGAGCTACATGCCTTTTATTCCTGCTTCGAGGCAAGCAACACTGAAGCATGCATGAGAGTACCAGCTGTTCTGGACGACTGTGTGATCACGCACTCTGAGCAAGACCTTTAAACAGGTCAACATTCACAAAGCCGCGAGGCCAGACGGATTACCAGGACATGTACTCAAAGCATGCGTGGACCAACTGGCAAGTGTCTTCACTGACATTTTCAACATGTAGGTATTACAGACCGAGTCTGTAATACCTACATGTTTCAAAGAGACAACCATTGACCCTATGCCCAAGAAAGCAAAAGTAAACTGCCTAAATGATTACCTCCCCGTAGCACTCACGTCGGCAGCCATGAAGTGCTTTGAAAGGCTAGTCCTGGTTCACGTCAATACCATCATGCCGGAAACCCTAGACCCACTCCAATTTGCATACCGCCCCAACAGATCCACAGATGACGCAATCTCAATTGCGCAACACTGCCCTTTCCCACCTGAACAAAAGGAACACCTATGTGAGAATGCTGTTCATTGACTACAGCTCCACATTCAACACCATAGTGCTCACAAAACTCATCAATAAGCTAAGAACCTGGGGACTAAACACCTCTCTCTGCAACTGGATCCTGGACTTACTGACTGCTACTTGCTGTTTATCTATGCATAGTCACTTTAAAGATTACCTCAACTAACCTGTACCCCCGCACATTGACTTGGTACCGGTACCCTCTATAAATAGCCTCATTATTGTTATGACATTTTCTTGTGTTACTTTTTGATTATTATTATGATTAATATGTTTAATTAGTAAATATTTTCTTAACACTGCCATCTTTTTTTAAACAACCACAAACAAACTTCTCTCACGAGTAGCAACTCTTGACATTATTTCAAATGTCTGATGCTTAATTAACAACACAACCATACATGTACACCGATTTCCTGGGAGCTCACCCCTACTGTCACACACTAAAAATCCAATCAAATCAAATGTTATTTGTCACATGCGCCGAATACAACAGGTGTAGACCTTACCGTGAAATGCTTACTTACAAGCCATTAACCAACAATGCAGATCAATAAATATTTCTAAGAGGGGGGGGGTGCCCTTGGGGAACGTGTAGCGTGTACACGTTAAAGTGAATTTCACACGCATTTTCACAAACACACTCAACCGTGATACACACAGGTGGAAAACAGTGGAAAACTCCCACCTGACATCTCCCATATTCCGACTACAGGAGAAGACACATATTTGTGCCCTCTTGTCAACCAGAGAGTCAGGAAGCTATAGAGATGACAGAGCACACAGACCTCACACAGATAAAGAAGCCAAGTCCCCCAATCTAAACAGTAGACCTGCAGGCAGATCCATCACACAGACCTCACACAGATAAAGAAGCCAAGTCCCCCAGTCTAAACAGTAGACATGCAGGCAGATCCATCACACAGACCTCTCACAGATAGAGAGGCCAAGTCCCCCAGTCTAAACCGTAGACCTGCAGGCAGATCCATCACACAGACCTCACACAGATAAAGAAGCCAAGTCCCCCAGTCTAAACAGTAGACATGCAGGCAGATCCATCACACAGACCTCTCACAGATAGAGAGGCCAAGTCCCCCAGTCTAAACAGTAGACCTGCAGACAGATCCATCACACAGACCTCACACAGATAAAGAAGCCAAGTCCCCCAGTCTAAACAGTAGACCTGCAGGCAGATCCATCACAGACCTCTCACACCTAGAGAAGCCAAGACCCCCCTTTTCTCTCCTGAAATACAACATATGCTACCAAAGATATCAGTCTGTATCAAAATAAGACAATTGGCGTTCAATAAGGCAACATGTTTGCAATGTTAAATACTATAGTATATGATGCCTGTAGTTGTACTGTAGCTCACATGAATTCAAAGACACAAAAAAGAGATATGGTTCGTGACAGCGATTCATGATTATTATGTTGATCAAAGGAGCAGGACAGCTAAGTCCTCCGGACAGTGGACGAGTTAATGTAATATTTAAAAGGCCCATAACAGTATATGGACGAATGGAACGTCAGCAATATGAATCTTATTCAGTTCAGGGGGAAATCAGTCGAATGTTGAAGTCAGGCCCCGGTCATCAATTTATTGGCTGTAAGGTCATTTAAAGTTCACTGTAAGCCTTCGAACAGTGTGTGGAAACCATCCATGTCCTCAACATGAGCTAGATTCAACTCTTAGATTCTGAAGATTTGTGATTTCATTTAGCATACTGTGGATAACTCAAAGGTTCACAAGAAACACACATGCACAGATGTGCACATACGCATGGACGTACACACTCGGACGTACACACTCGCAAGCCCACACATTATTATGTTAAATAGCCCTTTTGTGCAGGAAAAATGGAACAAAACAAAGCAAAGCAGTATATGCCTTTGAATTAAATGGCATTTTCAGGTGAACAATGCACACACTGCTTGACAAATGCATCCCTGAGAGCTACAGTCTGTGATAAATGTTGAAAGTTGTGGGTTTCCTACCCTCTGCCTCCTCTCTGTAATGCCTTGAATCCATTGTCTTGCAGAAACTGGCGCCCAAGGATATTTGAAGCCATCAACCAAGTAAACCTACATGAGTCCCTACACACAGCCAGTGCACACTGCAGAAGGTTGCCTGCAACATCGATGTGAGATGCAAAGCTTTAAAGCTACAATCTGGGATTTGTTTTAGCTTTAAGAGACAGGGATCTCTTTTTAAAAGGTCATTATCAGTTACACTTGCCATGATGGATGCCTATCCGTCGGCACGCTTACACAAATCTAATAAAACACACTCCGGAAATGAACGACGGAAAAAAAACACTTCTATAGTTAGTGACAGTGGGTTAAGTTACTGGCCCTGGACTAGTAGGAGAAAAGGCGAGTGATCCGGGGGGCTTTTATTTTCGTCCGGTAGGGAACAGAGAGACGGATAAAAGGGGATGTGGTCTACGCCCCCCTGGCCTCACCGCATGGAACCATCTGTAACGTAATCGTCTCTCTGGGCACATACTTTCATCCCTGTTTCATTCCTGTTTCCTAAGAACCTGTGGATGCTGTACAGCCACAACCAAAGCCTATTTAGGGCTCTGGAGGTAAGTGTTTATATCAGCAGTCAGTCTGGGCTCGCCCGCAGATGGAGCCCTCTGTGAAGCAGTTTTCCTGTGGCGTCACTCAGGCAATCCGACACATATTTAAATCTCCTCTGTTTTTCAGGGAAACAAGTTACAGGACACGTCTTGGGACAGGGATAGAAATATATACCTGATCCTGGGCACAGGCTAGGACGCTATAGAGAGAGGTGGAGTGGGAAAGATAGAGAGGGGAACGTTAGAAATGGAAGAGAGAGAGCGAGACAGAGAGAGAAAGGGGTTCCGACCTGTGTCAGATCCTTTATTAACCTGGTGGAAGAGAAGACAAGAGGAGCCCTAAAGATCCCTCTGTGGTTTCCACTAAGGCTCAGACTATGGAGTCTATGGCAAATCCCATTGATCTGTAGTGGTCACCTTGGTTTAATATGGAACTCCTACAGTGGGAAACAGCTGGTGACACCATGTGTGGAGCAGTTTGTGGAGAGTGTCCTATAAATGAGTTAGTCAATAAGACCAGGCGGAACGGGTTAGTATCTACAGGATACAGGACACAGCGCCGAAAGGTCAGGTGAATCACAACGATATTTCAGGGGCTGTCACCTGCAATGCAAACAAAAGAAGGGGTGTCGACACGCCACTGTGTCGAAAGAGTGAGGGATGCAGGAACATGGAGGGAACATGCGTCCATCTATTTGTTCTGTTCAGAGAGGATAGACACAGTATCTAGATGGCTGAGGACATTTCCCATTGTGCTCCTGCTCCACACCACATATAATGTCATTCCTCAAGCCTCTAATACCTCCTGTTGTTGGCTGCTCTGATTTACTATCCTATGTCAAATATCTCACAACGCCATACTATTAGCATATCATCGGATAATAAAATACCACATGCATGCTCACATAGAGTACTACCCCAAGGGATGAGCGCCATACTGATCATAGAGGGGGACCCGGCAGGCCCAGACAGCTCTATCTATATGAAGAATCTAAAGAGCCTTCTTCCTGTCCACTCCAACCAGCCCACTGGCACTGATGCCTGACTGCTACAAGCAAACAGAGAAGTTCCCCTAGAAGTGCCCAGGCTCTCAGACCCACGAGCTGGGCAGCACCTCCCCTCGATATGGCCCTCTGTCAGCAGCCTGTGTACTCTGAACTGTGTATGTGTGTGTGTGCATATGGTTGTGTGTTTGTGTATTGGGAGCTGGCTCAACCCTGGCCAGTATGGCCCTGGGTCAATCTGAGCAGCCACACTGTCCTGGCCGTGCACCCATGGACAGACAAACACAGGGCAGCCAGGAGACCTGATCAGCAATAAGCAGTAACCATGTCACAGCTCCCCAGATACGTTCTATTTGGATAAGCATTAGAGAAGTCACCCAGTAGGGCAGGGTTCATCAACTAGATCATTTGTACTCAGCAAATTGACGCAAGAAGCACAAACAGATATTTTATTTGACAAAAACATAATCATTTCAAACCTGGATGACATTGGTACACAATCACATGCAGTATGTCTTTCTATTTACCAGTGGAAATATTTGGGAATAGATTTCCTCCATTAAAATAATTTTGAGGTGAATTCCTGTAACCATGTTCGCTGAGAGTCGGGAAGCAAGTTCAGGGAGTGAGTGTTTTAATAAAATAAACGGATCATAATACAAAACAAGAACCTCGAACAACACGCAGACATGAAACAGAAACAATAACACCTCAGGAAAGGACCAAGGGGAGTGACAGATATAGGGAAGATAATCAAGGATGTGATGGAGTCCAGGTGAGTGTCATGAGGCGAAGGTGCGTGTCATGTGAGTGTCATGAGGCGAACAGGGCTCCGGGCAGCCGAGCGGAAATGGAGGAAAACTCGCCTCCCTGCGGACCTGGCATCCTTTCACTCCCTCCTCTCTACATTTTCCTCCTCTGTCTCTGCTGCTAAAGCCACTTTCTACCACTCTAAATTCCAAGCATCTGCCTCTAACCCTAGGAAGCTCTTTGCCACCTTCTCCTCCCTCCTGAATCCTCCTCCCCCTCCCCCCTCCTCCCTCTCTGCAGATGACTTCGTCAACCATTTTGAAAAGAAGGTCGACGACATCCGATCCTCGTTTGCTAAGTCAAACGACACCGCTGGTTCTGCTCACACTGCCCTACCCTGTGCTCTGACCTCTTTCTCCCCTCTCTCTCCAGATGAAATCTCGCTTCTTGTGACGGCCGGCCGCCCAACAACCTGCCCGCTTGACCCTATCCCCTCCTCTCTTCTCCAGACCATTTCCGGAGACCTTCTCCCTTACCTCACCTCGCTCATCAACTCATCCCTGACCGCTGGCTACGTCCCTTCCGTCTTCAAGAGAGCGAGAGTTGCACCCCTTCTGAAAAAACCTACACTCGATCCCTCCGATGTCAACAACTACAGACCAGTATCCCTTCTTTCTTTTCTCTCCAAAACTCTTGAACGTGCCGTCCTTGGCCAGCTCTCCCGCTATCTCTCTCAGAATGACCTTCTTGATCCAAATCAGTCAGGTTTCAAGACTAGTCATTCAACTGAGACTGCTCTTCTCTGTATCACGGAGGCGCTCCGCACTGCTAAAGCTAACTCTCTCTCCTCTGCTCTCATCCTTCTAGACCTATCGGCTGCCTTCGATACTGTGAACCATCAGATCCTCCTCTCCACCCTCTCCGAGTTGGGCATCTCCGGCGCGGCCCACGCTTGGATTGCGTCCTACCTGACAGGTCGCTCCTACCAGGTGGCGTGGCGAGAATCTGTCTCCTCGCCACGCGCTCTCACCACTGGTGTCCCCCAGGGCTCTGTTCTAGGCCCTCTCCTATTCTCGCTATACACCAAGTCACTTGGCTCTGTCATAACCTCACATGGTCTCTCCTATCATTGCTATGCAGACGACACACAATTAATCTTCTCCTTTCCCCCTTCTGATGACCAGGTGGCGAATCGCATCTCTGCATGTCTGGCAGACATATCAGTGTGGATGACGGATCACCACCTCAAGCTGAACCTCGGCAAGACGGAGCTGCTCTTCCTCCCGGGGAAGGACTGCCCGTTCCATGATCTCGCCATCACGGTTGACAACTCCATTGTGTCCTCCTCCCAGAGCGCTAAGAACCTTGGCGTGATCCTGGACAACACCCTGTCGTTCTCAACTAACATCAAGGCGGTGGCCCGTTCCTGTAGGTTCATGCTCTACAACATCCGCAGAGTACGACCCTGCCTCACACAGGAAGCGGCGCAGGTCCTAATCCAGGCACTTGTCATCTCCCGTCTGGATTACTGCAACTCGCTGTTGGCTGGGCTCCCTGCCTGTGCCATTAAACCCCTACAACTCATCCAGAACGCCGCAGCCCGTCTGGTGTTCAACCTTCCCAAGTTCTCTCACGTCACCCCGCTCCTCCGCTCTCTCCACTGGCTTCCAGTTGAAGCTCGCATCCGCTACAAGACCATGGTGCTTGCCTACGGAGCTGTGAGGGGAACGGCACCGCAGTACCTCCAGGCTCTGATCAGGCCCTACACCCAAACAAGGGCACTGCGTTCATCCACCTCTGGCCTGCTCGCCTCCCTACCACTGAGGAAGTACAGTTCCCGCTCAGCCCAGTCAAAACTGTTCTCTGCTCTGGCCCCCCAATGGTGGAACAAACTCCCTCACGACGCCAGGACAGCGGAGTCAATCACCACCTTCCGGAGACACCTGAAACCCCACCTCTTTAAGGAATACCTAGGATAGGATAAAGTAATCCTTCTCACCCCCCCTTAAATGATTTAGATGCACTATTGTAAAGTGGCTGTTCCACTGGATGTCATAAGGTGAATTCACCAATTTGTAAGTCGCTCTGGATAAGAGCGACTGCCAAATGACTTAAATGTAATGTAAATGTGCGCAAGACGATGGTGACAGGTGTGCGGGATAATCAGCAGCCTGATGACCTAGAGGCCGGAGAGGGAGTATACGTGACAATTCCTAGTGATTTTACAGTGTTTTATTTGGGGGGCCAAATAGAATCGGCCACGGGCCGCCAGTTGATGATCCCTGTAATAGGGGATTATGGGGCTGGACCAAGGAAGAGGCCAGCCCCATAATGTGTCCTCCTCTGATAGGGACATGCTCCACTATTGATATGAATTCACAACTGCTGCTAATAAACCTGCCATGGAGATGAACCCACTCACAGGAAATACTGTATGAGGCTGTAGAAGGCTCCCAAGCACAACCAGACATTCACTCAATGAAGTGCTTCACCTGACAAAGTGCCCTCATTCAGAAAGTACCTGTACATGAAATTCCCTGGTGGCTTCAAACTCCATACCAAAGTGAAACACCAGGCCAAAGAAACTAGTTGATTACACTGTAAAGTGAAAGAAAAAAATAGTTAAAGGATGCATGTTTTATGCAACGCGCACTTATGGGTAAAATCCAGCCTCTTCACCTCGCTGCCTCTGCGGATCCACAGAGATCCCAGATGTATCCGTGTGAGGTTACCGCCGTAGCTCTTTGGTGTGGAACAACTTCGGGATGAACGCCATCACCATCCAAACCTGCTGAATACCAAAGAGCATTGCCCTAATCTGTCAACACAAAAATATTTACCTCACACTTTCACTCCTGCAGCCTCCCTGTGGATTTCCAGAAGGTAAATAAAGAGCCGATACAGAAAACTGAGTTTTTTATTTTACACTCCTGTTAGACAGTGATATGAATATTGAAAAGAGTCCATGGTTAACATCTGATATTAAACTAACCAAATTATTTAATAATCAATTACCCACATTTATTCATTTCACTCACAAAAACAACTCTGTCCTGCTAATAGGCAGTGTATATGAACATATTGTGCATGGCCCTGACAGATGTTCTTAATTAAAGTCTGCAGAAGGAGGAAATTCTCTTGAGGGCTTAAATTTAAATTAGCTCAGGCTACTTCTGTTATTACACTAATACGTACTGTGCTGAAGGGTCCCATTTTCACACAGCATTGTTGATTCTAAATGGATTTCTTCTTGCACTCCAAGCAAGCAAGAGTAGAGCAGTGAAATATATTGAAATACAATTGCCTGTAGATGATTTTGAATAAAACCTCTTTATCGTTTCCCAATACATGGGACGGTGGGAAAGTACATTACGTATTCATGTTTTAAATACATCTATATATACATTACACACAGCTATAGGTAAATAATAAGGGGCAAATTATCATATTCTCTTGGTGGAGTGCTTAGAGTGAGGGTCATGGCTTTCGTTGTGGGAAGGAGGAGCGGACCAAAATGCAGCGTAGTTGTGATTAATTTTATTTAATAAGGAAACTATACACGATTAAACTAACAAAATAACAAACGTACGAAAACCAAAAACAGCCCTATCTGGTGCAAAACACAGAGACAGGAACAATCACCCACAAACACACAGTGAAACCCAGGCCACCTAAATATGGTTCCCAATCAGAGACAATGACTAACACCTGCCTCTGATTGAGAACCATATCAGGCCAGACATAGAAATAAACAAACAAGACATCCAACATAGAATGCCCACTCAGATCACACCCTGACCAACCAAAACATAGAAACATACAAAATAAACTATGGTCAGGATGTGACAGTAACCCCCCCCAAGGTGCGGACTCCGGCCGCAAAACCTGAACCTATCGGGGAGGGTCTGGGTGGGCATCTGTCCGCGGTGGCGGCTCCAGTGCTGGACGTGGCCCCCACTTCACCGTAGTCCTCCCCCACCTTGTCCGCTTCTGTGACCTCCTAGCCACAGCAACCCTACTAAATAACACGGGACAGAGCGGCAGCCCGGGACAGAGCGGCAGCCCGGGACAGAGGGGCAGCTCGGGACAGAGGGGCAGCTCGGGACAGAGGGGCAGCTCGGGACAGAGGGGCAGCTCGGGAGAGAGGGGCAGCTCGGGACAGAGGGGCTCCGCAGACTCCGGCAGCAGCTCGGGACAGAGGGGCTCCGCAGACTCCGGCAGCAGCGCCGGACAGGCGGGAGACTCCGGCAGCAGCGCCGGACAGGCGGGAGACTCCGGCAGCAGCGCCGGACAGGCGGGAGACTCTGGCAGCAGCGGAGAGGAGGAAGGCTCTGGCAGATCCTGGCTGATCTGGAAGAGTCTGGCTGACCTGGAAGAGTCTGGCTGACTGGCGGATCTGGAAGAGTCTGGCTGACTGGCGGATCTGGAAGAGTCTGGCTGACTGGCGGATCTGGAAGAGTCTGGCTGACTGGCGGATCTGGAAGAGTCTGGCTGACTGGCGGATCTGGAAGAGTCTGGCTGACTGGCGGATCTGGTAGAGTCTGGCTGACTGGCGGATCTGGAAGAGTCTGGCTGACTGGCGGATCTGGAAGAGTCTGGCTGACTGGCGGATCTGGAAGAATCTGGCTGACTGGCGGATCTGGAAGAGTCTGGCTGACTGGCGGATCTGGAAGAGTCTGGCTGACTGGCGGATCTGGAAGAGTCTGGCTGACTGGCGGATCTGGAAGAGTCTGGCTGACTGGCGGATCTGGAAGAGTCTGGCTGACTGGCGGATCTGGAAGAGTCTGGCTGACTGGCGGATCTGGAAGAGTCTGGCTGACTGGCGGATCTGGAAGAGTCTGGCTGACTGGCAGATCTTGGCAGACTGACGGCTATGGCTGCTCCATGCTGACTGGCAGCTCTGGCGGCTTCTTGCAGACTGGCAGCTCTGGCTGCTCCATGCAGACTGGCAGCTCTGGCAGCTCCTTGCAGACTGGCAGCTCCATGCAGACTGGCAGCTCCATGCAGACTGGCAGCTCCATGCAGACTGGCAGCTCTGGCTGTTCCATGAAGACCGACAGCTCTGGCTGCTCCATGCAGACTGACAGCTCTGGCTGCACTAAACGGGCAGGAGACTCCGGCAACGCTGTAGAGGCGGTAGGCTCTGGCAGCGCTAAACAGGCGGGAGACTCCAACAGCGCAGGAGAGGAGGAAGGCTCTAGCTGCGCTAAACAGGCGGGAGACTCCAACAGCACAGGAGAGGAGGAACGCTCGAGCTGCGCTGAACAGGCGGGAGACTCCAGCAGCGCAGGAGAGGAGGAAGGCTCTGGCAGCGCTGGAGAGGCGAGGCGCACAGTAGGCCTGATGCGTGGTGCTGGCACTGGTGGTACTGGGCCGAGGACAGGAAGCCTGGTGCGGGGAGCTGCCACCGGAGGGCTGGGCTGTGGAGGTGGTACTGGGTAGACCGGACCGTGCAGGCGCACTGGAGCTCTTGAGCACAGAGCCTGCCCAACCTTACCTGGTTGAATACTCCCGATCGCTCTGCCAGTGCGGCAAGGTGAAATAGCCCGCACTGGGCTATGCAGGCGAACCGGGGACACCGAGCGTAAGGCTGGTGCCATGGAGGCCGGCCCAAGGAGACGCACTGGGGACCAGGTGCGTAGAGCCGGCTTCATGGCATTTGGCTCGACGCTCAATCTAGTCCGGCCGATACGTGGAGCTGGAATAGAACGCACCGGGCTATGCACCCGCACTGGAGACACCGTGCGCACCACAGCATAACACGGTGCCTGCCCGGTCTCTCTAGCCCCCCGGTAACCACAGGAAGTTGACGCAGGTCTCCTACCTAGCGTCGCCATACTCCCTGTGAGCCACCCCCCAATAAATTTTTGGGGCTGACTCTCAGGCTTCCATCCGCGTCGCCGCGCTGCCTCTTCATACCAGCGCCTCTCAGCTCTCGCCGCCTCTAGTTCTTCTTTGGGGCGGTGATATTCTCCAGGCTAATCCCAGGGTCCTTCTCTGAATAATTCCTCCTCCCATGTCCATTCCTCCTTTAGTTGCTCCTTGGGGCGGCTACACTCCCCTGGTTTAGCCCAGGGTCCTCTCCCGTCTAGGATTTCCTCCCAAGTCCAAAAGTCATTTTTTCGTTGCTCCTGCTGCTGCCTTTGCTGTTTCCCGTTACCACGCCGCTTGGTCCTGTTGTGGTGGGTGATTCTGTCACGGCTTTCGTTGTGGGAAGGAGGAGCGGACCAAAATGCAGCGTAGTTGTGATTCATTTTATTTAATAAGGAAACTATACACGATTAAACTAACAAAATAACAAACGTACGAAAACAGCCCTATCTGGTGACAACAAACACAGAGACAGGAACAATCACCTACAAACACACAGTGAAACCCAGGCTACCTAAATATGGTTCCCAATCAGAGACAATGACTAACACCTGCCTCTGATTGAGAACCATATCAGGCCAGACATAGAAATAGACAAACAAGACATCCAACATAGAATGCCCACTCAGATCACACCCTGACCAACCAAAACATAGACACATACAAAATAAACTATGGTCAGGGAGTGACAGTGAGATTGGGTACAACAGCTCTCCAAAACTTCAGAGGAAAGTGGCAGGTGGGGATAGGCATGCAAACCCAGTCCGCCACTCTGTCATCAAATTTAAATCACTCTCAGGAGCACAAGTTCCCTCTCAAAATGATTTAGGGCAATTAAGTAGCTTCCCCCAGAGTGCCCATGGTTTAGGATTATAATATCTACCTCCCATGTGTAAAAACCATGATCTTGCATCTTGAAAAATTAACCATGTTTGAAGAATTTCCAAGATGCACTCAGGGTGTCTTTGATAGTTTAAACCAAGCCTGTGATTCTGATGCAGAGGAGAGAGAGAGAGGGAGTGGGGGGAGAGGGGGAGGGGGTGGAGGGGGGGGTGGAGGGGGGGGTGGAGGAGACCCGCATGATTTTACATTTTAATGATATGGCTTTCTGGATGGAGACACATTGGATATGTACATTATGCAGTGTGTGGTTTTCCTGCAGATCTGGAGGACCCGGCTGGATGCGATACTGTTCATTGCCTTGAGTCGTCCAGGTAAAAATATTCTGCAGCTGTTGCTGTAGTGCCGGATGACAAGTCACAGCACACGGGCATCTAATAAAACCTAAATCACTTCCCAACATGCAGCACACCGCAGGCTTTAACTACACACACCATTAGAAATCAGATACAGTGTCTAAGACACAACCTGCCTACAGAGATACTGTATGTTTAATGCAGGCGTGTCCTCAAGTTCCTTTTCAGACATTGACCTTCACTGGTGAGAGAAAACAACTTGGGCCAACTCCTCCACTCCTACTTGTTAACATGAATACATTAATATAAAACACTGTAGCCCTGCCAGTGCCAGTGACCTGTTCTTTAGGTGTGTTTACTCCCCATTGACATCAGACTGCAGCGCTATAGATGACTGTAAATACGAATGTTAGATATGAAGGACTGTTAGTACACTACATTAAAAATCTTATTTAAGATGGTGAGGAAATTACTTTTAAAGAACGACCAGGCATCCTCTACTGACGGGATGAGGTCAGTATCCTTCCAGGACACCCGGGCCAGGTCGATTAGAAAGGTCTGCTCGCAGAAGTATTTTAGCGAGCCTTTGACAGTGATGTGAGTGGCCGTTTGACCACGGACCCATAGCGGATGCAGGCAATGAGGCAGTGATCGCTGAGATCCTGATTGAAAACAGCAGAGGTATATTTGGAGGGCAAGTTGGTCAGGATAATATCTATTAGGGTGCCCATGTTTACGGATTTTGGGTTGTACCTTGAGAGGAGCACATGGACGGAACACACCCTGATTTAATTATCTCTAAACTGTGCTGAGTGCTGAGAGTACAGTGGTAAGAGGTATTTCTGAGGGAAGGGTTTTACACTCAATCATTTGTAAGGATTTTGACATTCCCATATCTGGAATCATCAAAACTAAAAGTGAACAGCAAGGTGCTTCAGAAATAACGCAGCCGAGGCAGCAGCAACACAGCAAAGAGTTTTCTTTTGTTTATTTGTCCACTTAATGTTCTATTTTTGTGGTGCTTTTAAATAAAGGAACGGTCAAATGAAAAGAGCACCCAGCCTGAGTCATCTAGATAATAGGATGTATCACACATCATTGTTCATTCTTCTTCTTCTGCTCATTGATGTCATCTGATTCTTTCCTGTGAACCAAAAATCCCTGCAGGGTATATTGGGTCATTTTTGTTGAACTATTGAACCAATGTGGAAACTACTGAGTATGAATCTGATTAAAATACACAGAGAAATATATAACATGGGCTATGCAGCCTAGTAGTGTCCCACTGTCCCGCTAAGAATACATTACCATTTCAAATAAATATCACAACTCAAGACGAGATATCCAAACATCAACTGTTCCTAGGTTGTGAGGAGTGAGATGTCCTGTCGACCATCTTGAAAATGAAAGCCCAGTGTCTGTAAAACTAGAGCCACACACACACACACAGATGACAGGACTGAGCGAAGCAGGAAGAGATGCAGTGAAATCCCTATGTTAGTTTCACCAGTGTAACTGGAGCTCTGTTAAAGAGCAGTGCATTCGCAAGTAATGCAGTGATTTATCTGCTTTATAATGAGCAGCTGTTGTAGGAGACAATAGCCCTGCAGCGGCCTGCACCGAGGAAGGCGCTTTCAGCAGCTAATGAGGCTGGCCTAGGCTGAACCACTACTCCACTACCACCCTTACTCTCCCTACAGTACAGAACAGTACAGTACAGAGACAGAGCTCAGGAATATGAAGGAGGGAGGGAAGGAGGGAGGGGAGGAGGGTCGGTGGCACAGAAACCTGAATCACTCAGTGAGAGAGAGAGAGAGAGAGGGCCCGGGTCCAACCACGATACATTTTGGTACGACAAACAGAATTTGACAGAACATTATACCTCTATTTTGCTCAGGCTGTATGCCTAGGACATTTTGTAATAGTGCAGTAGCATCTTAGAATGCAAAACAAGTGCATGTCTTGAGTAGACATAATGTAGAGCTGGCCAAAACCTGCCGTTCCCTGGTGTGTTTTGCATCAACTGTTTCATCCTTGTGATATCCTGGTCATTTTTTAATAAGCCCAATGCAAAATATAACGCAGAACACACCTTGCATCATGCACCACCCTGGGTACACTAGAAAAACATTCCCTTCTCCAAGTCAACGTACAGCTCAAATCCTACACCCACTGGCCCCAATAGCAGAGGATGACTTGTCCAGCAATATACAAAGCCAGTTTAGCAGCTAGCCAGTGGAGGGGTCTGATAACTGGCCCGGTTCAGAGTAGGGATTTCCCTCCCTTCCTCCCAGCCAGCTGCTGAAGACTGTCTGTCACTCATTCACTCAGTCACCCTGCCTCCTCCTTCACACAGCATGAGAACCAAGCCAGTCCACTGCTCCACTTCCTGCAGCATGGATAAAACACTTAGCGAAGACAACAGGACAGTTCCCAGCTCCCAGACAGCATGGGAAAACACAGTGAAGAGAACAGGACAGTTCCCAGCTCTCAGAGCACTCTCCACACGTCTCCAAAGTGTCCAGAGTGTCCGTTTGACAGAGGTTGACAGTAATGCTGTTTCTGTATGTCAGAAAATTGTAGCAAAATGGATGGTGCCGTGTATGGTCCCTCTGCAATTAGAAGAGACCATACAGGCGTTGGTTGTACCATGTTCGCTGCATAGGCTTTATAAATTGATGATAGGTGCTGCAGTACATGGTAGACGGCTGGGACTGGAGAGTGGTTATGAAATGCCCTTATCACTCAAGGAGCTCTGAGTGAAGACAGCCAGCCCAGTCCTCAGTTCACTGAGCCAATACAATGGAATAGAGAGGGATAAAGAAGGGAAAGTGAAAGAGGGTGAGTTCACCCCAGATTGATGGGAGAACAAAGTGCAATCTGTCTAACTAAGCCTGTAATTTCACAGTGCAAGATAGGGGAGCGAGGTGAGCAGTAGAAGTAATAAACTGATAATCCACAGTCTACGGGTGTGGGAATCGACATGTCCAAACTAGTAACACTAGAACCGCTAAAGCAGACTTTTTTGACTGCTCATTCATTTAAAACAATTATTACTCTGCCATTTGAAAAACCATGCCCCCCTCTGTCCTTGACGTTTCCTAAATATGTCAATATAAAACACTGCCACGGTTAGAATCTTAATATCACTAAAAGAACTGGAGTTATAACCAGTTTTATGAGGGCGCAAGTTTTCCTCCTCCTCTGCTACTCCCGACAGTGGAATGTGCCATGCCCAGTTGATAATCACCCCGATAATTGCCTCGAAACTGAACCTAAAATATATCTAAACTAATTTCACTAACAGGTG
Source organism: Oncorhynchus masou masou (assembly GCF_036934945.1). NCBI lineage: Eukaryota > Metazoa > Chordata > Actinopteri > Salmoniformes > Salmonidae > Oncorhynchus > Oncorhynchus masou. The sequence continues at coordinate 20,285,620 of NC_088233.1, read as the reverse complement.
AAATAAATGAAGTAAAGTATGATGGAGTAGATGAGTGAGGGGAAGCGAACGATGCAAAATGATGTAATCACCAATTGCGAATGAAGAACAGAGTAAGACATTTTATTATATTGGTATATTGTGACTATAATCTCAAAATGGTATGTACCCTATATCAGTCCAAATCCAAGCAGTTTCATCAGTCTACTATAGCCTACTTAGAGTATACAGTGATAGCGTGTGTAATTTACAACTGCAAGAAGACCAAGACGAATGGATGCACATGCTGCGTTAGTGCTGCTACAAGATCTGAATGAAAGTGACTACAATGGCGGGGAAGAAATTCAACTCTTAGGGATAGCCCCCCTTTTTTAAATTTTCGCCTAAATGACATACCCAAATCTAACTGCCTGTAGCTCAGGCCCTGAAGCAAGGATATGCATATTCTTGGTACCATTTGAAAGGAAACACTTTGAAAACACTTTGTGGAAATGTGAATTGAATGTGGGAGAATATAACACAATAGATCTGGTAGAAGAAAATACAAAGAAAAAAATCAACCAGTGTTTTACCACCATCTTTGAAATGCAAGAGAAAGGTCACTGTTAAAGCCATCACTCTGGTTGTAATTCCGATTCCGTGTCCACAAGATTGCAGCAGTGTATTTGCAAAGTTTCAGATGGATAACTTGGAGTATGAATGATCCTCAAGACTTTTAGTGTGAAGTCCCCAGGTACATTTAGGCAAATTGTGAAGGAGACGTTCGCATTCATATTCCATTTTTCTGCAATAATATTGTCAAATCTGTATACTTGGACTTTGATTAAGCTTTCAAAGAATTAGTAGCCATATTATAAGTTCAACAATTGCAAAACAAACAGTTTTCATAACTTCATAACTCTGAATATCCTGATAATTTTGGTCCAAAATGAAAAGTCATGGTGTCGTACAAAGGTTAGAAGCTACATTTTACAAAATATATGGTTTCCAGCTCATTGGCTATCTCGCTAGCTTTGTTTGATCCCAATTGGTGCTTATTTGACAAAGTTACAGTTGTTCAAGTGATGGCCGCCCCCGTCATCGGCGTGCCATGAAGGCGTCGCTCTCTGACCAAATATGCTGTCCTATAGGATATACTACACCCCTAATGAAATAGTAAAGTCTTGTTACCTTCTAGGAACTCTGAGGAATAGATACAAACGTGATTTGACTAGTTCAAACAACGTTTAGGGTGAGATTTTCCCAGATTCCCTTCTTTGCAAATTGAACAAGTGGAAATACAAAATCGATCGTGCGTGCTATATGGCCCTTTTTAGGATATGAAAAAGGATTTAATCTAACAAAACGACACTTCATGTTATCTCTGGGACCCTTTGGATGATAAATCAGAGCACGATTTCAGAATGTAAGTACACATTTCACCTTCAGAGGTGAATTTACCAAACCTAAAGTGTTTTGTTGTTGTCACGTTCGTTGAACAAATAAGTGGACCAAGGCGCAGAGTGAGTAGAGTTCTACATATTTATTACAGTGAAACTTCAAAACAACAAAGATTTAATGAACATGGCATATGTAGTGCACATAGGCACTAAACAAAACAATATCCCACAGCGCAGGTGTGATCCCCAAGTAGAGGCAACGATGATCAATTGCCTCCAATTGGGAACCATATTCACTCCAACATAGAAAATAAAACCTAGAAAACCCCCTAGTCACGATCTGACCTAAAACACCATAGAGAACCCAGAGGGCTCTCTATGGTCAGGGCGTGACAGTACCCCCCCCCTCCCCAAAGGTGTGGACTCCGACCGCAAAATCTAGAAAACTAGATGGGGAGGGTTAGGGTGGGCAACTAGCGTCGGTGGCGGCAAAGATCATCAGCTGCCTCTAATTGGGAACCATACTCACTGACAGTTGTTAGGAGCTCTCCTCAAACAATAGCATGGCATTTTTTCACTGTAATAGCTACTGTAAACTGGATAGTGCAGTTATATTAACAGGAATTTAAGCTTTCAGCCAATATAAGACACTTCTATGTATCAACATTTGTTGTTACTCTAAAAATCTGTGATCTTGATATACTGCCTGCATGATTTACAACTGTCCCATTGATCGCCGATCCTTATTAATCATGACTTCTCTGATGATTATTCTTCTGATTCTGAGCCTCAGCCTTAATAACCTACACCTCCGAGGCCTAAGCGCAAAAAATCCAGAACGGTGTGCACTGAGCAGGTGCCCACGCCACTACCAAATGAAACAGTGAGACAAGAGAGAGGAAGGGACGGCACGGTTAAGCAAGAGGGCGACAATGCTTATGGTCAATTATCAGCACAAAATGTCATCAATGAGAGAGCAGGCTCTACATCTCAAGCAAAAAAAAACAACAGCAATGCACTCACCAGCTTTCATTGTTTATGTGACATGGACATGCTACAGCATCAGTTACTGTACTGTACTGTGGCAAAGGCGCACACGGAGCTAGGAGACACTGCCTGGGACCTGTCTGTTGACGGATGAGCTGGAAGTGTGCGTTCATTTCAATCCTGTATGTCTGAGGCGCATTTGGTGTATAGATTGTTTAAATGTAGAGCTTCTGGTCAGACATGTACGTGATACATTTCTTTGGAGAAACCATGTCACAGGATCGTTTCAGAGAGATCATGGCTTAACTCCAGTTTGATGACAAAGAAACAGACAAAATCACCATTGGTATCTGACATATAAATAATTGACTCTTTTTTTACTGCTGTCATAGACACATATTCATTATAATGCCATTATTGCTTTTGTGTTGATTTTCACTATTTATCAAGCACACTTGGCGCTTATAATTATGTTTAGGCTACTGATGCTTTAATCACTTGATCGCAGCCTTGCAGACTGTGTGTCTTGGTCGTTGTGATATAAAAAAAATGTGTCACTATAAATAAGAAGCTGTTACCCTGTTCCAACACATATACTTTCTGTTTGATATTTGTATCGAAGGTGTCAGGATTTGGCCAGGGTTGTTCCAGTTGTTGGTCACTAGATGCCCCCATTGTGCTTTTTGTCCTTATGTTTTTCCCTTGATCCCCATTATTATTTGCACCTGTGTCTCGTTTTCTCCCTGATTGTATTTAAACCCTTTGTTTCCCTCAGTTCTGTGCTCTGTGTTTGTATGTTAGCACCCTGCCCTAGTGTTCTGTGTGCTCTTGTCGATTCCGGGTGACGTTCTTGTGGTATTCTGTTTTTTGTTTTTGTTTATTTTTGGTGAGTTTCTTTTGAGGTCTTTTTGTGTTTTACCTACCACCTTTTGGATTTGCCATTTTTTGTATTTTAGGATTTTTTCTTTATTAAATACACCGTCTTAAGTACTGCTGTGTCTGCCTCATCTTCTGGGTTCTGCTGTCTATTCGTGGCTCAGTTGGTTAAGTGACTGTTTCTCACTCCGGAGACCCAGGTTCGAAACCGGGTCCTGACAGAAACACAGAGCCAAAAATGAACCCAGAGGCAGCCAGTTCCCAGGACCTTTTGCCACGCTGTCCCACCACCAGGAGACTGTCCAACGCCACGAAGCCGCCCTGGTTCAGCAAGAGGCCTTAATGGCTAGACATTCTCATCTTCTGTCGGAGATGCTGACTTCCATTAAGCAAATATCTGATCGACTTACCACGGCAACAGTTCCCGTCCCAGTACCTCAAGTTCACGTACCCATGGCAGTTAACCCCCTGGCTGAACCTCGTCTTCCACCTCCCCAACGGTTCTCAGGTGATCCAAGTGCTTGTAAAGGGTTTCTCACTCAATGTTCTCTCTCCTTTGAGCTGCAACCCTCGTCGTTTCCCACCGACCGGTCTAAGATCGCATATATCATCACCCTGCTGTCGGAAAAGCCCTGGCCTGGGCTACTGCTGTGTGGGATGCCCATAGTTCCTGCTGTGCCAGCTACTCTGCCTTTGCTGAGGAATTCAAACGAGTGTTTCAAGGCCCAAGCAGTGGTTCTGACTCAGCCAAACAGCTCCTGACTCTCCATCAAGGTTGGCGCAGCGTGACGGACTATGCCATCCAGTTCCGCACGGTGGCAGCAGCGAGTGGCTGGAACAACGAGGCGCTCACGGTGTGCTTTCTGAAAGGCCTTTCCGACACTATCCAAGATGAACTGGCCACTCGGGAACCACCGGACAATCTCGAGTCCCTGATCAAGTTGGCCTCACGCATTGACCAGCGTCTGAGAGAGAGAGAACTCAACCGTAGACCTCTAGCCCCTATCAGTCCCCACCTTTATCATCGCTGGCTCCACCGGAACCCATGCAGATTGGACGCATCTCCCAGGCTGAGAGAGACCGCCGGATGAGGGAGCGACGCTGTCTATATTGCGGCAAACCGGGCCATTTCCGTTCCACGTGTCCCGGGCTCCAGGGAAACGCTCTGTCCCGTACAGACCGGGGGAACTGTAACGGGAAACATAACCTCCTCCCATCCGTCCAACTCCCGTCTGCTCATTCCAGTCACCCTCTCCTGGGACAACCACAAGCTTCACCTTCAAGCCTTGGTAGACTCTGGAGCCGCAGGTAACTTCATGGATGGTGTCTGGGCGAAGGAGAATGGCGTTCCCTCTGAACCTCTAAGTGACCCCATGAGGGTTACTACATTGGATGGAAGCCCTTTGGGATCTGGACTTGTCACTCATGTCACTACCTCCTTGAGACTTTCAGTTTCACAACACCAGGAATTGATGAACTTTCATTTGATCTCCTGTTCCGAGTTCCCTCTCGTCCTTGGATACCCCTGGCTTCACAGCCATAACCCTCACATCGACTGGTCTGTGGGCACTATCAAGCAGTGGGGTCCTACGTGCCAAGCTACTTGTATTTTCCAGAATTCCCGAGTTCTACTCCCGAGTCTTTAGAATCCATCGACCTGACCCGAGTTCCCGAGTGTTACCATGACCTCAAACTGGTGTTTAGCAAACAGAGGGCCACCATGCTACCACCCCATAGACCTTACGATTGCCCCATCGACCTGTTTCCGGGCACTTGCCCCCCAGGGGTCGGATCTTTTCCCTATCTCCACCCGAACGAGCTGCTATGGATACCTACATCAAGGACGCTCTGGAAGCAGGCCTCATGCGTCCATCCACCTCCCCGGCGGGAGCAGGGTTTTTCTTTGTGGCCAAGAAAGACGGTGGGTTACGTCCTTGCATCGACTACCGGGGACTCAATGACATAACCGTCCGTAACCGTTACCCGCTACCCCTTATGGCCACAGCCTTCGAGCTGCTCCAGGAAGCAGTTGTTTTCACTAAGCTTGACCTGCGGAACGCATACCATCTTGTGCGGATCAGACCTGGTGACGAGTGGAAGACCGCTTTCAACACGCCTACTGGTCACTATGAATACTTGGTGATGCCATTCGGCCTGACCAACGCCCAGCGGTGTTCCAAGTGCTCATAAACGATGTGCTTAGGGATATGCTTAACATATTTGTGTTCGTTTACTTGGATGACATCCTCATCTTTTCGAGCTCCCTTCAAGAACACACTAAGCATGTCAGACAAGTACTCAAACGCCTCCTGGACAGCCATCTGTACGTTAAGCCGGAAAAATGTGAATTCCATTCATCCCGAGTACAATTCCTGGGATTTGTAGTGGAACCCGGTCGAATCCAAATGGACCCTAGGAAGGTAGGGGCGGTAGCGGATTGGCCCACCCCCAAATCCGTTAAGGATGTTCAGCGTTTCCTGGGCTTCACAAACTTTTACCGCAAGTTCATCAAGAACTTCAGTTTGGTGGCAGCTCCTCTCTCCGCTTTAACCAAAGGTGGCAATGCAAGGTTTTTTGGGGAAGAGAAGCTGAGACGGCCTTCCAAGGACTCAAGCAGCGCATCCTCTCTGCTCCCATCCTGATACTACCGACTACGGATGAACCATTTGTGGTGGAGGTAGACGCATCAGAGGTTGGTGTTGGAGCTGTCCTGTCTCAGAGGGGTGAAGACAAGAAGCTTCATCCGTGCGCTTTCTTCTCACACCGGCTTACCCCGACTGAGAGGAACTACGATGTGGGGGATCGTGAACTCCTAGCGGTTAAGATGGCATTGAAGGAATGGAGACACTGGCTCGAGGGGGCTTCTCACCCGTTTCAAGTGCTTACGGACCACAAAAATCTGGAGTATATCCAGCAGGCGAAGCGATTGAACTCTAGACAAGCTAGATGGTCTCTTTTCTTCAATCGATTCCAGTTTATCCTCACCTATCGGCCCGGGTCGAAGAATCTCAAACCGGATGCCCTGTCCCGAGTCTACGCTCCTGCCATTCGAGATGACACGGACATGCCTGTCCTTCCTGCTGCTAAGATTGTGGCTCCGATCTCGTGGCAAGTTGAGGATACCGTGAGACGTGCTCAAGCTAGCGAACCGGACCCTAAAGGAGGCCCTGCCAATCGGTTGTTTGTCCCCAAGGCAGTGAGGACTCAGGTCCTTCTGTGGGGGCACTCCTCTCGCCTCACCTGTCATCCGGGCGTAGGTCGCACCTTGGAGTTCATCCAGCGTAAGTTCTGGTGGCCTACCATAAGAGAAGACGTTGCCACTTTCGTCAATGCCTGCCCCGTGTGCTGCCAGGGCAAATCTTCTCACCTCCGCCCTCAAGGACTCCTTCACCCTTTACCTGTTCCCCACAGACCCTGGTCCCATATCTCATTGGACTTTATTACTGGACTTCCTCCATCCCATGGCAATACTACTATCCTAGTCATAATCGACAGGTTTTCAAAGGCGGCCAGGTTCGTCCCTCTGACTAAGTTACCTTCTGCCAAGGAAACGGCTGAGTTGGTAATTAATCATGTGTTCCGAGTCTTCGGCATTCCTCAAGATGTGGTTTCTGACAGAGGTCCCCAGTTCGCCTCAAGGTTTTGGAAGGCCTTCTGCCAAGTCATGGGGGCTTCTGCCAGTCTATCTTCAGGGTACCATCCGGAGTCCAACGGCCAAACAGAGAGGATGAATCAAGAGCTGGAAACCACCCTCCGATGTATGACTCGTGACAACCCGTCCACATGGTCATCCTTTATTGTTTGGGCCGAATACGCGCACAACACCTTGCGCTCCTCCTCCACTGGTATGTCCCCGCACGAGTGTCAGTTTGGCTATGCTCCTCCATTGTTCCCGGACCAGGAGGCAGAAGTCAGAGTGCCTTCAGCCTTGAGGTTCGTCAGACGCTGTCGGCTTATGTGGAGGAAGACCCGTCTTAATCTGATGCGTTCCTCACAGAGGTATCAACAACAAGCCAACAGACGTCGCCGTCCCGGGCCTACCCTGCGCCCCGGCCAGAGAGTCTGGCTCTCCACAAGAGACTTACCTCTACGGGTGGAGTCTCGCAAGCTGTCCCAAAATACATTGGTCCCTTCAAGGTTGCCAGGAGAGTTAACCCAGTTTCTTATCGCCTACACTTACCCAGATCCCTTAAGATTAATCCCACATTTCATGTGTCTTTGTTAAAACCTGTTGTTTTTTCCCCTTGTCCCGGCAGACAGACCTCCCCCTCCGCCTCGTGTCATTGGAGGCCAGCCGGCTTATACCGTCCACCGGATACTGGATTCCCGCCGGGTGCAGCGGTCCTGGCAGTATCTGGTGGACTGGGAAGGCTACGGTCCTGAGGAGCGCTCCTGGGTTCCTGCCAAAGACATCCTGGACCCTGACCTCATTCGTCAGTTTAGGGTCCTCCACCCTGAGAGAGCTGGTAGGAACGTCAGGAGCCGTTCCTAGGGGGGGGATTCTGTCAGGATTTGGCCAGGGTTGTTCCAGTTGTTGGTCACTAGATGCCCCCATTGTGCTTTTTGTCCTTATGTTTTTCCCTTGATCCCCATTATTATTTGCACCTGTGTCTCGTTTCCCCTGATTGTATTTAAACCCTTTGTTTCCCTCAGTTCTGTGCTCTGTGTTTGTATGTTAGCACCCTGCCCTAGTGTTCTGTGTGCTCTTGTCGATTCCGGGTGACGTTCTTGTGGTATTCTGTTTTTTGTTTTTGTTTATTTTTGGTGAGTTTCTTTTGAGGTCTTTTTGTGTTTTACCTACCACCTTTTGGATTTGCCATTTTTTGTATTTTAGGATTTTTTCTTTATTAAATACACCGTCTTAAGTACTGCTGTGTCTGCCTCATCTTCTGGGTTCTGCTGTCTATTCGTGGCTCAGTTGGTTAAGTGACTGTTTCTCACTCCGGAGACCCAGGTTCGAAACCGGGTCCTGACAGAAGGCACTTGAATTTGTGTTATTTTTTAATAGTTCTTTGTAGAGGTCGACCGATTAATCGGAATGGCCGATTAATTAGGGCCGATTTCAAGTTTTCATAACAATCGGAAATCTGTATTTTTGGACACGGATTTTGAAGATTATTATTTATTTTTTTACACTTTTATTTAATCTTTATTTAACGAGGCATGTCAGTTAAGAACACATTATTATTTTCAATGACGGCCTAGGAACGTTGGGTTAACTGCCTCGTTCAGGGGCAGAACGACAGATTTTCACCTTGTCAGCTCGGGGGATTCAATCTTCCAACCTTACAGTTAACTAGTCCAACGTTCTAACCACCTGCGTCTCATTGCACTCCACAAGGAGACTGCCTGTTACGCGAATGCAGTAAGCCAAGGTCTATTGTCATAAAGTGGGACGTATGATTAATGATTGCTTCATGCTTAGACGCAAACAAGGGATGCCTCTTCGTGCCAAGCCGCCAACAGGTGTTGGTCAAATTCGTACAGTTATGAGGTCTGCAACAAAACAGGTGCCTCAGGGTAACTGTAGTTTGAAAGTCTCAGTCCCCGACCGCAATTATGAACCATTCATTTTTGAGGGGTTTGTGGCCCTAACGAATGACGAAGCGTCTCAGCGTCCAGTTAAAATCCTTAGAGATACTGGTGCGGCGCAGTCGTTTATATTGTCTGATGTGTTGCCCTTATCTGACGATACATACTGTGGTTCCAGTGTGTTAGTGCAGGGTATTGAAATGGGTTTTGTCCCAGTGCCATTGCACATTGTGAAAGTACACTCTGAGTTAATCAGTGGAATATTCAGAGTGGGGGTACGTCATATGTTGCCAGTGAAAGGTGTAACATTTATAAAGGGTAACGATATTGCCGGAGGAAAGGTAGTACCCGTATTGGAAGTATTGGATAAAAGTGACCACTCTCTCTCTCTAATGAGCTGGCACAGAGTTATCCACATGTGTTCCCCGCTTGTGCTGTCACTCGTGCTCAGGCACGACAAGAGGGTGACGTGATAGATTTGTCGAACACTGTTCTGTTCAAAGAGGATGATCAAGAGGCTGGGTTGTGTGCTACCTCTGAGAAGCTGATCACCTCTGACAAACAGCCCAGGAAAGAATCAAGGAACGTTGAACTTATTGCTGATGCAATACAGTTACCAGTCACTCGTGAGCAGCTGATTGCTAACCAACAGGTTGACAACAAGCTTGTGAAATGTTTTTCTAGTGTTGTCTTATTGGAAGATGTAAAGAAGAAGAACGTGGCTTACTTCATTGATGGTAATCTCCTCATGCGTAAATGGAAATCCCATGTTGACGCGGGTGGAGATTGGAATGCTGTTTACCAAACCATTCGAGCATGTGGTAGTTGATTGTGTCGGACCGTTACCGAAGACAAAATCGGGTAACCAGTTTTTGTTAACGATTATGTGTATGGCTACAAGATACCCCGAGGCCATTCCTCTGCGAAGGATTACAGCCCCAGTAGTGAGTAAAGCCTTAATAAAATTCTTCACGACATTCGGGTTACCTAAGGTGGTACAAAGCGATCAAGGTACTAATTTCCTATCCAAGCTCTTCAAGCAGGTGTTAAAATCCTTGTCAATTACGCACCGTGTGTCAAGCGCCTATCACCCAGAGTCTCAGGGTGCGCTTGAAAGATGGCATCAGACACTGAAGTCTATGCTACGTTAATATTGTTTGGAATCTGAGAAAGATTGGGATGAGGGAGTTCCTCTAGTTCTGTTTGCTGCACGTGAAACTGTGCAGGAGTCCCTAGGTTTCAGCCCGGCTGAACTAGTGTTTGGCCACACAGTTAGAGGACCAATGAAAGTCCTTAAAGAACAGTTCTTGTCCCAAGAGTTGTGTACAGAAGACGAGAATGTGTTGGACTACGTTAGTCGCTTTCGTGAACGCCTACACCAAGCTTGTGCTCTCGCAAAGGCAGCTCCGTCTTCCTCACAGAGGAGCATGAAAAGACACTATGATAAAGAGGCTGTTTCTCGTCCACTACAGCCAGGTGACCAAGTACTGGTATAATTACTTGTTCCAGGATCTTCACTGTCAGCTCGTTTCTCTGGTCCTTATTTAATTGAAAAGAAAATAAGTGAAACTGACTATGTGCTTCAAACTCCTGATAAACAACGCCAATCTCGTGTGTGTCACATTAACATGTTGAAAGCATACCACACCCGACCCATCACACAGTTAGATAGTTCAAAAACAGAGGAAGGTACTGCTGTCTCCTCTGCTACTACTGCTGTGATAGTAGACTGCCATATTGATGAGGTTGATGGATTGGAGTTGCACAGTACTCAGCAGCAGTGTGTTAGATTGACCAACTCAGAAATGCTGCTGTCTATCCAGTCAGGTCTGGTTCATTTAATGGATGGACAGGCCAATGATATTGTGAGGCTACTACACAGTTTTCCATGTCTCTTTAATGACGTTCCTACTCGCACAAACGTGTTGGAACATGACATTAATGTTGGAAATGCTACACCTATCAAGCAACACCCATATCGTATCAACGCTTCCAAGAGGAAGATAATGAGGGATGAGGTGAAATATTTGTTGGAGAATGACCTGGCTACGCCAAGTTCCAGCCCTTGGAGTTCTCCTTGTATTCTGGTTCCTAAACCTGATGGTACGTCCAGGTTATGTACGGATTATCGAAAGGTAAATTCTGTCACAATGCCAGATTCGTTCCCGTTACCCAGACTGGATGACTGTATCGACACTATTGGTGCTGCTAAGTATGTAACGAAGTTGGACATCTTAAAAGGTTACTGGCAGGTTCCGTTAACTTCACATGCTTCTGAGATTTCTGCCTTTGTGACCCCAGACAACTTCCTACAGTACTCAGTCATGGCTTTTTGGATGCGAAATGCACCAGCCACTTTCCAATGACTGGTTAACTCCGTATTAGCTGGCATTCCTAATTGTAGTGCATACCTTGATGACCTAGTGATTTATTCATCTGAGTGGTCAGATCATGTTGACTCTCTAAGGGTAGTATGTGAACGGTTGGCAGCTGCTTCTCTAACCCTGAACTTGGCAAAGTGCGAGTTTGGGAAGGATACTGTTACCTATCTCGCTAAAGAGGTTGGCCATGGACTGGTGCGCCCTGTTGATGCCAAGGTCTTGGCTATAACTGCATTCCCTGCACCTACCACCAGACGAGAGCTACGCCGCTTTTTAGGGATGGTTGGCTACTACCATAGCTTCTGTAAAAATTTCTCTGCGGTAGTTGCTCCATTGACCGATTTGCTCAGTCCGGCTAAATCATTTGTGTGGTCCCCTGATTGTAAGAGAGCTTTTGAATCTGCGAAAGCACTCTTATGTAGTACCCCTGTACTTGCTGCTCTGGATTTTGAACAACCGTTCAAGCTTGAGGTAGATGCTAGTGCCAGAGGGGCTGGTGCTGTTCTACTGCAGCAGGACAAGAGTGGAGTGGATCATCCTGTTTGTTATTTATCCCGTAAATGTAATAATTGTCAAACAAACTATGCAACAATAGAACAAGAAGCTCTTGCTTTGTTTGTTGGCTCTGCAATACTTTGAAGTATATACTGGTTCCAGTGCCCTACCAGTGATTGTATATACTGACCATAACCCCTTAGTTTTTCTCCACCGGATGTACAACCAGAACCAGCACCTTATGCGTTGGGCGCTGATTGTACAAAATTATAATTTGGAGATCCGCCACAAAAAGGGTTCTGATAATGTATAGGCAGATGCTTTGTCTCGTGTGTAAAAATTATTTTTGTTTTGTGAGGTTGACTTTGTTGCTGATCTTGTGGGTTATTCATTGAAATACTGTAGACGCAATCCCCCCTAGGGTCGCTCTTTTAAGGGTGGAGTGTTACGGATACCAGTATCCTGTGTGTGTATCCTGTGTGTGTGTATCCTGTGTTCTTTTCTCTCCTTCTCCCCTCACAGGTGAAAATCCTCACTCCCCAATCAGTCACCAATCCAATCATCAATCAGAAGACACACCTCCTCCTGTTTCCTACCCTATCACAGTTCCTTTCCCTTGGTTTAAAAACCCTGTCAGTTGTTTGCTCTAGAGCTCAATCTCTCTGTAAATGCCATGTCTGTAGGTCTCTGTGTTTTACTCTCTCTTTTGTGTATTAACCTCTCTTTTGTTTGAGCACCTCCATAGCACTTTGTCCTCACCTGTGAGTATTGTTTTGGCTATGGTGTTTGTTTGCTGGTGGGAAAAGGGGAAACCAAGACAAGTCGCCCATGGGCATACACTACCCGTCTGTAGACTTTGCTAAATACACTAGTTAGAACTGGGCGGACCATTCACTGTATTTTTGGTTAGTTAGTTAGCTGTTGTTAAAGTAGGCTAGTCTAGCTTAGGGGTGTTTTTGAATAGTTATTGTTTCTTTCCTTGGGTCCAGCTCAGCACCTTTTCCTGCTTCCCCCCCATTACCGTGTGTTTTCAAATAAACCTTGAGTTTGACGGTAGATTTCAGTTGTCCTGGTTATTTCGTTCACACTTTTACTTTGTCACTATTATAATTTGCCTGAGTTATGTTACGGGTCTCATTACCATCCCCCCTAGACTGTCGGGCCAAAAGGGATTCGTAACACTAGCATTAAACTTATCTTCTAAAAAACAATCAATCAATCATAATCACTTGTTACTACATGGTTGATGATATTACTAGTTTATCTAGCGTGTCCTGCGTTGCATATAATTGCTGCAGTGCGTATCGTTGCTCCAATGTGTACATAACCATGAACATCAATGCCTTTCTTAAAATCAATACACAGAAGTATATATTTTTAAACCTGCATATTGAGCTAAAATAAATCCAGGATAGGCAATATTAACGAGGTGAAATTGTGTCACTTCTCTTGCGTTCATTGCACGCAGAGTCCATGTATATGCAAAAGTTTGGGCTGCCTAATTTGCCAGAATTGTACATAATTATGACATAACATTGAAAGTTATGCAATGTAACAGGAACATTTAGACTAATGGATGCCACCCGTTAGATAAAATACGGAAGGGTTCCTTATTTCACTGAAAGAATAAACGTCTTGTTTTCGAGATGATAGTTTCTGGATTTGACCATATTAATGACCTAAGGCTCGTATTTCTGTGTGTTATTATGTTATAACTAAGTCTATAATTTGATAGAGCAGTCTGACTGAGCGGTGGTAGGCAGCAGCAGGCTCGTAAGCATTCATTCAAATAGCACTTTTGTGCGTTTTGCCAGCAGCTCTTCATTGTGCGTCAAGCATTGCTCTGTTTATGACTTCAAGCCTATCAACTCCCGAGATGAGGCTCGTGTAACCAATGTGAAATGGCTAGCTTGTTAGCGGGGTGTGCGCTAATAGCGTTTCAAACGTCACTCGCTCTGAGACTTGGGAGTAGTTGTTCCCCTTGCTCTGCATGGGTAACGCTGCTTCGAGGGTGGCTGCTGTCGTTGTGTTCCTGGTTCGAGCCCAGGGAGGAGCGAGGAGAGGGACGGAAGCTATACTGTTACACTGGCAATACTAAAGTGCATATAAGAACATCCAATTGGCAAAGGTTGACCTCTTGGATTTAGGGGGCGCTATTTTAATTTTTGGATGAAAAACGTTCCCGTTTTAAACAAGATATTTTGTCATGAAAAGATGCTTGACTATGCATATAATTGCAGCTTTGGAAAGAAGACACTCTGACGTTTCCAAAACTGCAAAGATATTGTCTGTGAGTGCCACAGAACTGATGTTACAGGCGAAACCCAGATAAAAATCCAACCAGGAAGTGCCGCATTGTTTGAAACGGCCTCATGCCAATGACTCCTTATATGGCTGTGAATGAGCTACGAATGAGCTTACGTTTTCCCCAAGGTGTCTACAGCATTGTGACGTCTTTTTAGGCATTTCCATTGAAGAATGGCTGAAAGGGACCATATATAGCATGTGGTCACATCGTGTCTCCCGCAGAAAATCTTGCGTAAAATACTGAGGTAGCCATTTTTCCAATCGCTTCTTATGAGAAACCAATTGCCTCGACGGATATATTACCGAATATATATATATATATATATATGTTAAAAACACCTTGAGGATGGATCCTAAACAACGTTTGCCGTGTTTCTGTCGATATTATGGAGCAAATTTTGAAAAAAGTTTGGCGTTATAGTTGCAGCATTTTCCGGTCGATTTGAATGATGAAGAAACGGAAGCTTTTTCGCCTACAAAAATAATCTTTTTGGAAAAAAAGGAACATTTGCTATCTAACTGGGAGTCTCTTGAGTGAAAGCATCTGAAGTTCTTCAAAGGTAAATTACTTAATTTGGTTGCTTTTCTTATTTTCGTGAAAATGTTGCCTGCTGCCAGCAGAGCCTAGCATAGCATTATGCCATAATAAACTTACACAAATGCTTGTCTAGCGTTGGCTGTAACGCATATTTTGAAAATCTGAGATGACAGTGTTGTTAACAAAAGGCTAAGCTTGTGTTTGAATATATTTATTTCATTTCATTTGCGATTTTCATGAATAGGAAAAGTTTATGTCCGCTGCGTTATGCTAATGCGTTTGAGGCTATGATTACGCTCCTGGATACGGGTTTGCTCGTTGCAAGAGGTTAATGACATAAAAATGGTATAGAGAGAAATAGTCCTATAATTCCTATAATAACAACAACCTAAAACTTCTTACCTGGGAATATTGAAGACTCATGTTAAAAGGAACCACCAGCTTTCATATGTTCTCATGTTCTGAGCAAGGAACTTAAATGTTTCTTAAATGGCATATATTGCACTTCTACTTTCTTTGTTTGTTTTTGTATTATTTAAACCAAATTGAACATGTATCATTATTTATTTGAGGCTAAATTGATTTTATTTATTTTTTATATTAAGTTAAAATAAGTGTTCATTCAGTATTGTTGTAATAGTAATTTTTACAAATACATTTTTTTTAACCTGTTGCGTCGCGCAATCCCGGATCCGGGATTCTATTTATAGCCTCAAGCTCATTAGCATAACGCAACGTTAACTATTCATGAAAATCGCAAATGAAATGAAATAAATATATTTGCTCTCAAGCTTAGACTTTTGTTAATAACACTGTCATCTCAGATTTTCAAAATATGCTTTTCAACCATAGCTAAACAAGCATTTGTGTATTGATTGCTAACATAGCTATAAGCCTAGAATTCAGCCAGCAACATTTTCACAAAAACAAGAAAATCATTCAAATAAAATCATTTACCTTTGAAGAACTTCAGATGTTTTCAATGAGGAGACTCTCAGTTAGATAGCAAATGTTCAGTTTTTCAAAAAAATATTATTTGTGTAGGACAAATCGCTCCATTTTGTTCACGTTTGGCTATGAAAAAAACCTGTATCCAGTTATAGCCTCAAGCTCATTAGCATAACGTAACGTTAACGATTTCTGAAAATCGCAAATAAAATGAAAATAATGCGCCTGCTCTCAAGCTTAGCCTTTTCTTAACAACACTGTCATCTCAGATTTTCAAAATATGCTTTTGAACCATAGCAAATCACTAATGTGTGTAAGAGTATGCTAAGCTAGCTTAGCATTTTGAGTAGCATTTAGCACGCAACATTTTCACAAAAACCAGATAACCAAATAAATAAAATCATTTACCTTTGAAGAGCTTCGGATGTTTTCAATGAGGAGACTCTCAGTTACATAGCAAATGTTCAGTTTTTCCTAAAAGAATCTTTGTGTAGGAGAAATCGCTCCGTTTTGTACATCACATTTGGCTACCGAAACGAACCGAAAATTCAGTCACCAACAACGTCAAACTTTTTCCGAATTAACTCGATAATATCGACCGAAACATGGCAAACGTTGTTTGGAATCAATCCTCAAGGTGTTTTTTCACATATCTCTTCATTGATATATCGTTCGTGGAAGCCTGCTTTCTTCTCTGAATTCCATGGAAAAATACTTGCAGCTGAGGTTTGCGCACCAATTTCGGCGCAGGACACCGGGCGGACACCTGGTAAATGTGGTCTCTTATGGTCAATCTTCCAATGATATGCCTACAAATATGTCACAATGCTGCAGACACCTTGGGGAAACGACAGAAAGGGCAGGCTCATTCCTCTCGCATTCACAGCCATATAAGGAGACAATGGAAAACGGAGCCTCAAAAATCCTGCTGATTTCCTGGATGCCGTTTCATCTTGGTTTTGCCTGTAGCTCACGTTCTAGGGCACGCACAGAGAATATCTTTGCAGTTCTGGAAACGTCAGAGTGTTTTCTTTCCAAAGCTATCAATTATATGCATAGTCGAGCATCTTTTTGTGACAAAATATTGCGCTTAAAACGGGCACGTCTTTTTATCCAAAAATGATATAGCGCCCCTAGAGTTTCAAGAGGTTAAATTGGCCAATTAATCGGCATCGGCTTGTTTGGTCCTCCAATAATCGGTATCGGTATTGCTGTTGAAAAATCATAAACGGTTGACCTCTAGTTGTTTGACATATGGCCTGTAGTAAGAAACTAATGAACATGCTATTGTTATTTGAAATAAAATAAAAAAGTATATTCTACTGTTTCCGTAGGCCTTGATAAACACAAACAAATTATTATTTTTTGCGATAGCATAAATTAAATGTATTAATTACATTGTTAAGAGTGTTGCAGTGAAAATGACTGGTCATTAGCATGAAGGGGGGTCCCTCGAGGCCCAGCTTGTCACGACTTCCGCCGGAGTCGGTCCCTCTCCTTGTTCGAGCGGCGTTCGGCGGTCGACATCGCCGGCCTTCTAGCCATCGCCGATCCGCTTCTCTTTTTCCATTTGTTTTGTCTTTGTTCTCTACACACCTGTTTTCAATTCCCCCATTACATGTTCATTATTTAACCCTCTGGTTTCCCCCATGTTTGTGTGCGTGTTTGTTTTATTGCTCAGGCTGTTACTGACGGCTGGTATTTTATTGCCGGGTTTTCTTAATACCCCCGTTTAGTTTGTGGTACCGGTATTTTTCCCGCACCATAGTATTGTGTTTATACTGGTGTTATCTTGTATTAAATACCTTGTCCACGCATCGCAACTCTCCTGTGCCTGACTCCTTTCACCAGTTACCCACAGCCTTGAAACAGAGGTTTTAGTGTTAAGGAGAAAATACATACACAGGCCGGCTAAAGTATTTAGGCAACACACTGCTAATTGGACACTTTGCCATTGTGTGTACATTACAATGTAAAAGGATGAATGCCAAACGCTGGGCAGGCAGCGAGGCTTTGCCTCCACTAGAAGGTTGGGTTCTAGCACCAACTGCATTTTAATCAACAGCTGCTCGTCTCTCCCTCCCGCCTTCCCAGCTACCCTCTCTCTCTTCGTTAATGATCTATGGCTAAGTGAATTGAAGTTGACCCAACCTTCTTCGGCCTATTTGTAGGTACCCAAACAGTACACATGTGCCTGAGAGACTTTATCATAAACTATTTTTTCAAAGATAATATAAGAAAATAATCATTCATTGGAGGAAAATGTCCTTTACTCTCAGCATAAATCAGTGATAGAAGTGTGACCGAATTTGGGCATTTTGAGACATCAGCTTTATGACAGCACCTTTGGCCGATGGGAAGTGATGACCGGGTCAGGGAGCCGGTGAGTGAGTCTATTGGATAAGGTGCAGTTGCGCTGGCTGTTGATGAATTACTTTTTAATGATAAACTAGCTGTGCCGCGAGCTACAGCCCTGGTCCCACGCTCTGATCAAGGTCACTGAGCTGTGGCTGTATGCTCCGAGTGGCAAATACTGCTGCTGTTTGTTGCGGGCATCCGCGGGCATATTGTTGACACACAACCCTAAACTATCCTCCCCCCTAACTTGACTATTTCTCTCACTCTCCTCTCTCTGTCACCATCCATCCACATCTTTCTCAAGATGTCTTCCCTCTCTACTCTTTATTTCTCTTCATGGGTGTCCTGTGTCTTTGTAGATGAATTGTGTGCCGCCCTATGGAACTTCCTATCACGGCCGGTTGTGAAACAGCCCAGGATCGAACCAAGGTCTGTAGTGACGCCTCTAGCACTGAGATGCAGTGCCTTAGACAGCTGCGCCACTCGGGAGCATGCTTCAGTTTGGCTGGTGCCTAGCCGAACTGAACGAGTGTGCTCGAATAATCCCTTAAAAGACCTTCGCTTGAAAAACTAGGAAAAAGCAGCAATAGTAATGTTTTTCCATTTTGAAACGCCTTACCCAGTATACATTTCTTCAAAATAGAAAGAAATCTGTCATTAAGAAATCTGTCATTGATGAGGAGATCTTAGTCGTGCAAATTTGCATCTATTTCTCAAGTGAAAAAAATTGCATGAGTACGAGTCGCCTTTTGTTGAACGATAACAACTGTTGTTCAGTTGCAGACGAAGGGGGTGTAGACTTCGGCTAACACTTCAGCTTGCCTCGAGAGAAAAATGTTGTGTGCTTCAGCAGCCAAAGAAACCCTTGCCGAAGTCCAAAACTAACAAAGACGTCACAAAATGTTGTCATAATATATGCATAAACTGTTCCGAACGGTTTTGGCTGGGAAGCATGCGGACGTCTTAAGGCTAGCTGTTACAATTAGAACGCTCACTGCAGCCTCCTGTGTACACTCTACACTGTTCTGTGCAGCGCAGCGTGTCACGCTACTGTCAGGGAGAGATCTATCTGCTCGAACACCCTGCAACTCTCCTCTCAGTGGGTGACTCTCCTTGTTCGGGCGGTGTTCAACTTCGACGGTTTTCTAGCCATCGCCGATCCATTTTTCATTTTCAATTTGTTTTCTCTCATTTTTCCATACACCTGGTTCTCATTTCCCTCATTATGTGTTGTGTATTTAACCCTCTGTTTCCCCCATGTCTTTGTGTGGTATTGTTTATCTGTTTCATGTATGCGCACGTATGTCTGGTTGCGCTGGGTTATGTCAACCCGTATTGTATTTCGGGTTCGTTGTGCCGTGTGCTTTTGGTTCGCCTAAATAAAAGGCTCAGTTTGCTACCCACTATCTGCTTTCCTGCACCTGACTCCCTTGCAGCCATTTACACATACCTGACAATGACAATCAACCCATGAAGGGTGCAGAAGAGCAAGTCCATAAGGCATGTATAATCTCATGGAAATTGTAGTTCTACTTTCTAGTTATTTGTTTTTGGCCCCAATGTGTTGCTGTGAATGTTGGTCCCCATTCGAAGTCAACTTAATTACTATGCATGTCATGACGGTGAGTGCTGACAGCATTTGTGTAAGTTAATTAGATAAGCTTTTTTCATGATTGCCAAAAGTGTCTAAATGGGGGTATAGAACTTTAATTTCTCAGTCAATGTAAAAGCAGTCATTCTTGTAGTAATGACGCTCATCTCCATATCTCTTTAATCAGTTAATTATGACATGCAATAATTGCTGGATACAAGTGACTTGGTTGATGCTCTGTGTTTTATTTAAGAGACTACTTCAAGTTGAATAAACATTTCTGCCATTTAGCAGACGCACTTGTCAGTGCATTCAACTAAATTTAGTAGGAAAAAACAACCACATACCACAGTTATTCCGAGTTACTGAGTTCCTCAGTATTTTCAATATACTGAAGTAGAGACAGGACGGAGTAAATAAATTGAGTAGAAAAACAACAGAAGTTGGGCTGAGATAGGAAGAGTAAAGTGGTTAAAACAACTTGAGATCTGTTGAAGCAGTGACACAGACAGTTCCCGGTCCAGACTCCAATCACCTGCTAATGTTCAACACAACACCTGTTACTTCAGCAAACAGCTTGCTAGCTGACGCTCTGTCCCCTTGATGAAGAATGATTGAGCGCACATTCATTGTGCCTCATTGCACTTAAGAGGTTACAATTGACACACACGCATGCACAGACACACTCTGTCTCACGCACACACACACACGCATGCGTGCACGCACACACACACACACACACACAGATGATTGGTTTTGTTCAAGCTCAATTACCCCAACCGCAAGGACATTCCACATTCGATATATATTCATCAAATCATAGTAAGCTTAAAACTGCATCAAATTCACATCAGATGGAAATGCAGTCTGAAGGAACTGGTGAAATCACCCTCTTGAAGCTAGGGAGCACTATTTTTATGTAAAAATAACGTTCCCAAAGTAAACGGCCTATTTCTCAGGACCAGATGCTAGAATATGCATATAATTGACAGATTAGGATAGAAAACACTCTAAAGTTTCCAAATCTGTCGAAATATTGTCTGTGAGAATAACAGAACTGATATTGCAGATGAAACCCTGAGAAAAATCAAACCAGGAAGTGGCCTCTATTTTGAAAACTCCATGTTCCATAGCCTCCCATTGCTCCATTTAAAGGGATATCAACCAGATTCCTTTTCCTATTGCTTCCTCAAGGTGTCATCAGTCTTCAGACATAGTTTCAGGCTTTTATTTTGAAGAATGAGCTTGAACAACCACATTGCGTAAGTGGATAGGTGGGGCTCTCAGAGTGAATTGTGCGCAAAAGAGAAAGGCGGCCATTGTTACTCCCGGTCCTAGTGAAAAGCCAACTGTCCCGGTTAATATATTATCGAATAGATATTTGAAAAACACCCTGATGATTGATTATAAAAAAACGTCTGACATGTTTCTGTGGACATTATGGATATCATTTGGAATTTTTGTCTGCGTTGTTGTGACCGCTCATTCCGGTGGATTCCTGGGCATAATGCACCAAACTAACAGAGGTATTTGAATATAAAAATATCTTTATGGAACAAAAGGAACATTTCTTGTCTAACTGGGAGTCTCGTGAATGAAAATATCCAAAGATCATCAAAGGTAAACGATTAATTTTATTTTTTAATTTCACCTTTATTTAACCAGGTACGCTAGTTGAGAACAAGTTCTCATTTACAACTGCGACCTGGCCAGGATAAAGCAGTGTGAACAGACAACACAGAGTTACACATGGAGTAAACAATAAACAAGTCAAAAAACTAAAAAAAGAGTCTATATACATTGTGTGCAAAAAGCATGAGGTAGGCGAATAATTACAATTTAGCAGATTAACACTGGAGTGATAAATGATCAGATGGTAATGTGCAGGTAGAGATACTGGTGTGCAAAAGAGCAGAAAAGTAAATAAATAAAAACAGTATGGGGATGAGGTAGGTAAATTGGATGGGCTATATACCGATGGACTATGTACAGCTGCAGCAATCGGTTAGCTGCTCAGATAGCAGATGTTTAAAGTTGGTGAGGGAGATAAAAGTCTCCAACTTCAACGCTTTTTGCAATTTGTTCCAGTCACAGGCAGCAGAGAACTGGAAGGAAAGGCGGCCAAATGAGGTGTTGGCTTTAGGGATGATCAGTGAGATACACCTGCTGGAGCGCGTGCTACGGGTGTGTGTTGCCATCGTGACCAGTGAACTGAGATAAGGTGGAGCTTTACCTAGCATGGACTTGTAGATGAACTGGAGCCAGTGGGTCTGGCGACGAATATGTAGCGAGGGCCAGCCGACGAGAGCATACAGGTCGTAGTGGTGGGTGGTATAAGGTGCTTTAGTAACAAAGCGGATGGCATTGTGATAAACTGCATCCAGATTGCTGAGTAAAGTATTGGAAGCCATTTTGTAGATGACATCGCCGAAGTCGAGGATCGGTAGGATAGTCAGTTTTACTAGGGTAAGTTTGGCGGCGTGAGTGAAGGAGGCTTTGTTGCGAAATAGAAAGCCGATTCTAGATTTGATTTTGGATTGGAGATGTTTGATATTAGTCTGGAAGGAGTGTTTACAGTCTTGCTAGACACCTAGGTACATATAGATGTCCACATATTCTAGGTCGGAACCATCCAGGGTGGTGATGCTAGTCGGGCGTGCGGCTGCAGGCAGTGAACAGTTGAAAAGCATGCATTTGGTTTTACTAGCGTTTAAGAGCAGTTGGAGGCCACGGAAGGAGTGTTGTATGGCATTGAAGCTCGTTTGGAGGTTAGATAGCACAGTGTCCAATGAAGGGCCAAAAGTATACAGAATGGTGTTGTCTGCGTAGAGGTGGATCAGGGAATCGCCCGCAGCAAGAGCAACATCATTGATATATACAGAGAAAAGAGTCGGCCCGAGAATTGAACCCTGTGGCACCCCCATAGAGACTGCCAGAGGACCGGACAACATGCCCTCCGATTTGACACACAGAACTCTGTCTGCAAAGTAGTTGGAGAACCAGGCAAGGCAGTCATTAGAAAAACCGAGGCTACTGAGTCTGCCGATAAGATTATGGTGATTGACAGAGTCAAAAGCCTTGGCCAGGTCGATAAAGACAGCTGCACAGTACTGTCTTTTATCGATGGAGGTTATGATATAATTTAGTACCTTTAGCGTGGCTGAGGTGCACCCGTGACCGGCTCGGAAACCAGATTGCACAGCGCAGAAGGTACGGTGGGATTCGAGATTGTCAGTGATCTGTTTGTTGACTTGGCATTCGAAGACCTTAGATAGGCAGGGCAGGATGGATATAGGTCTGTAACAGTTTGGTTCCAGGGTGTCTCCCCCTTTGAAGAGGGGGATGACCACGGAAGCTTTCCAGTCCTTGTGGATCTCAGACAATATGAAAAAGAGGTTGAACAGGCTGGTAATAGGGTGGTAATAGGTGGTAATAGATTGCTTTTCTGATTTTACCTGATGCTAAGTGTACTTATTGTTTTGTCGAGCGATCGATAAACTTACACAAACGCTTGTATTGCTTTCGCTGTAAAGCATAATTTCTAAATCTGAGACGACAGGTGGAGTAACAAAAGGCTAAACTGTGTTTTGCAATATTGCATTTTTGATTTCATGAATCTGAATATTTTCTAGTAATATTATTTGACTGTGGCTGACCCATACCGGATCCGGTATGGGTGGTTCAGAGAGGTTAAGAAAGCTTGGAGATCATAGCAGAGGCCAGCTAATATGACACTGGAGCTTAAGGCCCGAGCTCCTGCCCCATTGCAAATGCACAGCTAATTTGTAATTGAATATCAAAGGGTATGAATAGGGGGAAACATTCAATTATATTTCCGCCAGCGGAACTCATCAATCAACCCCTCCAGTAGCACATTCTCCTTGCTGCTTAAAATGCTACCTAGCCCCACAGTGCACCTTTTCTCATTTTTCTGAGACTTGCTTGGAATTACAATTCTCCCCTGTTTAACACTTGGCTGGGCTCATATGCTGTGTTGTGCTTTACCCTTGGAGGAGGAAGAGATATGCCATATGCACTGCATATTTCTGTCAGACAGTCAGTGCTGAGTGGGGGAGGAGATGTGACACTTTTAAAAATGTACTTTTCTCCTAAGGTCTGAGTAGCTGCATTCGGCAGTAGGGGGAAAGTAACCATGTTTCTGTTTACTGATGATATATGAGTACACAGGCCCAGGGACATGAGTACACACAGCACAGTGTGTGTGCATGCATGTGTCCTTAGAGCATCTGATGAATTGTGGGGGCAAACGAGGTCAAAACATATTACACAAGTGTTCCACAAATATTCCTTGGGCCTCTACGGCCCTGCATTAGAGTAGACAAGTAAAATCAGTAAGGACGAGAGAAAATATTAATATCGAAAGCCCTTGATGGCCAAATGGGTTTATGTAATGTTAGGTGTGATGGCTGGTGTCTCCACAATTCTAGTGTTAGTGCTGCTCTGCTCCTGTCCTGGTCACATCAGGATAGAGTCATTACTTTGACCTAGTATGACTTCTCTTCTGAAGAGGACACGGAGCAGATGGGAAATTGGGCAAATGTGGCCTAGCTGTCTTCACTAAATAATACTAACATTTTACCCCAGTCAAAACCTCTCCTCTCCCATTCCCAATGATGTGATATTAATATAATATTTTAACAGAATGTACTAGGTGAATGTACTAGACAACCAGTTCTTATAGCCTTTAGCCTTACCGTTATCCTACTCCTCCTCTGTTCCTCTGGTGATATAGACGTTAATCCAGGCCCTGCAATGCCTAGCTCCACTCCCATTCCCAGGCGCTCTCATTTGTTTACTTTTGTAACCATAAAAGCCTTGGTTTCATGCATGTTAACATTAGAAGCCTCCTCCCTATGTTTGTTTTATTCACTGCTTTAGCACACTCTGCCAACCCGGATATCCTAGCCGTGTTTGAATCCTGGCTTCGGAAGACCACCAAAAACCCTGAAATTTCCATCCCTAACTATAACATTTTCCGACAAGATAGAACTGCCAAAGGGGGTGGAGATGCAACTACTGCAGAGATAGCCCGCAGAGATCTGTCTTACTATCCAAGTCTGTGCCCAAACAATTTGGGCTCCTACTTTAAAAACACACCTTTCCAGAAAGATGTCTCTCACTGTTGCTGCTTGCTGCTATAGACCACCTTCTGCCCCCAGCTGTGCCCTGGACACCATATGTGAATTGATTGCCCCCCATCTATCTTCAGAGCTCATGCTGTTAGGTGACCTAAACTGAGACATGCTTAACACCCCGGCCATCCTACAATCTAAACTTGATGCCCTCAATCTCACACAATTATCAATGAACCTACCAGGTACAACACCAAATCAGTAAACATGGGCACCCTTATAGACATTATCCTAACCAACCTGCCCTCCAAATACACCTCTGCTGTGTTCAACCAGGATCTCAGCGATCACTGCCTCATTGCCTGCTTCCGTAATGGGTCCGCGGTCAAACGACCACCCCTCATCACTATCAAACGCTTCCTAAAACACTTCAGCGAGCAGGCCTTTCTAATCGACCTGGCCCGGGTATCCTGGAAGGATATTGACCTCATTCCGACAGTGGAATATGCCTAGATATTCTTTAAAAGTGCTTTCCTCACCATCTTAGATAAGCATGCCCCTTTCAAAAAATGGAGAACTAGGAACAGATATAGCCCTTGGTTCACCCCAGACCTGAATGCCCTTGACCAGCACAAAAACATCCTGTGGCTTACTGCATTAGCATCGAATAGCCCCCACAACATGCAACTTTTCAAGAAAATTAGGAACCTATGAATATACACAGTCAGTTAGAAGAGCAAAGGCCAGCTTTTTCAAACAGAAATTTGCATCCTCTTGTACAAACTCTAAAAAGTTCTGGGACACTGTAAAGTCCATGGAGAATAAGATCACCTCCTCCCAGCTGCCCACTGCACTGAGGCTAGGAAACACAGTCACCACCAATAAATCCATGATAATTGAGAATTTCAATAAGCATTTCTCTACGGCTGGCCTTGCCTTCCAGCTGGCTACTGCTACCCCGGTCAACAGCCCTACACCCCCCACAGCAACTTGCCCAAGCCTCCCACATTTCTCTTTTACCCAAATCCAGATAGCTGATGTTCTGAAAGAGCTGCAAAATCTGGACCCCTACAAATCAGCCAGGCTAGACAATCTGGACCTTCTCTTTCTAAAATTATACGACGGAATGGTTGCAACCCCTATTACTAGCCTGTTCAAACTCTCTTTCATATCGTCTGAGATCCCCAGAGATTGGAAAGCTGCTGCGGGCATCCCCCTCTTCAATGTGGGAGACACTCTAGACCCAAACTGCTACAGGCCTATGTCTATCCTACCCTGCCTTTCTAAGGTCTTCGAAAGCCAAGTTAACAAACAGATCACCAACCATTTCGAATCCCACCGTACCTTCTCCACTATTCAATCTCGATTCCGAGCTGGTCATGGGTGCACCTCAGTCACACTCAAGGTCCTAAACGACATTATAACCACCATCAATAAAAGACAGTACTGTGCAGCTGTTTTCATCGACCTGGCTAAGGCATTCGACTCTGTCAATCACCACATTCGTATCGGCAGACTCAACAGCCTTGGTTTCTCAAATGACTGCCTCACCTGGTTCGCCAACTACTTCTCGTAAAACTGACTTCCTACAGATCCTTGACTTTGGCGATGTCATTGACAAAATAGTCTCCAACTCTACTCAGCAAACTGGATGCAGTCTATCACAGTGCCATCTGTTTTTTCACCAAAGCCCCATATACTACCCACCACTGCAACCTGTATGCTCTTGTTGGCTGGCCCCTCTTGTTGGCTGGCCCCCATATACTACCCCCATATTTGTCGCCAAACCCACTGGCTCCGGGTCATCTATAAGTCTTTGCTAGGTAAAGCCCCACCTTATCTCAGCTCACTGGTCACCATAGCAACACCCGTAGCACGCGCTCGAGCAGGTATATTTCACTGGTCACCCACAAAGCCAATTCCTCCTTTTGGCAGCCTCTCCTTCCAGTTCTCTGCTGCCAATGACTGGAACGAACTGCAAAAATCACTGAAGCTGGAGACTCATATCTCCCTCACTAACTTTAAGCACCAGCTGTCAGAGCAGCTCACAGATCAATGGACCTGTACATAGCCCATCTGTAAATAGCCCATCCAACTACCTTATCTCCATACTGTTATTTATTTAGCTCCTTTGCACCCCAGTATCTCTACTTGCACACTTATCTTCTGCACATCTATCACTCCAGTGTTTAATTGCTATATTGTAATTATTTCTCCACTATGGCCTATTTATTGCCTTACCTCCCTTATCTTACCTCATTTGCACATACTGTATGTAGACCTTTTCTTTTTCTATTGTATTATTGACTGCACATTTGTTTATTCCATGTGTAACTCTGTGTTGCTGTTTGTGTGGCACTGCTTTGCTTTATCTTGGCCAGGACGCAGTTGTAAATGAGAACTTGTTCTCAACTAGCCTACCTGTTTAAATAAAGATTAAATCATTTTTTTTTAAACAGAGGCTTTTATACAAAACAACTTACAGTAGGCTCAAGGGTGAAGTGGTAGGACACACAAGCTCGCGTAGCGTGTAAAGATTGTCTGTCCTCGGGTGCAACACCCACTACTGAGTTCCAAACTGACTCTGGAATCAACACCAATACAAGAACTGTATTCGGGAGCTTCATGAAATGGATTTCCATGGCCGAGCAGCTGCACACCAGCTTAAAATCGCCAAGCGTCGGCTGGAGTGGTGTAAAGCTTGGCACCAATGGACTGCAATGGTAGAAATGCATTCTCTGGAGTGATGAATCACGCTTCACCATCTGGCAGTCCAATGAACAAATACGGTTTTGGCGGATCCCAGGAGAACTATACCTGCCCGAATGCATAGTGCCAAATGTAAAGTTTGGTGGAGGAGGAATAATGGTCTAGGGCTGTTTTTCATGGTTCGGGCTAGGCCTCTTAGTTCCAGTCAAGGGAAATCTTACCGCTTCCGCATACAGTACAATGACATTCTAGATGAGTCTGTGCTTCCAACTTTGTGTCAACAGTTTGGAGAAGGCCCTTCCCTGTTTCAGCATGACAATGCCCCTGTGTACAAAACGAGGTCCATAACAGAATGGTTTGTCGAGATCGGTGTAGTAGAACTTGACTAGCCTGCACAGATCCCTGGTCTCAAACCCATTGAACACCTTTGGGATGAATTGGAACGGCGAGCCAGACCTAATCGCCCAACATCAGTGCCCGACCTCACTAATGCTTGTGGCTGAATGGAAACAAGTCCCCGGAGCATTGTTCCAACATCTAGTGAAAAACATTCCCAGAAGAGTGGAGGCTGTCAAAGCAGCAAAGGAGGGAACAACTCCCTATTACTGCCCATGATTTTGGAATGAGATATTCGACGAGTGTCCACATACTTTTGGCCATGTAGTGTACATCTTCTCTATCCCAGCCACCTCGACTCCATCAGAGCGGATCTTTTCCAAGGCAGGGTTTATAGTCAATAAAACGAGGAGCTGCCTTCTGCCCAAAAATGTTGACAACCTGTCTCATAACTTGAAAAGATAAGGGAAGTATGTTATTAAGTGGCAGTCCAGGTCTATGTGAGTAAGTAGGCCAGTCCGATACAGTTAAGCTATGCTGCAGGCTACTACATTTCGGAAAGCGTGCATTGCCTATGTATTATTTTTAAGTAGCCAAGGCCTATACAAGCCAGTTTACCTGGTTGTTGTGGTCAAGTAAAAGTTTAGGCCTCTGTGGTGTATGATCAGGTTTTGGGGAAAGGGGAATGGGAAGGGAAAAATCAACAAATCAAAATAAAATGACATTCTCTCGACCGGCAGCCTTCTCCTGCTATGCCAAACATTTCTGTCTCTGTAGCATACAGTTCCCGACTCCTATACCATAAATGCTGCTGTGGGTGCGGGACGCGGCTGCTGCAGGGGCACTATCAAATGTGCTTAACTTAATCTTCAGTGAGCGCTTTCCCCCCTCGTTGGATAGCGGGTAGGGTCGGAAAGGAGGGTAGGGTCGGGAACAGGATTTTTTCTTCTGGTTAACTTGATCTCCAGCTCCCTCAAGTAATTTCTGTGTCTTAATTATTTAATTAACTTCTTCGATATAGGGGGCGCTCTTTTAATTTTTGGATAAAAAACGTTCCCGTTTTAAACAAGATATTTTGTCACGAAAAGATGCTCGACTATGCATATAATTGACAGCTTTGGAAAGAAAACACTCTGACGTTTCCAAAAACTGCAACGATATTGTCTGTGAGTGCCCCAGAACTAATGCTACAGGCGAAACCAAGATGAAATTTCATAGAGGAAATGCCCCAGATTTTGAATGCGCTGTGTTCCAATGTCTCCTTATATGGCTGTGAATGCGCCAGGAATGAGCCTACACTTTCTGTCTGCAGCATTGTGACGTATTTGTAGGCATATCATTGGAAGATTGACCATAAAAGACTACATTTACCAGGTGTCCTCCCGGTGTCCTCCATCGAAATTATTGCGTAATCTCCAGCTGCATGCACATTTCCATTTGGTTCAGAAGAGAAGGTCAACTGCCACAAATTATTTATCATCGAATAGATATGTGAAAAACACCTTGAGGATTGATTCCAAACAACGTTTGCCATGTTTCTGTCGATATTATGGAGTTAATTTGGGAAAAAGTTTGGCGTTGTAATGACTGAATTTATTTATTTTTCTTAGCCAAACGTGATGAACAAAACGGAGCGATTTCTCCTACACAAATAATCTTTTTGGAAAAACTGAACATTTGCTATCTAACTGAGAGTCTCCTCATTGAAAACATCTGAAGTTCTTCAAAGGTAAATGATTTTATTTGAATGCTTTTCTTGTTTTTGTGAAAATGTTGCCTGCTGAATTCTAGGCTTAATGCTATGCTAGCTATCAATACTCTTACACAAATGCTTGTTAAGCTATTGGTTCAAAAGCATATTTTGAAAATCTTAGATGACAGTGTTGTTAACAAAAGGCTAAGCTTGTGAGCCAATATATTTATTTCATTTCATTTGCGATTTTCATGAATAGTTAACGTTGCGTTATGCTAATGAGCTTGAGGCTATGATTACGCTCCCGGATACGGGATTGCTCGACGCTAGAGGTTAAACAGTGAGCTTAAAGCATCAGACAAGCTCAGTGCATTTAGTTAATTTTATTAAAACACATAGGGTGTGTACACCAATCTATTAGTCAAAAGAACAGACTACTCTCGGTCAACCAAGATTTTTTGGGGTCGGGGACAGCCCTAAAATCTTTGGTCGGAGACGTCGGCGTTGGCCACGTCCACGCCTATCCCCCACTGCTGCTGAAAAAAATCCTAGCGGATTTGAGCCACAATATAAAATAAACAATTAGAGACAATTAAGATTTAATTAAGCCAGCAAAGTGCCAGGCTGCTGGGATCGAAAAACGTATAAAGCCACTGGTAAAGATTGCCACGGTTGACTCCTCTTTACTTCACAGAGGACGGCCCGCCTTTCATCCCAGCTACTGTACTCTACCCACCACCAGAGCACTGGGGCGGCAGATTTCACTAATGCACTGTGGGGGAAGTTGGAAGTGAAATCTTTAAATGAGTCAGATTGCTGCGGCTGCACCGAAGAACAGATGAAGCCAACAGGGAGCAAGTAGGGCTTTCGGAGAGAATAATTGCGAAAGCGCCTTCAATCAATTAAAGTGAAAGATTAAAAGAAAAAACAAATGTACATTCTGCAAAGGTTTACTCAATCAATGATTAAAACAAATAGACAATTAACCTGTGGGTCCACATTGTGGATGATAAGATGCGGGTATAGACTCAGACTGGTTACTTAGAAGACTCCCTGCTCTCTCTCGGTTGACATACAGATTTAGGGTGTGTCCGACATGGTAACCAATTCCCCATAAAGTAGGGGAATAGAGTGCAATTTCAGATGAAGCCATAATTTCAATCCCTGCATGGAGAGTGAGTGCGTACCATCTGGAAACTCAAATACAGTATCATATCTGTTCATATGGCCATCTGCTTCATTCAAGAGTACTCTATTGACAATGTGTACTTTATGTGTACTCTAAGACAGCCCTAGAGAGCCATAGAACGAGACGTTTTGTTGATGTTCTAAAGAACATAACTCACCAAGGTTAATGCACCGAGGGATGTTACACAAGACCTAAGGCGTCCAATCAGCATGCAACTTTAATACGAAACTCTCTGCCATCATTTCTCCCAGCTCATGCAGTGAAAAAGCCTCAGTTCATGTAAGGTGAGGTACAAAATGGACTGAAGTAATCTAAAGTGCAGCACAAAAGAGTGAGAGTGCAGTGTCTCACTCCACTCTGATTCAAGTCTCATCCTGAAAATGATGGCTTTCAGCCATCTGATCTGTTTCACTTCATCAGACCTTTAACCTGGTTTCAGCCCATTGGCTGGATTACAGACCTCGTTTACACTCATAGGACGGAGAGAGGAGAGGCGGGGAGAGGAGAAGGAAGGAGAGGCGAGAATAAGAAAGGAGAGAAGATAAGGTTGTTTAGCCAGTCATAGGCTGTACACAGTCAGTCCAGGGTGTTACAGTGTTCAAACCTCCTACATTTTAGCCTGCCACAAAGCAGGCTAAGGGCATAGTACTTATTTATCATTGCTGCATTCGGGAGATGAGCTCAAGTTACATTTACCAACACGGAACTGTGAAAAAATGTGCATGCAAATAGGATGCAAGGTTCTTTGAATGTTTTACATAGGGATTTATGTAACCAAACCAAAGGACAGTCCACTATCTCAAGTGTATCAATTTCCCTGAATAACATTCAACATGTAATAACACACTTAAAAATACAGGAAACCAGGTACAAAAGCAAATCCTTGACATATATGCACTGATTTTAACCAAAGGATATAGCTATCCCTGAGCATCATAAAGGCTTAATGTTCAGGACTTCCCAAAGACTGAGCAAACATATCAATAACAACCCATGTACTTCACACAAACCATTTTTTGTAAGTTCTTGTAAAAAAGAAGAAATCCTTCAAATATCCTGGGCTGGATTCACAGGCAACGGCCATACCTAAGAATCATCAATGCTTAATGTTCAGGGGCCAGGGCAAAAACTGGGCAAAACATATCACACAAATTATTTTATTACTAGTTCACACACATATGTGCACACTTGCGCACACACACGCACGCACGCACGCACGCACGCACGCACGCACGCACACACACACACACACACACACACACACACACACACACACACACACACACACACACACACACACACACACACACAGCAGGCTAAAAGGCGCAGAGTTGACACTCCTCCATGGAATGTGAGCTGCAGCAGTGCTCCAGCTGTCGGTGTGCCGTGACAGAGAGAGAGAGAGAGCTGTGTGATGAAAGAACCAGAGAACTGCTTCAGAACAGGGGAAATGAAGACCTAGCAACCCTGCAAAATTATCCATCAAGAGACGCCTCTCATCAATTCACCTCACTCTATTCCCCATTTACAGCGGGAGGGAGTTATGCAGTGAGTTTCTTGGGTGGGAGGGAGGAAGGAAGGGAGGGAGGAGAAGAGTTCAAGAGGACCCCCAAGGCTGGAGATACAGGAGAGGAGAGATTGACATGAGAATCAGGAACTGTAAAAGGTGTTCATTTTTAACTACAGTACGCAGCTCTGAAACAGTAGACTTGACATGGGAGATAGAATGAGTCAATTTGACCATTTTAGATTATACAGTAGGAATTCATT
The DNA here is from genome assembly GCF_036934945.1 of Oncorhynchus masou masou. Taxonomy (NCBI): domain Eukaryota; kingdom Metazoa; phylum Chordata; class Actinopteri; order Salmoniformes; family Salmonidae; genus Oncorhynchus; species Oncorhynchus masou. The sequence continues at coordinate 20,253,459 of NC_088233.1, read as the reverse complement.
CATAGATATTTTCTGCAACTTTGTACATTTAATCAATTTACATGACAATCATATAGAGGTCCTCACTTTCTGAAGCCCTGACTCTTTAAAACGGATACCGCAAGATTCTGGCAATCAATTAATCTGATTGTAAGTAGAAAAACGGCTTAATTGCCGAATCTCGCAGTTACCCTTTAACCAGTTTGAGGCAGAGAAGAGATCATGTATTTATGTGTGTGTGTGTGTCAAATGAAACATTTTCTATGAACAAAACAAGCCCTCCCATTGCTGCTATTGAAATCAAGGTCAAAAGACTGAAAAAAAAGACTGAAGCTCAGTGGAATTAATCCCAGGTCTGATTCATCTTCAAAAGCAGTGCTTTGGAAAATTGAGTTTATCTTTCCGGAGGAGTTATTCCTTTGAGAAATACAGTATATGCTATCCTGATCACAACCCTATCTCCAGGCATGACTGTTCGCAACATGGGGCGTGGATGAAAATCAGACAAAAGCAGACGAGTGCAGCAACAAAAAATGAGCTGAATGCACAAAGCCATGAACAAGGACCTATTTTCCATTAATATCTAGCTATTAGAGAACAGAGGCAAGCTCTTAGTGTGGGAGACACCTGTGTAAAATCTGCTGTTGTATATTATGTTATAGTGTATTATATTGCACTTTTGAAATAGCATGAAACCCAGGTTGCCTCTCAAATGGCATCCTATAGTGCACTCTTTTTGACAAGGGCTCTTGTAGACTACTCTCTGGTAGTCTACTCTCTGGTCAAAAGTAGTGCACTATTTAGGGAATATGGTACCATTTTGGACACAACAATTACCTATATGGAATACAGTTTCGTAACGAAGGGAGCAAATAAGATAAATGTAGCTACTATGTACCATTCTGGATCATTTCTGAGTAATTACAGGAGTCGACCCACAGTGGACAATTTAAGTAGATCTTATTAGGAGCAAAGCAGGACTTTTAACTGATGAAACCTCTAAACTGATGAAACAATAAACTAATGAAATATCCCTGGCTCTGAATGCTTTCTAATGAACTGAGATGAATGGGAGCAGCTCACCCAAAACATTAGCTATACTGAGTCAGCGGCTGGCTCACAAATATGTGAGACTTGTGTAGAGACTGAGGACAAATGCAGGGGAGGGTTGGGAGGGCTGGCTGTGGGAGACATGCAAAGCTCCTGGCTGATACGGAGTCTGTGAGAGTTGATGTTACGGATACAAGTATCCTGAGTGTCTGTTTTTCATTTCTCTCCTTCTCCCCTCACAGGTGGAAATCATCACTCCCCAATCAGTCCCCAATCAGTCACCAATCAATCATCAATCAGAAGACACACCTCTCCTGTTTCCTACCCAATCACAGTTCCTTTCCCTTGGTTTAAAAACCCTGTCAGTTGTTTGCTCAAGAGCTCAATCTTTCTGGTTATGCCATATGTCTGTAGATCGCTCTGTTTCACTCTCTCCTACTATGTCTCTCTTTATGTATTGAGCTATCTTTTGTTTGAGTACCTCCATATCACTTTGTCCTCACCTGTGAGTATTGTTTTTGGATATGGTGTTTGAGTGTTTGTTTGATGGTGGGAAAAGGGGGAACCAAGACAAGTTGCCCATGGGCATACACTACCCGTAGCTAAACTTTGTTAAATACACTAGTTAGACCTGGGCAGACCACCCACTGTATTTTTGGTTAGTTAATTAGCTGTTGTTAAAATAGGCTAGTCTAGCTTAGGGGTGTTTTTGGATGCTTATTGTTTCTTTCCTTGGGTCCAGCTCAGCACCTTTTCCTGCTCCCCCCCATTACCGTGTGTTTTCCAATAAACCATGTGTTTGATGGTAATTTAGTTGTCTGTGGTTATTTTGTTCTCACTCTTACTTTTTCACTATTATAATTTGCATGAGTTATGTTTGGGTCTCGTTACCGTCAGGCCAAAAGGGATTCGTAACAGTTGAACATGACTTCGCTGTTGTCACGACTTCCGCCGAGGTTGGCTCTCCTGCCCGTTCAGGCGGTGCTCGGCGGTCGTCGTCACCATCCTACTAGCCACTACCGATCCCTTTTCGTGTATCTGTTGGTTTTGTCTGATTGGTTTCACCAGTGTGTTGTTTAGTTAATTAGTGTCTGTATATAATGTAGGTTGTCCCGCCCTTGTTTTGTGCGGGATTGTTTATTTTGTCATCTATTGTCTGTCGGTGTATCTTGTGTTCTTATTCTCCGGTTCGTCTTTTATCCTGTGTTGGATTATTCACCCTGTGTGTATTGGGTTGACCGTGTTCCTTGTTCACCGGAGAATAAAACTTTCATATCGCTATCTGCTCTCTGTGCCTGATTCCACCCACCTTGATTAGACGTGACAGCTGTGGAGGTGGACCATCACAACCCTGAACCCCTTCCCCGCGCAACTGTGTTCTGGACTTCCTGATGGGCCGCCACCAGGTGGTGAAGGTAGGCAACAACACCTCCACTATGCTGATCCTGAACACCCCTAAGGGGTGCGTGCTCAGCCCCCGCCTGTACTCCTATTTACCCATGACTGTGGGGCAACACATGCCTCCAACTTAATCAAGTTTTCAGATGACAACAGTGGTAGGCCTGATAACCAACAACAACAAGACAGCCTACAGGGAGGAGATGAGGGCCCTGGCAGAGTTGTAAAAGGGAAAATTACCTCTCCTTCAATGTCAACAACACAAAGGAGCTGTTCGCAGACTTCAGGAGATAGCAGCCCCCATTCACATTGACGGGACCGCAGTGGAGAAGGTGGAAAACTTCAAGATCCTCGGCGCACACATCACTGACAATCTAAAATGGTCCACCCACTCACACAGTGTGGTGAAGGCGCAACAGCACCTCTTCAACCTCAAGAGGCTGAAGAAATTTGGCTTGGCCCCTAAGACACTCACAAACTTTTACAGATGCACTATGGAGAGCATCCTGTTAGGCTGTATCACCGCCTGATACGGCAACTGCACCATCCGCAACAGCAGGGGTCTCGAGGGTGGTGCAGGCCAAGAAGATCATAAAGGACCTCGGCCACCTGAGCCATGGTCTGTTCACCCCAAAATCATCCAGAAAGCGAGGTCTGTACAGGTGCATCAAAGCTTGGACAGATAGAAGCTGTCAGACAGACAGAATCTCAAGGCAATCAGACTGTTAAATAGCCATCACTAGCCGGATTGCACCCAGTACCCTGCCCAGAACCCAGTACCATGCCCTGAACATAGCATACTGTGACTAGCTGGTTACCACTCATCCCTGCACCTTAGAGGCTGCTGCCCTATGTAGACATGGAACACAGGTCACTTTAATAATGATACACTGGTCACTTACCCAATTAATATGTACAGTCAGAAGTTTACATACACTTAGCTTAGTCATTAAAACTCATTTTACAACCAAACCACAAATTTCTTGTTAACAAACTATAGTTTTGGCAAGTCGGTTAGGACATCAACTTTGTGCATGACACAAGTAATTTTTCCAACAATTGTTTACAGACTGATTATTTCACTTATAATTCACTGTATCACAATTCCAGTGGGTCAGAAGTTAACATACACTAAGTTGTAAAAATAATTGTAGACCTCCTAAAGTCTGGTTCATCCTTGGGAGCAATTTCCAAACGCCTGAAGGTACCACGTTCATCTGTACAACAATAGTATGCAAGGATAAACACCATGGGACCACGCAGCTGTCATACCTCACAGGAAGGAGACGCGATCTGTCTCCTTGAGATGAACGTACTTTGGTGCGAAAAGTGCAACTCAATCCCAGAACAACAGCAAAGGACCTTGTGAAGACGCTGAAGGAAACAGGTACAAAAGTATCTATATCCACAGCAAAAGGAGTCCTATATCGACATAACCTGAAAGGCCGCTCAGCAAGGAAGAAGCAACTGTTCGGAAACTGCCGTAAAAAAAAATAGAACTGTTTGACCATAATGACCATCGTTATGTTTGGAGGAAAAAGGGGGAGGCTTGCAAGCCAAAGAACACCATCCCAACCGTAAAGCACGGGGGTGGTAGCATCATTTTGTTGGGTGCTTTGCTGCAGGAGGGACTGGTGCACTTCACAAAATAGATGGCATCATGAGGCAAGAAAATTATGTGGATATATTGTGTATCAAGACATCAGTCAGGAAGTTAAAGTTTGGTCGCAAATGGGTCTTCCAAATAGACAATGACCCCAAGCATAATTACAAAGTTGTGGCAAAATGGCTTTAGAACATCAAATTCAAGGTATTGGAGTGGCCATCACAAAGCCCTGACCTCAATCCCATAGAACATTTGTGGGCAGAACTGAAAAAGCATGTGTAAGCAAAGAGGCCTACAAATCTGACTCAGTTACATCAGCTCTGTCAGGAGGAATGGGCAAAAATTCACCAAACTTATTGTGGGAAGCTTGTGGAAGGCTCCCCAAAACGTTTGACCCAGTTAAACAATTTAAAGGCAATGCTACCAAATACTAATTGAGTGTATGTAAACTTCTGACCCACTGGGAATGTGATGAAAGAAATAAAAGCTGAAATAAATCATTCTCTCTATTATTATTCTGACATTTCACATTCTTAAAAATAAAGTGGTGATCCTAACTGACCTTAGACAGACAGGGAATTTTTACTTGGATTAAATGTCAGGAATTGTGAAAAACGTAAATGTATTTGGCTAAGGTGTATGTAAACTTCCGACTTCAACTGTATATACTTTATTCTAGTCAAGTCTATACTATTCAACTATTGATGTACATATACTATTCTATCCACATTCTTCAGATAGAATATATAGTATATGCACACTGTCCATACTGTCTGTACATCACATATATACAGTACCAGTCAAAAGTTTTACAACACCTACTCTTTCAAGGGTTTTTCCTTATTTGTATTATTTTCTACAATGTAGAATAATAGTGAAGACATCAAAACTATGAAATATCATATATGGAATCATGTAGTAACTTATATTTGAGATTCTTCCAAGTAGCCACCCTTTGCCTTGATGACAGATTTGCACCCTCTTGGCATTCTCTCAACCAGCTTCATGAGGTAGTCACCTGGAATGCGTTTCAATTAACAGGTGTGCCTAGTTAAAAGTTAATTTGTGGAATTTCTTTCCTTTTTAATGCATTTTAGCCAATCTGTTGTGTTGTGACAAGGTATACGTGGTATACAGACAATAGCCCTATTTGGTAAAAGACCAAGTCCATTTTATGTCAAGAACAGCTCAAATAAGCAAAGCGAAACAACAGTCCATCATTACTTGAAGAAATGAAGGTCTGTCAATTTGGAACATTTCAATAACTTTTTGCAGTCGCAAAAAACATCCAGCGCTGATGATGAAACTGGCTCTCATGAGGACCGTCACAGGAAAGGAAGACCCAGTGTCACCTCCGATGCAGAGGATAAGTTCATTAGAGTTACCAGCCTTAGAAATTGCAGCCCCAATAAATGCTTCACAAAGTTCAAGTAACGAACACATCACAACATCCACTGTTCAGAGGATACTGTGTGAATCAGGCCTTCATGGTTGAATTGCTGCAAAGAAACCACTACTAAAGGACACCAATAATAAGAAGAGACATGCTTGGGCCAAGACACACGAGCAATGGACATTAGACGGGTGTAAATTTGTCCTTTGGTCTGATGATTCCAAATTTGAGATTTTTGGTTCCAACCGCCGTGTTTTATGTGAGACACATAGTAGGTGAACGGATGATTGCTGCATGTATGGTTCCCACTGTGATGCATGGAGGAGGAGGTGTGATGGTGTGGGGATGCTTTACTGGTGACACTGTCAGTGATTTATTTAGAATTCAAGGCACACTTAACCAGCATGTCTACCACAGTATTCTGCAGCGATACGCCTTCCCATCTGGTTTGCACGTAGTGGGACCATCATCATGCTGCCAAACATACCCTTGTAAAACTGACCATCCTACCAATCCTCGACTTTGGCGAAGTCATTTACAAAATAGCCTCCAATACCCTACTCAACAAATTGGATGCAGTCTATCACAGTGCAATCCGTTTTGTCACCAAAGCCCCATATACTACCCACCATTGCGACCTGTACGCTCTCGTTGGCTGGCCCTCGCTTCATACTCGTCGCCAAACCCACTGGCTCCTTGTCATCTACAAGACCCTGCTAGGTAAAGTCCCCCCTTATCTCAGCTCGCTGGTCACCATAGCATCTCCCACCTGTAGCACACGCTCCAGCAGGTATATCTCTCTGGTCACCCCCAGAACCAATTCTTTCTTTGGCCGCCTCTCCTTCCAGTTCTCTGCTGCCAATGACTGGAACGAACTACAAAAGCACTGAAACTGGAAACACTTATCTCCCTCACTAGCTTTAAGCACCAACTGTCAGAGCAGCTCACAGATTACTGCACCTGTACATAGCCCACCTATATTTTAGTCCAAACAACTACCTCTTTCCCTACTGTATTTAATTTAATTTATTTATTTTGCTCCTTTGCACCCCATTATTTTTATTTCTACTTTGCACATTCTTCCATTGCAAATCTACCATTCCAGTGTTTTACTTGCTATATTGTATTTACTTTGCCACCATGGCCTTTTTTTGCCTTTACCTCCTTTATCTCACCTCATTTGCTCACATCGTATATAGACTTGTTTATACTGTATTATTGACTGTATGTTTGTTTTGCTCCATGTGTAACTCTGTGTCGTTGTATGTGTCGAACTGCTTTGCTTTATCTTGGCCAGGTCGCAATTGTAAATGAGAACTTGTTCTCAACTTGCCTACCTGGTTAAATAAAGGTGAAAATTTTTGTTTTTGTTTTCAACAGGACAATGACCCAACACACATCCAGGGTGTGTAAGGTCTATTTGACCAAGAAGGAGAATGATGGAGTGCTGTGTCAGATGACCTGGTCTCCACAATTACCTAACCTCATCCCAATTGAGATGGTTTGGGATGAGATGGACACAGAGTGAAGGGAAAGCAGCCAACAAGTCCTCAGCATATGTGGGAACTCCTTCAAGACTGATGGAAAAGCATTCCTCATGAAGCTGGTGGAAGGAATGCCTAGAGTGTGCAAAGCTGTCATCAAGGCAAAGGGTAGCTACTTATATATATTTCAATTTGTTTAATACTTTACTGTTTACTACATGATTCCATATTGTCACGCCCTGACCATAGAGCTTTTTATTCTCTATGTTGGTTAGGTCAGGTGTGACTAGGGTGGGTCATCTAGGTGATTTATGTTTCTATGTTGGCCAGGTATGGTTCCCAATCAGAGTCAGCTGTTTGTCGTTGTCTCTGATTAGGGATCATATTTAGGCAGCCATTTCCCGTTGTGCTTTGTGGGATCTTGACTATGTATAGTTGCCTGTTTGCACTATTGTTAGCGGTTTTGTTTTGAGATTTATTGTTTTGTTTTGCTGTGAGTTTCAACTAGTAATAAAAAGATGTGGAACCCAGATCACGCTGCGCTTTGGTCCACTCATTATAACGATTGTGACACATATGTGTTATTTCATTGTTTATACAATGTAGAAAATAGGAAAAATAAGGAAAAAAGTTGAATGAGTCGGTCTGTCCAAACTTTTGATTGGTACTGTAGATGCATTGTTGGAGCTAGGAACACAAGCATTACGCTACACCCGCATCAACATCTGCTAAACATGGTAAACATGGTGCTCTTCTCCGGTGCTCTTCCGGTGCTCTTCTCCTGCTCACACAGCAGGCTCACACAGAGACCCAGGAGGAAAGATTCAAACAAGCAAAACACACAAGTCAGACAGGGGCAAAGTAATGACTCTATCCTGATTTGGCCAGGACAGGAGCAGAGCAGCACTAACACTAGAATCGTGGAGACATCGGATTGATATCACATGTCTACTTTTTAGATTTTGCTTGTCTAAAGCTGGGCCTCATGGGCCCAAGGAACATTTGTGTAATGTGTTTGACAGTGAGAAACATAACTTCATCTGCCCTTGTTTGCGCACATGCACACACGCACACACACACGCGCGGGCGCAGGCCCCTTGTCTCAGAGCACTGTATGTGAAATGAGAATGTACAATAAAAGAGAGGAGCAGAAATAAGAACTTTAATAGGTAACCACTGACATGAGATATCGCCACGCCAATACATGAGACTGCAATTCAATGCAAATGATCCAACCATTTTTGTAAATTACAATCATTTTCCCCTTTCATGAATTTATATAATGTCACCTCTGTGCATACTGTCTAATGGGACTGTAACAAACAACAAGCAGCCAGGCAGGCACAGACCTGTGGTAATGGAAACCTATCAGCAGCAGTCTTAGGCTAAATGGGACAGTAATCAATTTGGAGTATTTTTTAAATGTCTCAGGCTTTTCTGTACTGAATCTACTTGTAAAGCTTCTGCTTTTTGTTTCTCCATTTGAGTATTTAGCCTATTGGATATCTGTGGGTTGTTTCTGTGGACTTCATAAGGAATGTAGATAGGAGTTTCTAGCAGGTACCAGTCATTTTAAAAAGCACCCGTCCTCCATCCATGTGAAGTCAAGGACTTGTGTTCAAATTGAATGACATAAAACATCAATTTTAGTCAACAGACTTCAATAGCCCTGAAAGGGGAGAACAACCGTCTGAAAACCAGCTGGACTCATACAGCACGGCATCAGATCTCTAACAAAGCCCTTTTCATGCTCTTCAACACTAAAGAGTTACAGCCTGGTGTCTAGCTTTAACTTTTACCCCACATTCTTAGAAAAAAAGGTGCCATCTAGAACCTAAAAGGGTTCTTTAGCTGTCCCCATAGAACCCTTGAAGGAACCATTTTTTGTTCCAGGTATAACCCCTTTGGTTCTAGGTAGAACCCTTTACACAGACAGTTTTACATGGAACTCAAAAGAGTTCTCCCTGGAACTAAAATGGGTTCTACCTGGAACCAAAATGGGTTCTACCTGGAATCAAAAAGGGTTATTCTATGGGGACAGCCGAAGAACCTTTTTTTCTACGAGTGTAACCCCTATCATGATCTGTGTGTGTGTGTGTTTGCGTCGAGCATGGGGTAGACCTGTTATAGTGCTGTACAGACAGACAGGAAAACAGATAGACAGAAAAACACTCCCTTGCATACTGCAGACAGCAGACCAGTCAAAGCCCAGTTTAAAGCCATTCTGCAGGTAGACTATATAAATCAGCATTCAATGTGACCAGACAGACAGGCCCACCTGCCATCATAATATCCCCCTCTGCTCTGTCTTAAACCTGGCTGGGCCGCTCACTATAGTCGCTAGGCCGGGGATGTCATCCTTGCAAATAAAAATACACCAGTTTATGGGTCTAATGCAGACGTCAAGGGCATTGTGCCTTTGATTTACAGCTAACCTATTGCTGCATTGTGAAGTTTTAGGGAGGAGTGGCTGTTTCACATATTGATGAATAATCTTCTGTAGGACCAGATCAATTCTAAAGGACACCGTAGTGGCTGGGAGCTGTTGTGCACGGTGCGGGTTGCGACAGACAGGTACAACCATTACTTATAAAAACATTACATTTGTTTTATCAGCTCTCGACAAGAAACAAATAAAATATTCACGTCTCTTTTCTTAAAGGTAAGAGTGGAAACTCAGAAAAGGACTTTTGTTCTGTTTGAAAAGCATAAATTAACTAGCGCACCTGGGTTTGAGGATGATGTGATGTGACGGGTAGGGGAGTAAGCTCTAACAACATCTCCAAGCCTTTCTTCTGAACAGCTGTGCTTTCAATTTCAATTCATACGCCAGCGGATTGCATGATGGAGAACACATACTTATTCAGCAATTGCCTGCTGAGAAAGAGTTATTCATTCCCTCTCGAACATGTCCAGGGGAATAAGAACACACCTAAATGTGTTGGTAAACACAGGGGAACAAACAGGAGAGGAACCTTGGATAGTGTTGCATCTAATTTAACAGTCAACACCTCCTTCTGTACAGTAAGTGTGCCTTTTGTAGTTCGCTTAGCTCAGCTACCCCTGATAATCATGCTTCTAGTTTAATGTCATAACATGTTGTAATCCTCTTAGGCTGGTAGATGATCCGCAGACAAAGGGAGCCTAGCCCACCCACCATCCAACCCCCCCTCCCCGGACACCAACAGACCAGAACCTCTCAGAGTAGGTACTGTACTGTGGGTGGGGTAGACAGACAGTCCCCCCCCCTTCCCTGCCCCATAATCTCTATATTCAAAGCTGACTGTACTGTATAAATCCGTCCGGGCGGGCGTTGAGAGGTTCTCCTCTATAGAATGGATGATGGAGGACAGTAACAGTCCATCTCAATTTATTCCATCCCCCTCCCCTTTGGCACTACCCTTTCAATGTCTGGATAGGAATAAACCGTTTAGTGGTGGAGCTGCATTACAATTATTTTGCTTACACCTTAAAGACAGAGGGGTGAGGAGTAAATTGGGACCTGCTGGGACTCTGTATACATCTTGGGTAAAAGGTGGTCCCTGATCTCACATCACTGGATATATAGGCCTGCCACCTGTCTGATTGTCACATAGGCCTTTTATACTGTCACAGTAGTACAATCATTAGTTTTAATTTAGAATGGATGTTACGGATACAGTTATCCTGTATGTGTATGTATCCTGTGTGTGTTTCTTTTCTCTCCTTCTCCCCTCACAGGTGAAAATCATCACTCCCCAATCAGTCAACAATCAATCATCAATCACAAGACACACCTCCTCCTATTTCCTAACCTATCACAGTTCCTTCTCCATGGTTTAAAAACCCCATCATTTGTTTGTTCTAGAGCTCAATTTCTCTGTAAATGCCATGTCTGTAGGTCTCTGTGTTTCACTCTCGCTTTGTGTCTTAACCTGTCTTTTGTTTAAGCACCTCATAGCACTTTGTCATCACCTGTGAGTATTGTTTTTGGTTATGGTGTTTGTTTGTTGCTGGTGGGAAAAGGGGGAAACTAAGACAAGTCGCCCATGGGCATACACTACCCGTAGGTGAACTTTGTTAAATACACTAGTTAGAACTGGGCGGACCACCCACTGTATTTTTGGTTAGTTAGTTAGCTGTTGTTAAAGTAGGCTAGTCTAGCTTAGGGGTGTTTTTTAATACTTATTGTTTCTTTCCTTGGGTCCAGCTCAGCCCCTTTTCCTGCTCCCCCCGTTACCGTGTGTTTATAAATAAACCTGGAGTTTGACGGTAGATTCCTGTTGTCGTGGTTATTTCGTTCACGCTTTTACTTTGTCACAATAATAATTTGCATGAGTTATGTTACGGGTCTCATTACCATCCCCCCTAGACTGTCGGGCCAAAAGGGATTCGTAACAATGGACCATTATCATCCACCTGTCTCGAAACAGGGGCAGCGGGGAAAATACATGTCATCTCTGCACTTAAATAGCAAATTGAGGAGACTTTTCCCTGTAGTTAATTTTCATGCCAGCCAGGTAGGCTATAAAGAAAAGGAATGTGCTTAATATTTGCTTAGTATTAGGAATGTTGAGAAATAAATATAAGAGGCCTAGCCTTTAGAAAGCTGATGGGAGCCTCCTATTTTTAATAGAGGTCATCACTCTGTTTATCACACAATTGCATAGCCTATAGAAATGTTGAGCAACATGAGCTCATGGGCTCTTATTAAGTGTTTAATTATATTTTCAATTACATTTGCATTGATATCAGAGTGATTAGAGGGAAATAGAGTGCTGAGTACCAGGCAGTTAGCAAGTTTGGTAGGCTACTAATGACCATCAGCAGCATCAGAGCTTGGAGAAGCCTAATTACCGTGACTAAATAGGCACGTGGAATTTGACTGGCTTCGTGACTCGTGACCGCCGGTGTGGCGGTAATATGGTCACCGCAACACCCCTACGCCTGTCACATCCTACCATACCCCGTTCAAAGGGACTAAAATGTTTTATCTTGCCCATTCATCCTCTGAAATGCACACATACACAATCCTTGTCTCAATTGTTTCAAGACTTAAAAATCCTTTCTCCTCCCCTTCATCTACTGATTGAAGTGGATTTAACTGGTGACGTCAATAAGGGATCATAACTTTCACCTGGTCAGTCTGTCATGGAAAGAGCTGGTGTTCTTAATGTTTTGTACACTCAGTATGTATATAACGTTACAGTTCATATATGAACATCAGCAAATTGAAATAAATTCATTAGGCCCTAATCTATGCATTTCACATGACTGGGCAGGGCATAGGTCCACCCACTGGGGAGCCAGGCCCACCCACTGGGGAGCCAGGCCCACCCACTGGGGAGCCAGGCCCACCCACTGGGGAGCCGGGCCCACCCGCTTGGGAGCCAGGCCCAGCCAATAAGAATGTTTTATTTCCCCACAAAAGCGCTTTATTTCAGACAGAAATACTCCTCAGTTTCATCAGCTGTCCGGGTGGCTGGTTTCAAACGATCTCGCAGGTAAAGAACCCGCATGTGGAGGTCCTGGACTGGCATGGTTACACGTGGTCTGCGGTTGTTAGGCCGGTTGGATGTACTGCCAAAATCTCTAAAACGACGTTGGAGGCAGCTTATGGTAGAGAAATCATCCAATTCTCTGGCAACAGCTCTGGTGGACATTCCTGCAATCAGCATGCCAATTGCACACTCCCTCAAAACATGATACAATGGAAGGTACAGCAGATTGGATAATGTTGGATCACAAACATGTAACCTATTATTGAGGGATATTTATTTAAAGTAATGTCAACATACCATATTTTTTTGAAGGACATTGACATGATATCCAGAGAAACAATACCAGATACAGTAAATGGTATATCGCTTGATATCAAATATGTAACCTATTACTGTAAGCATAAAAGGAGAGGTAAGCCTGTGAGTATGATCAGGTTGACTGTCGGTTTACATTTAAGGAACATTGTAGTGTTAATAGAGCTGCCTCAGCTGCGGCCTGGGCACCATATAGGCTGTGGTCACACCATCAAGGTAGACATGGGTATGATTCTTGTCCAGTGATAAGCTCTGACTGAATTATAGGAGGCAGCACAGGGCTGGGGACAGAAGGGCAGAAGACAGGATGTCACACACACACATACAAAGAGAGTCAGATACTCAGACACACACAGTGAGAGAAAGCCCTGCTTTGGGCCCTCCGATGGCTTGACAGAACAGAGTACCTATACGACAAAATGCCACAGCTAAAACCCTCACCACCGCTCTGCTCTGGCCCAGCATATTAAACCCCTCTCTCTCTCTCTCTTACTCACTCCCCAGCGGCCCGGCGACACACATATCTGCACGAAAACCTGGACATAATCCCTCAATGCCTGACACACAGCTCTCTAAAGGATCACAGATCAGACTGTTTTCATTTAATGCATTTTCAAAAAGAGTCGTGCATGATTATGAGATACTAACTTTTAACTGAATACCAGGAAAGCCAGGATCAACGGATACACAATGGGCGAGACGTCAGTCAGCTGAAAGTGTAATGATGGTGCTTAAAATGTATTACATTAGAAAAAGTACTGCCATACCCTGAGAAAGCTCTGGTTCATTGCCGGTGTTGGCAAACTGGTGGGGCTGGTGCTGGTGATAAGACAAGAGACATTCGTAATCCTTGTACTATCCTTGTTCCTCTCTCACTAACATCTATCAGCAATTAATAATTTGTTGAACTTGTCTGTGTAAGGCCATTAGAAGCTAACCAGTAACACTCACTAAACCCTATAAACGTCTTAACTTTTGAACTCTCTGGAAGCATACAATCTAAATATCCAGGATTGAGGACCCAGGACAATTTAAAAAAAGGAGAGTTGTCCAAACATTTCCTCCAGCCTATGTCGATTCAAACTTTTTTTTTGTTCACTGAAACATGCAAAAAAATTCTGCTTGGGGGAAATGCAGGTTTGAACTAATTAAACCAACAAAGAATATGATCTACATGATCAGTCTCTGTGTGTAAAATAAAAAGTGGTTCATGTGAACCATCTCACAGCAACAAAAAAATTAAAGAAAGCAATCCGATGTTATTTTTTGCCAAGACTTTACTGCAAATGACACTCAAGTTTTGAGAAAAAAACAATACAATACACAATACACACGGGGCGGAAGGTAGCCTAGTGATTAGAGCATTGGGCCAGTAACCGAAAGGTTGCTGAATCGAATCCCGAGCTGACAAGGTAAAATCTGTCTTTTTGCACCTGAACAAGGTGGTTAACCCACTGTTCCTAGGCCGTTATTGTAAATAAGAATTTGTTCTTATTAACTAACTTGAGTTAAATAAAGGTAAAAATATATATATATATTGCCATGACAGACTTTATAATAGAAAGCTTGTGACCACACATATCTAAATATTGCACTTGGGAAAAAAACATCTTAAAGTAGAAATAGAATGAAACAAACAGGCATTCTATGTTTGCTCTATTATAGTGGCCACTATACTAGACATTGATCAAGTGCACAAGGCTACATGTGTGCAAATATAACATTCACTGAGTAAAACATGTAATAATCCCCCCTCACTCACACACAAGTGTTACTGTCAAGTTCAACACAACAAAAGCAATATCTTTGGGCTACACATTATTACATTGTACACTTTTCAGGTGGCATCCAGCTTAAGCCAGGTCCAGCTCCAGCTACACTTCATCCCTGAATCTACTTGTTTTAACAAGTAGCGCCTCATTTTCACTTAATTCTCTCATTATGAAAATTTACTACATACTATAGAGGGAAAACGTCAGTTTACAGATAGTAGTTAGCTAGTTAACATTTCACACAGATTGCCCGGGTCCAGTAAGCAACTAACGCGTTATAACTTGAGGAACGGCAAGGAGTCGTTTACCCGTTAATACTAGAGGTCGACTGATTAATCGGAATGGCTGATTAATCAGGGCCGATTTCAAGTTTTCATAACAATCGGACATCGGTATTTTTGGGCACCGATTTGCTGATTAATTTTTTTTATTTTTGTATCTTTATTTAATCTTTATTTAACTAGGCAAAACAGTTTTAAGAACGCATTCTTATTTTCAATAGCGGCCTAGGAACGGTGGGTTAACTGCCTTGTTCAGGGGCAGAACGACAGATTTTCACCTTGTCAGTTCGGGGGATCCAATCTTGCAAGCTTACAGTTAACTAGTCCAATGCAATAACGACCTGCTTCTCTCTCGTTGCACTCCACAAGGAGACTGCCTGTTACGCGACTGCAGTAAGCCAAGGTAAGTTGCTAGCTAGCGTTAAACTTATCTTATAAAAAACAATCAATCATAATCACTAGTTAACTACACATGGTTGATGATATTACTAGATATTATCTAGCGTGTCCTGCATTGCATATAATCTGACTGAGCATACAAGCATAGAAGTATCTAAGAATCTGACGGTGGTAGGCAGAAGCAGGCGCGTAAACATTCTTTCAAACAGCACTTTCGTGCATTTTGCCAGCAGCTCATCATTGTGCGTCAAGCATTGCGCTGTTTATGACTTCAAGCCTATCAACTCCCGAGATGAGGCTGGTGTAACCAATGTGAAATGGATAGCTATTTAGCGCCGCTAATAGCGTTTCAAAAGTCACTCGCTCTGAGCCTTCTAGTAGTTGTTTCCCTTGCTCTGCATGGGTAACGCTGCTTCTATGGTGGCTGTTCGTTGTGTTGCTGGTTCGAGCCCAGGGAGGAGCGAGGAGAGGGACGGAAGCTATACTGTTACACTGGCAATACTAAAGTTTCTATAAGAACATCCAATAGTCAAAGGTTAATGAAATACAAATGGTATAGAGAGAAATAGTCCTATAAATACTATAATAACTACATCCTAAAACTTCTTACCTGGGAATATTGAAGACTCATGTTAAAAGGAACCACCAGCTTTCATATGTTCTCATGTTCTGAGCAAAGAACTGAAACGTTAGCTTTCTTGAATAGCACATATTGCACTTTTACTTTCTTCTCCAACCCTTTGTTTTTGCATTATTTAAACCAAATTGAACATGTTTCATTATTTACTTGAGGCTAAATTGATTTTATTGATGTATTATATTAAGTTAAAATAAGTGTTCATTCAGTATTGTTGCAATTTTCATTATTACAAATACATTTTAAAAAATCGTACAATTAATCGGTATCGGCCTTTTTGGTCCTCCAATAATCGGAATCGGCGTTGAAAAATCATAATCGGTCGACCTCTAGTTAATACTATAGCGAATTGGTTTGGTTACTGACATTAGCGCATCTGATGTTGTAATGTTAGCTGTCTGACTTCATTAGCCTTTATTTATCACACCATAAACTCAATTGTTTGATCAGTTAAATTGGCTAATGTTGCTCAACATTTCTCTGGCTAGCTAACGGAGAATTCGATCAGCTAGCAAGATACTTAACAATGCTAACAATACTTGTTCCACCACACTTTCTCCCTCACTTAAAACTGTCAAATGTCAGTTGTTTTCGGTTACAGCTAGGCTTCATCAAGTAGGCTTCATCAAGTAGGCTTCATCAAGTGGGGCGGCAGTGTAGCCTAGTGGTTAGAGCGTTGGACTAGTAACCGGACATTTAATCCTAGCAAAAAATCCCTGTCTTAGGTCTAAAATTTGCAGGGAGGTGAGCACATTCTCACATCAAGTTACATTGTTATTAATGCCAACCTATATGTGTAAACTGGCGTGCGCACATTTTGGGGTATATTTTGTACTTACGCATGGTTTATAAATGAGGCTCCAGATCTCCACACTCCCTTTTGAGCTGATATCTAAAATTGATATTCAAGAAAGACAGAGGAAGCCAAATATGTCTAGATGTGCCTACAACTATATGTGAATACATAGGAACTATCCCTAATCAATTTGAAGTTATTTCTGGATATTGATCATCACACTTATTGGAAATGTGAACAATGGTGTAGTGCACTCCCTGTCTATGATTGCCTTTGCCTCCCATGTAGAATGTAACAGCATAGTTAAGGCTGCTCATTGATTTCTGTTCCAGCTTCTAATGCCTCATTGAGCAGAGACCTCCAGACGTGTTTTACATAAATCAGCACAGCTACAGTGTCTGGCCTTCTGACAGATATTAGGTAGCACTGTGATTTCACCACACATTACACTGTAATCAGAGCAGATTCACCCCCCCCGATTATACGTCCATTCTAGTCTGATAAGTACCTGGCTACCTTTGACATTGTGTTGTTATTTTATTTTGGCAGTGAAATGAGGGTGCTCAGGCAAGAAAAAAAACTGACCAAAGTAAATAGCCCCGTTAGAAAATGTAAATAGACTGTTTGAAATTTTGAAGAAAATAAAATGTAGACAATAAATAAATGAATCACCTTTTTATTTGACGTACCCCTGACGATATTGTGCGCCATTTATCACATAGCACAAGAAAAACAAATAAGTACTAATCCTATATATATTTTTCTTGGCATAGAGCAGCACATGCCTTACCAGCTTATAGTGGCCAACATACAAACTTAGTTATACACAGTGTCACGTTCTGACCTTAGTTCCTTTATTTATGTCTCTATTTCTGGTTTGGTCACGGCGTGATTTGGGGTGGGCATTCTATGTTTTTGTTCTTGTTTTGTATTTCTGTGTTTGGCCTGGTATTGTTCCCAATCAGAGGCAGCTCTTTTGTTGTCTCTGATTGAGAACCATACTTAGATAACCTGTTCCCACCTGTGTTTGTGGGTAGTTGTTTCCTGTTTTGTGTTTTGTCACCTGATAGGACTGTTTCGTTTTTTCACCTTTGTTATTTTGTGTTCAGATGAATAAAGTTAACATGGACACGTACCACTCTGCATTTTGGTCCGATCCTTCATATTCCTCATCAGACGAGGACGAGAAACGTTACACACAGAGTGCTTCTTTAGTTTTGTCTCGGAGAGTCACCTGTTGAAAGGTCCTGGGCTAAGGAAAGCTTTTTTGCATTATCAAGTCCCTAAATTGAGCGATCAATTGCCCTTTTTGTTCAAGCTGGGCTGAAGTGCTTTTGGGTACACTTTCATTCCATGAGACTGTATTGGAATAATGATAATAATGACAAGGAGTACAGTATATCATGGACGACTAGATACTTTATATGACCTTGGATACAGCACACAGTCAACATCTCTACTCACTTTACACAACATGTTGTTTCTGACATTCAGATCAAATCCGATTTAGGCTACAATAAGTGAAGACAGCACTTAGAAAAACAAAACGAAAAGTCCAAATATACTGTAAGTTTAAGCACTGGGAATATTCTTATAGTCGCAAACATCGCTTCTCGAGATGAGATTTGTTCACCTTTGAAGTCCTTTTCCAGTCATTATGCATTCTGTCTAGACCTACAGTAAGCACTGCATGATGAATGTAGTTATGTTCCAAAGGCCTGAGATTTATCCCCAGTACCGTTTGTTTGTGTGAAGAGGATACTACAGTGAAGAGCTCACCTTGCGGGTGGTCTGAGAGAGGGGTAATGGGGGTCAGGATTTGAATGTATTCTTTACCCAGTTCTAAAAGAAGGCATGTTTGTCTCAATCGAGGCAGCCAAGTTGAAGGTTGTGTTATAGCCTTGGAATTGTCACACACACGCACACAGATATACTAAATATTCTATCCACATACTGTCCATAATGTCTATACATACCATCACATACACACATTTATATGCACATCTACATTGTAGAATAATAGTGAAGACATCAAAACTATAAAATAACACATAAGGAATCATGTAGTAACCAAAAAAGTGTTCAACAAATCAACTTATATTTTATATTTGAGATTCTTCAAATTAGCCACCCTTTGCCTTGATGACAGCTTTACACAGTCTTGGCATTCTCTCAACCAACTTCATGAGGTAGTCACCTGAAATGCATTTCAGTTAACAGGTGTGCCTTGTTAAAAGTTAATTTCTGGAATTTCTTTCCTCCTTAATGCATTTGAGATGATCAGTTGTGTTGTGCTTCTACCGTGCTTCTACATCTGCACTGCTTGCTGTTTGGGGTTTTAGGCTGGGTTTCTGTACAGCACTTTGTGACATCAGCTGATGTAAGAAGGGCTTTATGAATACATTTGATTGATTGTGACAAGGTATGGGTGTTATACAGAAGATAGCCCTATTTGTTAAAAGACTAAATCCATATTACGGCAAGAACAGCACAAATAAGCAAAGAGAAATGACAGTCGATCATTACTTTAAGACACGAAGGTCAGTCAATTTGGACCATTTTAAGAACTTTGAACGTTTCTTATTAAAGTGCTGTTGCAAAAACCATCAAATGCTGATGACCTGCCTCTCATGAGAACCTCCACAGGAAAGGAAGACCCAGAGTCACCTCTGCTGCAGAGGACTTCATTATAGTTAACTGCACCTCAGATTGCAGCCCCAATAAATGCTTCAAAGAATTCAAGTAACAGACACATCTCAACATCAACTGTTCAGAGGAGACTGCGTGAATCAGACCTTCATGGTCAAATTGCTGCAAAGAAACCACTACTAAAGGACACCAATAAGAAGAAGAGACTTGCTTGGGCCAAGAAACACGAGCAATGGACATTGACCCGTGGAAATCTGTCCTTTGGTCAGATGAGTCTAGATTTGCGGATTTTTTTATCCAACCGCGGTATCTTTGTGAGACCCAGAGTAGGTGAGTAGGTGAACGGATTATCGCAGCATGTGTGGTTCCCACCGAGGTGTGATGGTGCTTTGCTGGTGACACTGTCTGTGATTTATTTAGAATTCAAGGCACACTTAACCAGCATGGCTACCACAGCATTCTGCAGCGATACGCCATCCCATCTGGTTTGCGGATAGTGGAACTATAATTTGTTTTCAACAGGACAATGATCCAACATATCTTCCGGCTGTGTAAGAAGGGCTTTATAAATACATTTGATTGACTGTGACAAGGTAGGTGTGGTATACAGAAGATAGCCCTATTTGGTAAAAGACTAAGTCCATATTATGGCAAGAACACATCATCGCACTGCTTTGCTTTATCTTGGCCAGGCCGCAGTTGTAAATGAGAACTTGTTCTCAACTAGCTTACCTGGTTAAATAAAGGTGAAATAAAAATAAATGTAAAAAATGTAAGGGCTATTTGACTAAGTAGGAGAGTGATGGAGTACTGCATCATATGACCTGGCCTCCACAATCACCCGCCTCAACCCAAATGAGATGGTTTGGGACGAGTTGGACCACAGAGTGAAGGAAAAGCAGCCAACAAGTGCTCAGCATATGTAGGAACTCCTTCAAGACTTTTGGAAAAGCATTCCAGGTGAAGCTGGTTTGGAGAATGCCAAGAGTGTGCAAATATGTCATCAAGGCAAAGGGTGGCAAGGTTGAAGAATCTCAAGTATAAAATCTATTTTGATTTGTTTAACACTTTTTTGGTTACTACATAATTCCATATGTGTTATTTCATAGTTTTGATGTTTTACCTATTATTCTACAATGTAGAACATAGTAAAAATAAAGAAAAACCCTTGAATGAGTAGGTGTGTCCAAACTTTTGACTGGTACTATATATATACACACACAGTTGGAAGTTGAAGTTTACATACACCTTAGCCAAATACATTTAAACTCAGTTTTTCACAATTCCTGACATTTAATCCAAATAAAACATTCCATGTAATAGGTCAGTTAGGACCACCACTTTATTTTAAGAATGTGAAATTATTTATTTCAGCTTTTATTTCTTTCATCACATTCCAAGTGGGTCAGAAGTTTACATACACTCAATTAGTATTTGGTAGCATTTCCTTTATATAGTTTTACTTAGATCAAACGTTTCAGGTAACCTTCCACAAGCTGCCCACAATAATTTGGATAAATTTTGGCCCAATATATGACAGAGCTGGTGTACCTGAGTCAGGTTTGTAGGACTCCTTGCTCGCACACTCTTTTTCAGTTCTGCCCACAAATGTTCTATGGGATTGAGGGCAGGGCTTTGTGATGGCCACTCCAATTCCTTGACTTTGTTGTCCTTAAGCCATTTTGCCACAACTTTGGAAGTACGCTTGGGGTCATTGTCCGTTTGGAAGATCCATTTGTGACCAAGCTTTAGCTTCCTAACTGATGTCTTGAGATGTTGCTTCAATATATCCACATAATTTTCCTGCCTCATGATGCCATCTATTTTGTGAAGTTCACCTGTACCTCCTACAGCAAAACACCCCCACAACATGATGCTGCCACCCCCTTGCTTCACAATTGGGATGGCTGTCTTCGGCTTGCAAGCCTCCCCCTTTTTCCTACAAACATAACGATGGTCATTAGGGCCAAACAGTTCTATTTATGTTTAATCAGACCAGAGGACATTTCTCCAAAAAGTACAATCTTTGTCCCCATGTGCAGTTGCAAACTGTAGTCTGTTTTTTTTATGGCAGTTTTTGGAGAAGTTTTTTTATTTTACCTTTATATAACCAGGCAAGTCAGTTAAGAACAAATTCTTATTTTCAATGACAGCCTAGCAACAGTGGGTTAACTGCCTGTTCAGGGGCAGAATGACAGATTTTTAGCTTATCAGCTCAGGGGTTTGAACTTGCAACCTTCCAGCTACTAGTCCAACACTCTAACCACTAGGCTACCCTGCCGCCCCTTGCTGAGTGGCCTTTCAGGTTATGTTGATATAGGACTCATTTTACTCTGGATATAGATATTTATTTACCTGTTTCCTCCAGCATCTTCACAAGGTCCTTTGCTGTTGTTCTGGGATTGATTTGCACTTTTCACACCAAAGTACACTAATCTCTAGGAGACAGAATGCATCTCCTTCCTGAGCGGTATGACAGCTGTGTGGTCCCATGGTGTTCATACTTGCGTACTATTGTTTGTACAGATGGACATGGTACATTAAGGCGTTTGGAAATTGCTCCCAAGGATGAACTAGACTTGAGGTCTACAATTTTTTCTGAGGTCTTGGATGATTTCTTTTGATTTTCCCATGATGTCAAGCAAAGAGGCACTGCGTTTGAAGTTAGGCCTTGAAATACATCCACATGTACACCTTCAGAAGCTTTTAAAGCCATGTCATCATTTTCTTGAACTTTCCAAGCTGTTTAAAGGCACAGTCAACTTAGTGTATGTAAACTTCTGACCCACTGGAATTGTGAAACAGTGAATTATGAGTGAAATAATCTGTTTGTAAACAGTTGTTGGAAAAATGACTTGTGTCATGAACAAAGTAGAAGTCCTAACCGACTTGCCCAAACTATAGTTTGTTAACAAAAAATGTGTAGAGTGGTTGAAAAACAAGTTTTAATGACGCCAACCTAAGTGTATGTGAACTTCCGACTTCAACTGTAGCTAGTTAAACTTAGGGGTTCTGAATTCTGTGTTTTTCACTCATTAAAAAAATACTGTATCTTGCTGGGTTTTGTAAATGCATATCGAAAATGCTTCTTATTGTAATTTCTGCTTGGCATTAGAATCATTTTGTGCTTCAGTTGCACTTCTCCACTCGAACGAGAATTCACAAACGGGTATTCGATCAGCGAACAGGCATTATATCAGCAGACATCGCCTTTACTGATGTGTAACTACTTGTCTCTGGCTACGTTCTTGGTGTAGCCAGCCCATTTTTCTCCGGTAAAATGTAAGGTTACCTTTAAGCAAAACATTAGGAAATGTAGCTGGCTACATGAAATATGTATGAAATATGATGGCCATACATTGTGTTTTGCAAAAAAGACCTTGCTTTTCATTGTAGGCTAATTTGCTTGTGTATCTGCCAGCCAAACAGCGTTGCACTTCTGTTCTGACAAAAATTAATCTAGTTTCTGCCGAATGTGTTGCACAAATTTATTTTAAGGAAAACTATAGTTGAATGTCCCTGATCACAATATTGATGCACTAAAACACTTGACTTTCTGTATAAAATGGGAACCCTGTCAATACACAGCTGGACAACTGTTCCCGCTTTCTCCTGTTGTGCTATTTACAGACAAAGGTAAGCTTAACAATTTAAAATAATGTCACAGGTGAAATGAAGAACTGTCACGACTTCCAACGAAGTTGGTCCCTCTCCTTGTTAGGGCGGTGTTCGGCGGTAGACGTCACCGCTTTTCTAGCCGCCACCGATCCACTTTTCATTTTCCATTTGTTTTGTCTTCCTTGTACACACCTTGTTTACATTCCCATAATTATATGTTCCTTATTTAACCCTCTGTGTTCCCCATGGTTTTGTGCGTGTTTGTTCTTTGTAAGTTGGTCTCATTTGTGAGCTTGATTATCTTCCTTCTTGGAATATTTGTTTTTTGAGTAAAGTTACATTTATTACTCCTCTCTGTGTCCTGTGCCTGACTACCCCTTACCTGCTACACCTAAACGCCTTACAAGAACCCAGTCTGCTTCATCTCCTAAAGTATTACACAAGTAGACTGCAGGTATTTACTTGGAAAGTAGCTACAAATATAAAAATGTATTGAAAAACGTTGGTATTGACGATGATTTCCAAATTCCCCGACACACGGTATACTACCCTAGCCTACTGCATTCATCACTTCTCAATACTGCAAGAGAGCTAATAAATCTTTACAGCTAAAATATTTTTTATCTCACAGTAGTTCTCTCATTTAACTGATAAACTATTTCATAACACAAAGCTGCCTGACGCTCATACAGTGTATAGGTTTTCCTCCAGAAAATAATCGTACTGTACAGTCATTGCTGATATATATGTAGCTACACTTCCCACACAATGAAAGTCAATCAGTCAGGCAGTCCAAGCAGTATTCAGCCTGTGTAGAGGGAATACCAATCTCCCAGTAGATCAGAGAGGCTCAAAGAAGATAACATCCTCCTCTGAAACACCAAGCATGTTCATTAGACTGCTTAAAACAAGACATTTGAACATTCTAACATCATCATACAACTATTTTATTGGAGATGTGTGTTGCAAATGCAGAAGTTGTAACATACTTATTTATAGTCATTCATTAGCTTTCACATGGATGGGTGTTTCCTCCTCGCATTACGGTGAGACCGAGACGCATTCACATCCAAGCATACTTAATGAACCAATGACTCCTGGAAAATGAAAACTATGTGCAGGAACCAATTTAATTTCAAATGGATGTCATCAGAGGACCAAATTGAATTGCTCGTCCTTTCGCATTGACATAGCTCGCCTTATGCTAGTGACCTCTCCACAGAATACAACCTGTATCCATGTATTGACACTATATAAATAAGCCATGTGGGAAGATTCCATGTTGCCATCCCTCCATCTCGTAATGCATCATTAACTTCTTATGGCTGAAATCCCGTTAACCTGTTGAGTGTAGGGGACAGTATTTTGATGTTTGGATGAAAAACGTACCCAAATGAAACTGCCTTTTTCTCAAGCCCAGAAGCTAGAATATGCATATAATTGTCAGATTAGGATAGAAAACACTCTAAAGTTACCCAAAACTGTCAAAATATTGTCTGTGAGTATAACAGAACTGATATTGCAGGCGAAAACCTGAGGAAAATCCACCAGGAAGTGCCTCTTATTTTGAAAACTCCCTGTTCCATTGCATGCCTTCCCTCCATTTAAAGGGCTATCAACCAGATTCCTTTCCCTATGGCTTCCACATGATGTGAACAGTCTTTAGACATAGTTTCAGCCTTTAATTCTGAAAAATGAGCGAGAACGATCACATCGCGTCAGTGCATAGCTGCGTGTCCCCAGAGTTTTTCATACACCAACAGCTTGGACAGACCTTTTCTCTCTCTCTCCTATTGAAAAAGCTACCGTCCGGTTGAAATATTATTTATTATTTATTGTAAAACAACCTGAGAATTGATTATAAAAAACATTTGACATGTTTCTACGAACTTTCCGGATAATATTTGGATTTTTTCGTCTGCCCGTCGTGACCTGCACGAGCCTGTGAATTACTAAACAAAACGCGCCAACCAAATGGAGGTTTTTGGATATAAAAATAATCTTTATCGAACAAAAGGAACATTTATTGTGTAAATGGGAGTCTAGTGAGTGCAAACATCCTAAGATCATCAAAGGTAAGCGATTCATTTTATTGCTTTTCTGACTTTCGTCCTCACATAAACGCTTGATTTGCTTTCGCTGTAAAGCTTTTTTGAAATCTTACACGCCTGGTGGATTAACTTCTTGGTGACAGATCCAGGTGACGTCCAGATGAAATGCATGCCCAAATTCAACTGTCTGCTACTCATCCCCAGAAGATACGATATGCATATTATTAGATAGAAAACACTCTGAAGTTTATTAAACTGTTTGAATCATGTCTGTGAGTATAACAGAACTTATTTAGCAGGCGAAACCCCGAGGACACTGTTTTGAGGTCACTCTCTTTTCAATTAGTTTTTATTGGGAATCCAGATTTCTAAGGGACCTTCTTGCAGTTCATATCGCTTCCGCTGGATGTCAACAGTCTTTAGAAATTGGTTGAGGTTTTTCCTTTGTGTAATGAAGAAGTACGGCCATTTTGAACGAGGGTAACTTGAAGTGTACTGTTAGATAGAGGCGCGTGACCAGAAAGCTAGCTACAGTTTGTTTTCATCCTGTATTAAACACAGATAATCCCGTCTTCAATTTTATCGATTTATTTACATAAAAAAATACAAAGTTGTATTACAAAAGTAGTTTGAAATTTCTTGGCAAAGTTTACAGGTAACTTTTGAGATATTTTGTAGTCACGTTGCGCAAGTTGGAACCCGTGTTTTTCTGGATCAAACGCGCCAAATAAATTGACATTTTGGATATATATCGACAGAATTAATCGAACAAAAGGACCATTTGTGATGTTTATGGGACATATTGGAGTGCCAACAAAAGAAGCTCGTCAAAGGCATGAATTATATTTTTATTTCCTGCGTTTTGTGTCGCGCCTGCAGCGTTGAAATATGATTCTCTCTCTCTGTTTACTATGGTGCTATCCTCAGATAATAGCATCGTTTGCTATTGCCGAAAATCCTTTTTGAAATCTGACATGTTGACTGGATTCACAACAAGTGTAACTTTAATTTGCTACCTTGCATGTGTGATTTCATAAAAGTTTGAGGAATTCAAACAACAGAAATCTCATAATTAAAATTCCTCAAACATACAAGTATTATACACCATTTTAAAGATAAACATGTTGTTAACCCCACCACTGTGTCCGATTTCAAAAAGGCTTTATGACAAAAGCATCATATGCAATTATGTTAGGTCAGCACCTAGTCACATAAAAACACAGCCATTTTTCCAGCCAAAGAGAGGTATATAATCAATCTTTAGGATGTTTTTATCATAAATATTGTTCCAACAGGACAAATCCTTTAGATATGAAAGGGAATGCAGCTCGCTCTCACGGCCGCGCGCGAGACTTGGCAGTCTGCCAGTCACCTGGTTCAAACAGCTCTTATTCGTTCCCCCTTCATAGTAGGGAGGGGGGGGGGCTGCCTGCCTGCCGCCCAGTACCGTTGCCCCACCTCTTGTTTACAGACCCCTGCCTGCCTTGACCTGTCTATTCCCTGCCCCTGTTGGAGTATTAAACTATTGTTTATTCAACGTGGTCTGCATCATACCTGATAGTATGAACTGGACATGACTGACCCAGCAGACCCGGGCCATCTCCTCCCAAGGAGCCTCCATTGGTAGACACAAGGAATTGCTTCGTGGGCTGATGGAGGGGGTCCAAACGTTGTCTGAGTGCCATGACCGAGCGTTGGACATGCTGCTGGAGCAATTCCGTGGGTCGTCTGGAGCGCAGCCTGCCACGGTGGTAACCCAATAGCCGGTTAGCAGCGCCTCCCCACTAGCCACTCCACCTTCCTGGGAGCTCCGGTTACCTCCTGCGTAACGCTTTAATGGAGCGTCGAGCACCTATCGGGCATTTATAGCTCAGTGTGCACTAATTTTCGTGCTTCAGCCCTCCTTCTGCTTTGGTTGCTCCAAAATAGCCTACAACATCACGCTGACATCTGGAAGGGCTCTCACCTTGGCTATCATCATTTGGGAACAGCAGCCGGCCATATGCGGGAGCCTGGAGGGGTGGGAGAGCGTGGGGAGAGAAGCTAATCCAGCTCTGGCAGGACACCCGCACTGTGGCCGACTATGTGGTGGATTTCCCTACGTTGGCAGCGTAGAGTGCGTGGAACCCGGAAGCACTGTTCGACATGTTCCTCCATGGCGTCTCAGAGGAGGTTAAGGACGAGCTTGCGGCTCGGTAGTTACCCACAGATTTTGACTCCCTCATCGATTTGACCATCCGCATCGATGGGCGATTGCAGGAACGACGGATAGAGAGGAAATTTAATTTCACTCACACGTCCAGGGATTCCACCTTGCCTCGGAGTCATCCCGGACGTTCTCGGCGGTCCCGTGGCCGAGAGCACCCGAGATTTCCCTACCTTCCTCGAGAATCACAGAGGAGGGACGAGGCATGGTTTCCCGAGCCCATGCAACTAGGCAGGGCTTGGCTGTTGCCAGCCGAATGGCAACACCAGATTAGCACAGGGAGCTGTCTGTATTGTGGAACTTTTGTCATTTTGTGTCCTCGTGCCCGGTAAAAGACCAGGCTCACTGGTATGAGCGAGTACTCTCTATATGGGGAACTTTTCTGCTTCCTTTACTCTCACCTATTTTCATGTCATTCTGCTGTGGGGAGATCGGTCCAAATCTCTCCGGGTCCTCATTCTCTCTGGGGCCAATGAGAGCGTTTTTGGACGCCTCACTGACTTCCTAGCTGAACATCTCCACTCAGCCCCTCTCCATTCCCATGGATTTTAGAGCATTGGATGGACGCTCTATAGGTCGGGTAACCCATAACACCACTCCCATCAACCTACGGGTGTCAGGGAATCACAGCGAGACCATTCAGTTCCTGCTCATCAAGTTCCACCAGATCCCCGTGGTTTTTGGATTCTGCTAGCTCCAACAACACAACTCACTCATTAACTGGTCTATGGGTGCCATCATGGGCTGGAGTCGGTTCTGCTTTGTGCATTGTCTGAAGTCGGCGCAACCTGCCCAGGGACGTCTTCCTGGGTCCTCTGAGGTGGTTCCGGATCTCTCCGCCATTCCCGCGGAGTACCAGGATCTCTGGGAGGTGTTCAGCATGTCCCGGGCCACATCCCTTCCACCGAACCGCCCATATGATGGCGAGATTGACCTTCTCCCTAGCACCAGGCCTCCCCGGGGATGTCTGTACGCACTGTCAGGACCTGAAACCAAGGCTATGGAGAACTACATTGGGGACTCCCTAGCTACTGGATTGATTCATCCCTCTTCCTCTCCCGCTGGTGCAGGAGGGTTCTTCTATGTGGCTCTCCAGGTCGCCACTGTGTTCTCCAAGTTGATCTACGTAACGCCTACCACCTGGTGCAGATACGAGAGGGTGACGGTCACACCCAGATCTGTTTCCACCCCTCTCCAGGTGTAGCCCATCTTCCCCATTATCCCCTGTGTATTTATACTTGTGTTCTCTGTTTGTCTGCTGCCAGTTCATCCTGTTTGTTCAAGTCAACCAGCGTTTTGTGTCTCAGCTTCTGCTTTTTCCAGTCTCTCTTTTTCTCGTCCTCGTTTTGACCCTTGCCTGTCCTGACTCCGAGCCCACCTGCCTGACCACTCTGCCTGCCCCTGACCCTGAGCGTGCCTGCCTGCTGACCTGTACTGTACCTTTGCCCCCCCTCTGGACTACCGACTTCTGCCTTACCCGGTACCGTTGCTCCGCTTCTGGTTTACTGACCCTTGCCTGCTCTTACCTGCCTATTGCCCACCCCTGTTGGAATACAAAACTATTGTTTATTCGACATGGTCTACATTTGGGTCTTACCTTCATACCTGATAATAAGGACATCAGTCAATTGAAATAAATTAATTAGGCACTAATGTAAGGATTTCACATGACTGGGAATACGGATATGCATCTGTTGATGACAGATACCTTTAAAAAAATGGTAGGGGTGTGGATCAGGCTGTTGATTGTGGCCAGTGAAATGTTGTCCCAACTCCTCTTCAATGGCTGTGCGAAGTTGCTGGATATTGGCAGGAACTTGAACACCCTGTCATGCAAGTTGATCCAGAGCATCCCAAACATGCTCAATGGGTGACATGTCTGGTGAGTATGCAGAAGAGCTGGGACATTTTCAGCGTCCAGGAATTGTGTACAGATCCTTGCGACTGCGATTACTCACCACGGACTAGCAAGGGGCTGTGCATTATCATGCTGAAACATGAGGTAATAGCAGCGGATGAATGGCACAATAATAGGCCTCAGGATCTCGTCATGCTATCTCTGTGCATTCAAATTTTCAGCGCTAAAATGCTATTGGGTTTGTTGCCTGTAGCTTATGCCTGCCCATAACCATAACTCCACCTTGGGGCACTCTGTTCAAAATGTTGACATTAGCAAACACTCGCCCATATGACGCCATACACATGGTCTGTGTTTGTGAGGTCGGTTGGAGGTACAGTACCAGTCAAAAGTTTGGACACAGCTACTCATTAAAGGGTTTTACTTATTTTTACTATTTTACACAATGTAGAATAATAGTGAAGACATCAAAACTATGAAAAACACATGGAATCATGTAGTATCCAAAAAAGTGTTGAACAAATCAAAATATATTTTATATTTGAGAGTCTTCAAAGTAGAAACCCTTTGCCTTGATGACAGCTTTGTACACCCTTGGCATTCTCTCAACCAGCTTCATGGTGGTAGACACCTGGGATGCATTTCAATTAACAGGTGTGCCTTGTTAAAAGTTCATTTGTGATATTTCTTTCCGTCTTACTATGTTTGAGCCAATCAGTTGTGTTGTGACAAGGTAGGGGTGGTATACAGAAGATAGCCCTATTTGGTAAAAGACCAAGCAGCTCAAATAAGCAAAGAGAAATAACAGTCCATCATTACTTTAAGACATGAAGGTCAGTCAATCTGGCTGAACATTTCAAGAACTTTGAATGTTTCTTCAAGTGCAGTCGCAAAAGCCATCAAGTGCTATGATGAAACAGGCTCTCATGAAGATCGCCACAGGAAAGGAAGACCCAGAGTTACTTCTGCTGCAGAGGATATGTTTATTAGAGTTACCAGCCTCAGAAATTGTAGCCCAAGTAAATGCTTCACAGAGTTCAAGCAACAGACACATTTCAACATCAACTGTTCAGAGGCGACTGTGTGAATCAGGCCTTCATGGTCGAATTGCTGTAAAAAAACACTACTAAAGGACACCAATAAGAAGAAGAGACTTGCATGAGCCAAGAAATACGAGTAATGGACATGAGGCCAGTGGAAATCTGTCCTTTGGTCTGATGACTTGAAATTTGAGATTTTTGGTTCCAACCGCCGTGTCTTTGTGAGACACAGAGTAGGTGAATGGATGATCTCCGCATGTGTGGTTCCTACCGTGAAGCATGGAGGAGGAGGTATGATCAAATCAAATGTTATTTGTGGGGGTGCATTGCTGGTAACACTGTCTATGATTTATTTAGAATTCAAGGGACACTTAACCAGCATGGCTACCACAGCATTCTGCAGAGATACACCATCCCATCTGGTTTGGCTTAGTGGGACTATAATTTCTCTTTCAACAGGACAATGACCCAACACACCTCCATGATGTGTACATGTTATTTGACCAAAAAGGAGAGTGATGGAGTGCTGCATCAGATGACCTGATCTCCACAGTCACCCGACCTCAACCCAATTGAGATGGTTTGGGAGGAGTTGGACCGCAGAGTGAAGGAAAAGCAGCCAACAAGTGCTCAGCATGTGGGAACTCCTTCAAGACTGTTGGAAAAGTATTCTAGGTGAAGCTGGTTGAAAGTATGCCAAGAGTGTGCAAAGCTGTCATCAAGGCAAAGTGTTGCTACAAAAAATATATTTTGATTTGTTTAACACTTTTCTGGTTACTACATCATTCCATATGTGTTATTTTATAGTGTTTGATGTCTTCACTATTATTCTACAGTGTAGAAAATATATAAAAATTAAGAAAATCCCTTGAATGAGTAGGTGTGTCCAAAATGTTGAACTGTACTGTACTTTACTTTCAAATGCTCTAAAACGATGTTGGAGGCGGCTTATGGTAGAGAAATTAACATTCAATTATCTGGCAACAGCTCTGGTGGACATTCCTGCAGTCCGCATGCCAATTCCACGCTCCCTCAAACATGAGACATCTGTGGTATTGTGTTGTATGACAAAACTGCACAATTAAGAGTGGCCTCTTATTGTCCTCAGCACAAGGTGCATCTGTGTAAAGATCATGCTGTTTAATCAGCTTCTTGATATGCCACACCTGTCAGGTGGATGGATTATCTTGGTAAAGGAAAAATGCTTACTAACAAGGACGTAAACAAATTTGTGCACAATATTTGAGAGAAATGCGTTTTTGGAGCTTATTGAAAATATCTGGGATCTTTTATTTTAGCTCATGAAATATGGGACCAACACTTTACATGTTGCGTTTATATTTTTGTTCAGTATACAACCAGAGATATAAATAAATAAAGTAAACCAGGCCAGACTACTTTGTCTCGAGAAGCAGTACTACCACAGAGAGCAGCCGGTAACTCATTGTCTCCCTTTGCCAAAGCACAGTCAATCAATAGCCAATAAACAGAAGCGTGCCATATCTCTGGTGGCCATCGGTGCGTGCAGCTGCTGCTTCAGCCTGGGAAAAAAATATGTATATAGTTCCATTGGAGGAGTAGCATCAGGTAGACTAAGATGCAGGGAGGGAGAATGGAATAGTCTGGCTCAGAAAAGTCTATACCTGTTATTTTCGGCACATGTGACAAATAATAATTGATATTATGATTTGATTTATTTGAGTTGAGGGGGGGGTTGGACATCCTCTCTGAGCAGGCCATTCCTGTCCTGTCGTCCTATATCCTCCACCGGTCTCAGTTACACCTGACCTCCCAGCAGTCCACTTCACGCTGGCACACATGCCTGTGGTCGAGGCCTGGGAGGCTGTGGAGGGGGGCTGATGATGTTTCAATGACCTCATCTGTCAATATCCCTAAATTATCTGCCAGCTGAAGGTTGTCTAATTGAGTGAGGGGACTCACTTCACACACATATGAGCTCACATTATGTGTATGTGCACATACAGTTGAAGTCGGAAGTTCACATACACTTACGTTGGAGTTATTAAAACTAGTTTTTCAACCACTCCACAAATTACTGGTTAACAAAATATAGTTTTGGCAAGTCAGTTAGGACATCTACTTTGTGCATGACACAAGTAATTTTTCCAAAAATTGTTTACAGACAGATTAATTAAATTATTATTTCACTGTATTCCAGTTCCAAAGTTGACTGTGCCTTTAAACAACTTGGAAGATAATTGACATCATTTGAGTCAATTGGAGGTGTACCAGTGGATGTATTTCAAGGCCTACCTTCAAACTCAGTGCTTCTTTGCTTGACATCATGGAAAAATCTAAAGAAATCAACCAAGACCTCAGAAAAAGAATTGTAGACCTCCACAAGTCTGGTTCATCCTTGGGAGCAATTTCCAAATGCCTGAAGGTACCACGTTCATCTGTATAAACAATAGTATGCAAGTACAAAAGCCATGGGACCACGCAGGCGTCATACTCCTCAGGAAGAGGATGAACGTACTTTGGTGCGAAAAGGGCAAATCAATCGCAGAACAACAGCAAAGGAAGTTGTGAAGATGCTGGAGGAAACAGGTACAAAAGTATCTATATCCACAGTCAAACGAGTCCTATATCGACATAACCTCAAAGGCCGCACAGCAAGGAAGAAGCCACTGCTCCAAAACTGCCATAAAAAAAGCCAGACTACGGTTTGCAACTGCACATGGGGACAAAGATTGTTTTTGGAGAAATGTCCTCTGGCATGATGAAACAAAAGTAGAACTGTTTAGCCATAATGACCATTGTTATGTTCGGAGGAAAAGGGGGAAGCTTGCAAGCCGAAGAACACCATCCCAACAGTGAAGCACGGGGGTGGCAGCATCATGTTGTGGGGGTGCTTTGCTGCAGGCGAGACTGGTGCACTTCACAAAATAGATGGCATCATGAGGCAGGAAAATTATGGGGATATATTGAAGCAACATCTCAAGACATCAGGCACGAAGTTCAAGCTTGGTCGCAAATGGGTCTTCCAAATGGACAATGACCCCAAGCATACTTCCAAAGTTGTGGCAAAATGGCTTAAGGACAACAAGAGTCAAGGTATTGGAGTGGCCATCACAAAGCCCTGACCTCAATCCTATAGAAAATTTGTGGGCAGACTGAAAAAGCGTGTGCGAGCAAGGAGGCCTACAAACCTGATTCAGGTACACCAGCTCTGTCAGGAGTAATGGGCCAAAATTCACCCAATTGTTTGTGGGAAGTTTGTGGAAGGCTACTCAAAATGTTAAACAATGCTAAAAGCAATGCTACCAAATACTAATTGAGTGTATGTAAACTTCTGAACAACTGGGAATGTGATGAAAGAAATAAAAGCTGAAATAAATCATTCTCTACTATAACTGACATTTCACATCATTAAAATAAAGTGATGATCCTAATTGATCTAAAACAGGGAATTTTTATTAGGATTAATTGTTGTACGGGATATTCAGTTTCTTGGTCAAGAATTGTGAAAAACTGAGCTTAAAATTATTTGGATAAGGTGTATGTAAACTTTTGACTTCAACTGTACCTGTAAATACATACACTACAGTTCAAAAGTTTGGGGTCACTTAGAAATGTCCTTGTTTTTGAAAGAAAAGCAGGATGCTGGCCGAGACAAAGTTGCAAAAAAAAGCCATATCTCAGACTGGTCAATAAAAATAAAAGATCGGCAAAAGAACAGACACTGGACAGATGAACTCTGCTTAGAAGGCCAGCATCCTGGAGTCACCTCTTCACTGTTGACGTTGAGACAGGTGTTTTGTGGGTACTATTTAAAGAAGTTGCCAGTTGAGGACTTGTGAGGCGTGTGTTTCTCAAACTAGACACTAATGTACTTGTCCTCTTGCTCAGTTGTGCACCGGGGCCTTCCACTCCTCTTTCTATTCTTTAGAGCCAGTTTGCGCTGTTCTGTGAAGGAAGTAGCACACAGCGTTGTACGGGATCTTCAGTTTCTTGGCAATTTCTCGCATGGAATACTCCTGAAACTCAACTCGTCTAAAGAAAAGTTTTATTGCTTCTTTAAATCAGGACAACAGTTTTCAGCAGTGCTAACATATTTGCAAAAGGGTGTTGTAATGATCAATTAGCCTTTTAAAATGATAAACTTGGATTAGCTAACACAACGTGCAATTGGAACACAGGAGTGATGGTTGCTGATAATGGGCCTCTGTACGCCTATGCCGTTTCCAGCTACAATAGTCATTTACAACATTAACAATGTTTACACTGTATTTCTGATCAATTTGAGGTTATTTTAATGAACAATTGTTTTTGCTTTTCTTTCAAAAACAAGGACATATCTAAGTGACCCCAAAATTTTGAATGGTAGTGTACATGCATACATACATTCATACATAAAGTCACAGTCACTCACACACACACTATCACTCTCTGCCACACACACATCTCCTGCAAACCACAAAGCCCAGAGGGGGATGTTTGTATGCATTAAAATGGACAGTGAGGGAGAGAGAGTGATGCCCATATCCTTGACCCTTCATTCCCAAACCCCCCATCCTGTTGATTTCTCTGCTATGGATCTGACACCTCAGGGCCTGAGGCTTCTTACCGCATCACTCACATGACTGGCACAGTAGCCCTGCCGCCGTCAAGCCTGCCAGATCAGCTACAATACGCTTTGATCTAAAGATGTAGGATCTTAATTTGATCACTCTTTTGTTGCTGAGAATGTTTCTGTAAAGCAGAAAATGCTGAACACTATGAAATACAAAACAATGAAGTGAAATAAACCAAACCGAAACAGTCCCATGTGGCAAAAACACTAACACAGGAAACAAACACCCACAAACCAACAGTGAAACCCAGGCTACCTAAATATGGTTCCCAATCAGAGACAACGACTAACACCTGCCTCTGATTGAGGTCCATATCAGGCCAAACACAGAAACAGACAAACTAGGCATCCAACATAGAATGCCCACTCAGATCACACCCTGTGTCACGATTTTCTGTAGGTGAAAGAGAGTCGGACCAAAATGCGGCGTGTCTATAGCATCCATGTTTAATAAAACTGAAGAAACACGAATCAATACAAAAAACACGTAATGAAAACCGAAACAGCCTAATACTGGTGCAAACTAACACACGACAGACCTAAGGACAAAAGGACAATCACCACCAAAACCCAACACCAAACAGGCTACCTAAATATGGTTCCCAATCAGAGACAATGACTAACACCTGCCTCTGATTGAGAACCATATCAGGCCAAACACAGGAACAGACAAACTAGACACACAACATAGAATGCCCACTCAGATCACACCCTGACCAAACAAAACATATAAACATACAAAGCAAACTATGGTCAGGGCGTGACAAGGCTAGTGAAGTTTGTAATTTCCACTTTTAAAATTTGACTTGATTTGCCCTAACGGAAAATGTACCAACCCCTACAAAAATGTATAATAACCCCTACAAAAATATATATTAATTATAATTCACATAATAATTCACATTTCCTGTTGCTGCAGGATTATTTTCCTGTTGTAGCAAACTGGCTCAAATTAAGATCCTACATCGGTAGCTAAACACAAGTCAGCCGGTCTTTCTGAGCACTGGCTAGTGGCAAATTTTAGTCCTCCTTTTTAGCAACGCTTGACTTTGAAGTGGGGAGCCACCGAGAAGGGGTCTGAGTGGCTATCAGAGAAGACCTTACACCTTGAAAGGCCCGGGGAATAAGAGCACAACTGACTAGGGAGTGTTTACTGTAGGATGAAAAAGATTATACCATGCTATTTCTTAAAGACACACTGAGAATGTTTACATGGACAGTAAAAATTTGCTTATGGTTGTAGGCAGATTATGCAATAGTCCTGTAAACAACTCAGTCCCTCTTTAGCACGAGTCAATTGACTTTGGAACAACTAAATGTTAGAGGAGCTAATGCTGATTACAGTGCAACTGAATTGAAGTTCATTGCGCAAACACATCGATGGTGACTGAGACACGGCTAGGGCACTGGTATTATATCTCTGGTAGGTGTAATTACAGTGTCTTGTTCCCTTTGATAATGTGTTAAACAGGTCCTGAAACAGATGGGAGCCCTGTGTGTGTGTGTGTGTGTGTGTGTGTGTGTGTGTGTGTGTGTGTGTGTGTGTGTGTGTGTGTGTGTGTGTGTGTGTGTGTGTGTGTGTGTGTGTGTGTGTGTGTGTGTGTGTGTGTGTGTGTGTGTGTGTGTGTGGTTCTTACCGTTGCTCTGGGGGTGAAGATGTAGAGGGAGACAGTGTCTGTTCCGCAGTCACAGGTCAGTCTCAGAGTCTCACGAGTAAGAAAGCCCTGAAGCCTGCCAAAAACACAAACTCAGTCAGCACTCTATGCTCTCTCCCTTTCTCACCACAGTCCATGAATAATAAACATCATATGTATAGAGGGCCAGGCCTGTAAAACACAATAAAACCCAGAGTATAAAATGGCCACATGGATAGATCTATTCCACAGGCCAGGAGGGACAGTTAAAATGTAAAGAGCATCAACACCACAGTTTGAGTGACTAGAGCAAGTAGTAAGCTGTTTTTCACAAGAGTGGTCAGTTCTTCACTCAGCTCCAACAAAACTCCA
Source organism: Oncorhynchus masou masou (assembly GCF_036934945.1). NCBI lineage: Eukaryota > Metazoa > Chordata > Actinopteri > Salmoniformes > Salmonidae > Oncorhynchus > Oncorhynchus masou. Next base: position 20,216,847 of record NC_088233.1, on the reverse strand, counting down.
GGCGCTACGTGTGACCTTGAGCACTGCGGCAGAATACTGAGAGGGGGAAATAAGAAAGGACAATATGCTGGGAGTGGATGACAAGATGTATACACACTGTAGCTACTGGGTCTGAGTCAGTGAGTCAGTCAGTCTCTCTCACTCTCACTTGGCAAGCATAGTAAAATACAAAGACTATCAATAGCCAGCACTTGCTCTGCAGAATGAATGATAGCACTCCATGAACAGGTGTGTGCAGCAGGCGTCTAGTCTACAGGCTGATCTACAGCCACAATCATATAAATCAAATCAAAATCAACATGGCCCAGGTTGCCTCTCCCTATAAGATGATATCCCAGGCAATGCCTTACATTTCCATGTAATAATGAGCAATGGCATCTCCAGTTTCCTTTTATCATTTGGAGGGCTGTTCTACAATAGCGGCAGAAGCGAAACAGCCTTGGCGGTGCCAACAAACAATTCCAATATAGCCGTCGGGGCATTTGTATTTGTTAGGGATCCCCATTAGATGCTGCCAAGGCAGAAGCTACTCTTCCTGCGGTCCAAACAATTTAAGGCACTTACATCACACATAAAACAAAATATAAAACAGTACATCATATAACATTATTACACCACTACATATCTACAATATAAAATGTATAATACCACCATACAACAATATTGTGCAGAGCTGTTGTGAAGGAAGTTGTCAAGGAAGTGAGTTTGTGTTTATAAAGAAAGTACCGCCCCCACCTACAGTCAAACAATCATGTCAATTTCATCATAGCGATTGCTGGTTTTTGCTACTGCATTTGAAGAAACTTTCAAAGTAAATTTTCTGGATTGACTGACATTCATGTCTTAAAGTAATGATGGACTGTCTTTTCTCTTTGCTTATTTGAGGTGTATTTGCCATAATATGGACTTGGTCCTTTACTAAATAGGGCTATATTCTGTATACCAACCCTACCTTGTCACAACACAACTGATTGGGTCAAACACATTAAGAAGAAAAGAAATTCCACAAATGAACTTTTAACAAGGCTATACCTGCTAATTGAAATGTATTCCAGGTGACTACCTCATGAAGATGGTTGAGAGAATGCCAAGAGTGTGCAAAGCGGTCATCAAGGTAAATGGTGGCTACTTTGAAGAATCTCTAATATAAGATACAGTTGAAGTCAGAAGTTTACATACATCTTAGCCAAATATATTTAAACTCAGTTTTTCACAATTCCTGACAATTAATCCAAGTAACAATTCCCTGTCTTAGGTCAGTTCGGATCACCACTTTATTTTAAGAATGTGAAATGTCAGAATAATAGTAGAGAGTGATTTATTTCAGCTTATATTTGCATCCCCCTTTTTCCTCCAAAAATAACGATGGTCATTATGGCCAAACAATTATATTTTTGTTTCATCAGACCAGAGGACATTTCTCCAAAAAGCTGCCTTTCAGGTTATGTCGATATAGGACTTGTTTTACTGTGGATATAGATACTTTTGTGCCTGTTTACTCCAGCATCTTCACAAGGTCCTTTTCTGTTGTTCTGGGATTGATTTGCACCAAAGTAAGTTCATCTCTAGGAGACCGAAAGCGTCTCCTTCCTGAGCGGTATGATGGCTGCGTGGTCCCATGGTGTACATGGGTACATAGTACTTGCGTACTATTGTTTGTACAGATGAACGTAGTACCTTCAGACATTTGGAAATTGATCCCAAGGATGAACCAGACTTGAGGATGCCTACAATTTATTTTCTGAGGTCTTGGCCGATTTCTTTTGATTTTCCCTTGATGTCAAGCAGAGGCACTGAGTTTGAAGGTAGGCCTTCAAATACTCTCTTCTCTGTATACATCAATGAGGTCGCTCTTGCTGCTGGTGAGTCTCTGATCTACCTCTACGCAGACGACACCATTCTGTATACCTCTGGCCCTTCTTTGGATACTGTGTTAACAACCCTCTAGGCAAGCTTCAATGCCATACAACTCTCCTTCCGTGGCCTCCAATTGCTCTTAAATACAGGTAAAACTAAATGCATGCTCTTCAACCGATCGCTACCCGCACCTGCCCGCCTGTCCAACATCACTACTCTGGACGGCTCTGACTTAGAATACAACTACAAATACTTAGGTGTCTGGTTAGACTGTAAACTCTCCTTCCAGACCCATATCAAACATCTCCAATCCAAAGTTAAATCTAGAATTGGCTTCCTATTTCGCAACAAAGCATCCTTCACTCATGCTGCCAAACATACCCTTGTAAAACTGACCATCCTACCAATCCTCGACTTTGGCGATGTCATTTACAAAATAGCCTCCAATACCCTACTCAACAAATTGGATGCAGTATATCACAGTGCAATCCGTTTTGTCACCAAAGCCCCATATACTACCCACCATTGCGACCTGTACGCTCTCGTTGGCTGGCCCTCGCTTCATACTCGTCACCAAACCCACTGGCTCCTTGTCACCTACAAGACCCTGCTAGGTAAAGTCCCCCCTTATCTCAGTTCGCTGGTCACCATAGCATCTCCCACCTGTAGCACACGCTCCAGCAGGTATATCTCTCTAGTCACCCCCAAAACCAATTCTTTCTTTGGCCGCCTCTCCTTCCACTTCTCTGCTGCCAATGACTGGAACGAACTACAAAAATCTCTGAAACTGGAAACACTTATCTCCCTCACTAGCTTTAAGCACCAACTGTCAGAGCAGCTCACAGATTACTGCACCTGTACATAGCCCACCTATATTTTAGTCCAAACAACTACCTCTTTCCCTACTGTATTTAATTTAATTTATTTATTTTGCTCCTTTGCACCCCATTATTTTTATTTCTACTTTGCACATTCTTCCATTGCATATCTACCATTCTGGTGTTTTACTTGCTATATTGTATTTACTTTGCCACCATGGCCTTTTTTTGCCTTTACCTCCCTTATCTCGACTCATTTGCTCACATCGTATATAGACTTGTTTATACTGTATTATTGACTGTATGTTTGTTTTGCTCCATGTGTAACTCTGTGTTGTTGTATGTCGAACTGCTTTGCTTTATCTTGGCCAGGTCGCAATTGTAAATGAGAACTTGTTCTCAACTTGCCTACCTGGTTAAATAAAGGTGAAATAAAATAAATAAATAAATAAAATACATCCACAGGTACACCTCCAATTGACTCAAATTATGTCAATTGGCCTATCAGAAGCTTCTAAAGGCATGACAACATTTACTGGATTTTTCCACGCAGTTTAAAGGCACAGTCATCTTAGTGTATGTACACTTCTGACCCACTGGAATTGTGATACAGTGAATTATAAGTGAAATAATCTGTCTGTAAACAATTGTTGGAAAAATGACTTGTGTCATGCACAAAGTAGATGCAAAAACTATAGTTTGTTAACAAGAAATTTGTGGAGTGGTTGAAAAATGTGTATGTGAACTTCCGACTTCAACTGTATATTTCAATTTGTTTAACACTATTTTGGTTACTACATGATTCCATATGTGTTATTTCATACTCCTGATGCAGTCGCTGTTCTCAAATGTAGAAAATAGTCAAATTAAAGAAAAACACTGGAATGAGTAAGTGTATACAAACTTTTGACTGGTACTGTACAGTATATATTTGCTCCTGCTCAACAACAAAAAATCTCAGTCAACCAACAGCCTAACGACCAAACAATCGACCAGTCGACTAATTAGGGTCAGCCCTAGAGAGCAAGAGAGTCAGCATAACAAAACAGTTATGTCTGTCCCATTAGTGACCCAAATTAATGTTGGCTTCAATGACAGTACCTAATAAGACTTATGTAATTACTCGCAATTATTTGAGCAGCCCATTTCCTCCTCAGAGAGTGTGGACAGTCACTGGACCTCCAGCTATAAACACAAGCCAAGGAAAATGATGGCCATCAGCACGTTTAAGAAACTGCTAGAGCAACATTCCCACACTGGGCCCGGAGTAGTATAGTGTGCTCCCCTGTGTGTGTGACTAGAGGAGATGGATGACGTGGGGGTGGGATGGTTAGCCTTCTGAGGAGATATGCTGAGATGTTACTATATAAACCATCTCAATCAGTATGTGCTGTAATTTGGCCCTGGTCGTAATCGCTCACCATCAGTATTATTTTAACTGTATGTGGGCCTCTGTCTGTCTGTGTGTGTGTATGAATGTGTGAGGTTTTTCCAAGCAAGCCGATGATAACTGGGCATCTTGAGAGACGTACTACACATGCTCCATTACACTGGGTGAACTATGGGAAATAGAATTTCCTCCTCCTGCTGCAGCTGCTGCTGCCTTAACTGAAACCAGGCCTGTGTGATGTGTGTCAGTGTGTGTCAGCCCCACTCCACCAAGCTTCAAGGCCAGCCGTGAGATAAAAGTCAGAGGTAACCTTTGAGAAGCAGCCAGACCAAAGCACACTGCGTATCTCTCTCTGTTCATAGAAGCAGCCAGACCAAAACTCACTGTGTCTACCTCTGTTCAAGAGAGAGTGAAACAAATCTAGTATTCACACAAAAGGGCCGGAGCCGGGAGTGGGAAATGCTCTGGAGCAGCGATCTGCCGTAGAAGGGCTGTGATCTTGCTAGCAGTGGAGAGCCATGAGACTCACTGGAGACTGGAGGGAGAGTAGCCGTGTTCTAATAAGAAAGCTGGAAGAAGGTGTTGATAGGCCCATGGCGTGCTGTTGGCTGTATTGGTGTATCATTAGCCCCAGGGGAGATAGGGGAGGCAGGCAGCTGCCCCTGTCACAGAGCCCCTCCAGCTGTGAGGGTGGCAGAGGGACGTCACTGTGGCACAGGGCAGTCAGCTGGGCCTCTACCTAAGGTGGTGGTTTACTAGAGGGCTTTCACCACAGTGGGTTAATACAGCATGAAGACAGGACTCTAGGTTCTTGCTCTCATCCTTATGTAGGGAGCCTTGGGTTCAACAGCTGTCCTTCCTCGTCTCTCTTTTCCAATACAGTCTTATACATTTCGCTGTTCTCATCTTCATGGCCCAGTGGTGTCCTCTCTCCAGGGTCTCTGAGTTTTCTGAGGCCAGGGCTCCTCTGCTGTTCTCCCTGCTTAATCCTGCTCCAGTACAGAATGGTAACTTCAGTCCACAAATCCCAACAGCTGCATTGGTGCTGTGGCCCCTCCACCCATCCAGCCCCTCCCACTCTAACCACATCCCCGCCTCTCCTCACTCAGAGTCCTAGTGGAGGATGGGGTTACACCACAGGGCATGACGCTACCGCCCAGGAATGCAATGAGGAAGGAGCCGTGGCTGATCCCATATCACGGTACACCGTGAGGGAGAGGCAATGGGAAGGATGGATCCCATGATCCATGAGCCACGATCAGGAAACCCAACGTACTCCCTTGTTAATGGAGCTCCATGCCAATAAGACTCCATGACTTGTCACACCCTGATCTGTTTCACCTGTCCTCGTTATTGTCTCCACCCCCTCCAGGTGTCCCTTGTTTTCCCCAGTGTATTTATCCCTGTGTTTCCTGTCTCTCTGTGCCAGTTCGTCTTGTATGTTTCTATGTCAACCAGCATTTTTCCTGTTCTCCTGCTTTTTGCATTCTCCTTTTTCTAGTCCTCAGTTTTGACCCTTGCCTGTTTCTGTACTTTGTACCCGCCTGCCTGACTATTCTGCCTGCCTTGACCACGGGCCTGTCTGCCACTCTGTACCTCCTGGTCTCTGATCTGGTTTTGACCTTTTTGCCTGTCCATGACCATTCTCTTGCCTACCCCTTTGGATGAATAAACATTGTAAGACTCCAACCTCTGCCTCCTGTGTCTGCATCTGGTTCTCGCCTTGTGCATTGAAATGACTTGTGTCAGGTACTGAATGGATGCATAATCGAAGACCGGGGGGGGGGGGTGGAACTGCTCTGATTACAGTGTAATGTGTGGTGAAATCACAGAGTGCTACCTAATATCTGTCAGAAGGCCAGACACTGTAGCTGTGCTGATTTATGTAAAACACGTCTGGAGGTCTCTGCTCAATGGAGCATTAGAAGCTGGAACAGAAATCAATGAGCAGCCTTAACTATGCTGTTACATTCTACATGGGAGGCAATGGCAATCATAGACAGGGAGTGCACTACACCATTGTTCACATTTACAATAAATGTGATGATCAATATTCAGAAATAACTTTGGTTAGAACTCCAGAACTTTCATCACGCACACCTGTCCCCTATTCCCACTGATTAAATCAAATCAACGTTTATTTGTCACGTGCGCTGAATACAACAGGTGTAAACCTTACAGTAAAATGCTTACTTACAGGCTCTAACCAATGGTGCGGGAAAAAAGGTGTGTGTGTGTGTGTGCAAAGAAAGTAAAGAAATAAAACAACAGAAAAAAGACATTTGAAAAAGAGTAGCAAGGCTATATACAGACACCTGTTAGTCAGGCTTATTGAGGTAGTATGTACATGTGGGCATTGTTAAAGTGACTATGCATATATGATGAACAGAGAATAGCAGAAGCGTAAAAAGAGGGGTTGGCGGGTGGTGGGACACAATGCAGATAGCCCGGTTAGCCAATGTTGGTCGGGCCATTTACTCATTGATCGGGCCATTTAGGTAGTATGTACATGTAGCTATCGTTAAAGTAACTATGCATATAAGATAGACAGAGAGTAGCAGCAGCGTAAAGGAGGGGTTGGGGGGGGGCAGAAAATGCAAATAGTCCGGGTAACCATTTGGTTACCTATTCAGGAGTCTTATGGCTTGGGGGTAAAAACTGTTGAGAAGCTTTTTTGTCCTAGACTTGGCACTCTGGTACCGCTTGCCATGCGGTAGTAGAGAGAACAGTCTATGACTAGGGTGGCTGGGGTCTTTGACAATTTTTAGGGCCTTCCCCTGAGACTGCCTGGTGTAGAGATCCTGGATGGCAGGCAGCTTTGCCCCAGTGATGTACTGGGCCGTACGCACTACCCTCTGAAGTGCCTTGCGGTCGGAGGCCGAGCAATTGCAGTACTTGGCAGTGATGCAACCGGTCAGGATGCTCTCGATGTTGCGGCTGTAGAACCTTTTGAGGATCTCAGGACCTGCCAAATCTTTTTAGTTTCCTGAGGGGGAATAGGCTTTGTCGTGCCCTCTTCACGACTGTCTTGGTGTGTTTGGACCAATCTCGTTTGTTGTTGATGTGGACACCAAGGAATTTGAAGCTCTCAATCTGCTCCACTACAGCCCCGTCGATGAGAATGGGGACGTGCTCGGTCCTCCATTTCCTGTAGTCCACAATAATCTCCTTAGTCTTGCTTACGTTGAGGGATAGGTTGTTATTCTGGCACCACCCGGCCAGGTCTCTGACCTCCACCCTATAGGCTGTCTCGTTGCAATCGGTGATCAGGCTTACTACTGTTGGTGGTAGGCCAGCAAACTTAATGATGGTGTTGGAGTCGTGCCTGGCCATGCAGTCGTGGGTGAACAGGGAGTACAGGAGAGGACTGAGCACGCACCCCTTGGGAGCTCCAGTGTTGAGGATCAGCGTGGCAGATGTGTTGCTATCTTCCCTCACCAGCTGGGGGTGGCCTGTCAGGAAGTCCAGGATGCAGTTGCAGAGGGAGATGTTTAGTCCCAGGATCCTTAGCTTAGTGATGAGCTTTACTATGGTGTTGAATGCTGACCTGTAGTCAATGAACAGCATTCTCACGTAGATGTTCCTTTTGTCCAGGTGGGAAAGGGCAGTGTTGAGTGCAATAGAGATTGCATCATATGTGGATCTGATTAGTATTTGTATATATATATGTGCCCTTTGGTTTCCATGGTCTTGTCGAATATTGTTACAATGTCCGTTAGTGCGTGTGAGTACCTGTGCTGTGTGTTTTGGGCTTTCGTGCCCTTGTGGATTGCACAGATGATTACGGGTCTCGTCCCGTGTGATAATCATTGTGCGTGTGTGTTATTTATTCAAGGTACTCCTTGCTCTTTTTTGGGGTTTCAACCCTGTGTTTTTGTTACGTGTTTGTTTGGTCTTCGTCCCTGTGCCCTTACACGGCACGCCGTAACAAAAAACCCTATTATGCATTCCTGCGTCTGTCATGCCAACGCTTACTAATAAAAACAGAATAACGAGGTGCAGCCATTTGCTGTTAGTGAAAAGAGGGAAAATCTGTGTTTTTGGGGGGAATCTAAAATAATTACAAAAAGGAATATATTTCCTATTTATTTTATTTTCCTAACCATTGGAGAATAAATTTCACACCTTTTCTGGCTGTGATGGGTTCAAAATTCCTGAAGTCGTCATACAACAAATTGTATTGTGGAGGTTTGGAAGTTTTTTGGTTGATTGTGTTTTATGGATTTACTGAATTATCATGTGACTTGTTTGTTCTCGGTTAATCATTTTGAATGAGACCCTGGTCTCAATTGGGCTCCCCTGAATAAATACAAGTAAAAAACAATAACAAAAATACGATGTACATCTCTCATTTAATTGGGCCTATAGTAGCCTAGTAAATAGAACGGCTATGTATGCAATCCCATAGGCAGCGCAGTTCATAGGTGAACATCAAGAAAGTTGATATTTTATGAACATAACAAGATTCCACAACTGAGACATAAACTGAACATGTGACTAATAGAAATGGAATAATGTGTCCCTGAACAAAGGGGGGGAGTCAAAATCAAAAGTAACAGTCAGTATATGGTGTGGCCATCAGCTGCATTAAGTACTGCAGTTCATCTCCTCCTCATGGACTGCACCAGATTTGCCAGTACTTGCTGTGAGATGTTACCCTACTCTTCCACCAAGGCACCTGCAAGTTCCCGGACATTTCTGGGGGAATGGCCTTAGCCCTCACCCTCCGATCCAACAGGTCCCAGACGTGCTCAATGGGATTGAGATCCGGGCTCTTTGCTGGTCATGGCAGAACACTGATATTCCTGTCTTGCAGGAAATCAAACACAGAACGAACAGTATGGCTGGTGGCATTGTCATGCTGGAGGGTCATGTCAGGATGAGCCTGCAGGAAGTTTACCCAATGAGGGAGGAGGATGTCTTCCCTATAACGCACAGCGTTGAGATCGCCTGCAATGACAACAAGCTCAGTCCGATGATGCTGTGACACACCGCCCCAGACCATGGCGGACCCTCCACCTCCAAATTGATCCCGCTCCAGAATACAGGCCTCGGTGTAACGCTCATTCCTTCGATGATAAACGCTAATCCGACCATTACCCCTGGTGAGACAAAACTGCGATTCGTCAGTGAAGAGCACTTTTTGCCAGTCCTGTCTGGTCCAGCGACAGTGGGTTTGTGTCCATAGGCACAACAGCCTACAAGCCCTCAGTCCAGCCTCTCTCAGCCTATTGCGGACAGTCTGAGCACTGATGGAGGAATTGTGCGTTCCTCCTGTACCTGTCTCGCAGGTGTGATGTTCGGATGTACCGATCCGGTGCATGTGTTGTTACACGTGGTCTGCCACTGCGAGAACAATCAGCTGTCCGTCCTGTCTCTCTGTAGCGCTGTCTTAGGCGTCTCACAGTACGGACATTGCAATTTATTGCCCTGGCCTCATCTGCAGTCCTCATGCCTCCTTGCAGCATGCCTAAGGCACATTCAAACAGATGAGTAGGGACCCTGGGCATCTTTCTTTTGGTGTCTTCCAGAGTCAGTAGAAAGGCCTCTTTAGTGTCCTAAGTTTTCATAACTGTGACCTTAATTGCCTACCATTGGTGTCTTAATGAACGTTCCACAGGTGCATGATCAATAATTGTTTATGGTTCAAAGAACAGGCATGGCAAACAGTGTTTAAACCCTTTACAATGAAGATCTGTGAAGTTATTTGGATTTTTACGAATTATCTTTGAAAGACAGGGTCCTGAAAAGGGGACGTTTCTTTTTTTTGCTGAGTTTGCGCTACCACAGTATGAAGCCTACTGTCATTTCTATTTGATTTCAGTAGCTTAGACAATGTTTCAGTCCATCATATTTAGGTTGGGTGAAAAGTCGATGCAAAACATTGTTGAATTCAATCGTTCTACTCACAGGTCCAAAACAATGAGACATTGTTTTCTCTTTCAGAAACGGTCACAGTCCTTTGCCAATAAGCATACATTACTGCAAAATATTAAAACATTCTACCAACACAGTAAATAGAACTGTAGCTTATGTGAAATATTGAAATGTATGGACAGGCTATTGCTGTGCGATAGGAGTATGATGTCATCAGAGCCTATACCAAGGCAGGACATAGAAACACAATCTATTGATGAACTAAATATTGAACAACAATTAATATTTTGCATAGAAGTGAGGGCCGCAGCATTTAGACTACTTTTAAATTGTTTCAAATATACAATCAATCTTACAGAATGTGCTGACAGGCACTCGCTAGAGGCAGCATGCATATGCAGTTTGAAAAGATCACTGCAAAATATCACAACATTTTGCCCACACCTCCACAGAAATGTAATCACATTTACCATTGCTCTTCCTTTTGGGAACTGCAGTTGTCTAATTCAAATATTTCCAAAGTATACAGCAAATAAAGGCTGTTATTGTCACCATAAAGAGGGAATGGAGGGCATTTTCCAGAATGCTCGTTCAAGCACGGAGTATTATGACAGTTATTTATAACGGTAAACGTTAAATGTATGGCGTGAGACAAGTTTATAAATCTCAATATTTGTACAACATTTTTCAGAAAGGCCGCACACAGATATTTAGTGTGAAATTTACGCAACGTTTATAAATGAGGCCCCCGGTCAGTGCATTCATGTGTTGTACTATGAGTTGTACAGTCTGTCACAGGAGGTTGGTGGCACCTTAATTGGGTACAATGGGCTCGTGGTATTGACTGGAGCGGAATCAGTCAAATGTTATAATCTACATTTCCAGATGTCTGATGCCACTCCATCTGCGCCATTCCAGCCATCATCATGAGCCGTTCTCCTGAGCAGCCTCCACTCTTCAGTCCATGCAGTATATCAGTGAACTAGCCTATAGCTCAGAGCTCAAGAGTTGTACAGAGCTTCTCTCCAGCCCTGGTCTGTTTCATCCCCCACCTTGTTGTCGCACCATGGCATCAGCTGGAGAAGTACTAGAATAAGGAGGACATTCTTTATCTCTTCAAAGCCATGCCATGAACTGGAATGGGCTTTGTAAATCACCACTCTATGCTATTATACTACTGTAGCTCAGGGGCTCAAAGTAAAGCAAATGTTGCAAATGACTCCTGAATAGGCCAACTGAGCACACACCGAGCCACATGAACTACGGCCCTGGCAGACACTGTCATGAAAATGAAGCCTGCACATCAATGAGGAAGAAGGCCGTGTGGTGTTATGATTCTAAACAGTCAGATAGCTAGCAACAGTGACAACAATCTGCCATGTGGGGAATCATAGGTGGCTCATTTCAGCTCGCTGTATCTTGTCATGTCCAGGGTTGCAAATCTACCGGTAATCTACCAAAGTCACAGGAATCTTAGTAATTTGGGTAATTAACAGAAAATATATTTTTTATAGCTGTGTCCATATTGTCTGTTAGTTTCTAGTAGAGGAAGGTCTTTTTCTCTTGAACCATATGGTCTAATTAATGAAAAAAACATCTAATCAACAATTACATTATTTTCAATTAACTCTGCAACTCTTCCAACTATTGACTTTTTTTACAACTGTCACCAGTTTGTAAAATATTAGGCAAAAACATATCTGCAACGCTGACTGTCAACACTGGGGAACCAGGGGTGCTTGCTTAGTCCCCTCCTTTACTCCCTGTTCACTCACGACTGCATGGCCACGCATGACTCCAACTCCATCATTAAGTTTGCTGATGACATGAAGATGGTAGGCCTGGTCACCGACGACAATGAGGCAGCCTATAGGGAGGAGGTCAGTGACCTGGCAGTAGGGTGCCAGGACAACAACCTCTCCCTCAATGTGAGTAAAAAAAGGAGTTGATCGTGGACAACAGGAAACGGAGGGCCAAGCACACCCATATCGACATTGATGTATCTGTAGTGGAGTGGTTCGAGAGTTTCAAGTTCCTTAGTGTCCACATCACTAAGGAATTAAAATGGTCCACACCAACACAGTCGTGAAGAAGGCACGACAACGCATCTTCCCCCTCAGGAGGCTAAAATATTTGGCATGGGCTCTCAGATCACGGCAAACGGTACTGATGCTCCAAGTCTAGAACCAACAGGATCCTGAAAAACTTCTATCCCCAAGCCATAAGACTGCTAAATAGTTCATCAAATAGCTACCCGAACTATCTGCATTGACCCTTTTTGCACTAACTATTTTGACTCATCACATATGCTGCTGCTCCAGTTAATTATTTATCCTGTTGCCTAATCACTTTACCTCTACCTACAGTGTATTCGACAAACATTCAGACCTCCTGACTATTCCACATTTTGTTACGTTACAGCTTTTTCCCTAATCAATGTACACACAATAAAAAGAAATAACAGTTTTTTATGTTTGAAAATGTATCCAAAATAAATAACCAAGTATTCAGACCCTTACGCAGTATCTGGTTGAAGCACCTTTGGCAGCGATTACAGCCTCAAGTCTTCTTGGGTATGACACTATAAGCTTGGCACACCTGTATTTATTATCCCATTCTTCTCTGTAGATCATTTCAAAGCCTGTCAGGTTGGATGGGAGCTTCGCTACATAGCTATTTCAAATCAAATCTTACATTTTATTTGTCACATAAGCAGAATACAACAGGTACAGTGAAATTCTTACTTACAAGCCCTTATTAACCAACAATTCAGTTAGGAATAAGTTAAATAAGGTAAAGTATTTACTGAAATAAACTGAAGTAAAAAATCAATAAAAATATAAAATATAAATATATATAATTAAAGAGCAACAATAAAATAACAGTAGGGAAGGCTCTATACAGGTGGTATCGGCACAGAGTCAATGTGAGGGGTCCCAAGTTAGTCGAGGTAATTGAGATAACATGTACATGCAGGAAGATGTAAAGTGACTACTGTGTGCATGGATAATAAACAGAGAGTAGAAGCAGTGAGAAATGGGGAGGGGGGGGGTGCAAATAGTCCGAGTAACCATTTGATTAGCTGTTCAGGAGTCTTTTGGCTTGGGGGTAGAAGCTGTTTAGAAACGTGTTGGACCTAGACCTGGCGCTCTGGTACCGCTTGCCATGTGGTAACAGAGATAACAGTCTATGACTAGTGTGGCTGGAGTCTTTAGCAATTTTTAGGGTCTTCCTCTGACACCGCCTGGTATAGAGGTCCTGGATGGCAGAAAACTTAGCCCCAGTGATGTACTGGGCCGTACGTACTACCCTCTGTTCTGCCTTTGCGGTCGGAAGCCAAGACTCTGTCCATAGGACAACAATCAGTCGTATATTGCACAAATCTGGCCTTTATGGAAGAGTGGCAAGAAGAAAGACATTTCTTAAAGATATCCATAAAAAGTGTTGTTTAAAGTTTGCCACAAGCCACCTGGGAGACACACCAAACATGTGGAAGAAGGTGCTCTGGTCAGATGAAACCAAAATTGAACTTTTTGGCAACAATGCAAAACGTTATGTTTGGCGTAAAAGCAACACAGCTCATCACCCTGAACACCATCCCCACTGTCAAACATGGTGGTGGCAGCATCATGGTTTGGGCCTGCTTTTCTTCAGCAGGGACAGGGAAGATAGTTAAAATTGATGGGAAGATGGATGGAGCCAAATACAGGACCATTCTGGAAAAAACCTGATGGAGTCTGCAAAAGACCTGAGACTGGGACGGAAATTTGTCTTCCAACAAGACAATGATCCAAAACATAAAGCAAAATCTACAATGGAATGGTTCAAAAATAAACATATCCAGGTGTTAGAATGGCCAAGTCAAAGTCCAGACCTGAATCCAATCGAGAATCTGTGGTAAGAACTGAAAACTGCTGTTCACAAATGCTCTCCAACCAACCTCACTGAGCTCGAGCTGTTTTGCAAGGAGGAATTGGGAAAAAAATTCAGTCTCTCGATGTGCAAAACTGATAGAGACATACCCCAAGCGACTTACAGCTGTAATCGCAGCAGAAGGTGGCGCTACAAAGTATTAACTTAAGGGGGCTGAATAATTTTGCATGCCCAATTTTTCAGTTTTTGATTTGTTAAAAAAGTTTGAAATATCCAATGTCGTTCCACTTCATGATTGCGTCCCACTTGTTGTTGATTCTTCACAAAAAAATACAGTTTTATATCTTTATGTTTGAAGCCTGAAATGTGGCAAAAGGTCGCAAAGTTCAAGGGGGCCGAATACTTTCGCAAGGCACTGTATAGCATTCTCACATAGATGTTTCTTAAGTCCAGGTGTGAAAGGCAGTGTGGAGTGCAATAGAGATTACATCATCTGTGGATCTGTTGGGGCAGTATGCAAATTGGAGTGGGTCTAGTGTTTCTGGGATAATGGCGTTGATGTGAGCCATTCAAAGCACTTCATGGCTACAGATGTGAGTGCTATGGGTCAGTAGTCATATAGGGAGGTTACCTTGGTGTTCGTGGGCACAGGGACTATGGTGGACTGCTTGAAACATGTTGATATTACACTAACTTGCAAAAGTATTCACCCCTGTGGTGTTTTTCCTATTTTGTTGCATTACAACCTGTAATTTAAATGTATTTTTATTTGGATTGGACATACACAAAATATTCCAAATTTGGTGAAGTGAAAAATATAATTTCTTTAAAAAAAAAAAATGTAAATAAAAAGAATGAAAAGAGGTTTGTGCATATGTATGCACCCCCTTTGCTATGAAGCACCTAAATAAGATCTGGTGCAACCAATTACCTGCAGAAGTTACATAATTTTTTCAACAAAAAGTCCAACTGTGTGCAATCTAAGTGTAATCTGTCACATGATCTCAGTATACAGTTGAAGTCGGAAGTTTATATACACTTAGGTTGGAGTCATTAAAACTCGTTTTTCAACCACTCCACAAATTTCTTGTTAACAAACTATAGTTTAGGCAAGTTAGCTAGGACATCTACTTTGTGCATGACACAAGAAATTTTTCCAACAATTGTTTACAGACAAATTAATTCACTTATAATTCACTGTATCACAATTCTATTGGGTCAGAAGTTTACATTCAGTAAGTTGACTGTGCCTTTAAACAGCTTGGAAAATTCCAGAAAACTATGTCATGGCTTTAGAAGTTTCTGATAGGCTAATTGACATAATTATAGTCAATTGGAGGTGTACCTGTGGATGTATTTCAAGGCCTATCTTGAATGTATTTATGTATTTCAAGACCTCAGAAGAAAAATTGTAGACCTCCTCAAGTCTGGAACACCCTTGCGATTAATTTCCAAATGCCTGAAGGTACCACGTTCATCTGTACAAAAAATAGAACGCAAGTATAAACACCATGGGACCACGCAGCCGTCATACCGCTCAGGAAGAAGATGCGTTCTGTCTCCTAGAGATGAACACACTTTGGTGCGAAAAGTGCAAATCAATCCCAGAACAACAGCAAAGGACCTTGTGAAGATGCTGGAGGAAACAGGTACAAAAGTGTCTATATCCGCAGTAAAACGACTCCTACAATCGACATAACCTGAAAGGCCCCTCAGCAAGGGAGAAGCCACTGCTCCAAAACCTCCATAAAAAAAGCCAGACTACGGTCAAGGTATTGGAGTGGCCATCACAAAGCCCTGACCTCAATCCCATAGAACATTTGTGGGCAGAACTGAAAAAGTGTGTGCAAGCAAGGAGGAATACAAACTTGACTCAGTTACACCAGCTCTGTCAGGAGGAATGGGCCAAAATTCACCCAACCTATTATGGGAAGCTTGTGGAAGGCTACCCGAAATGTTTGACCCAAGTTAAACAATTTGAAGGCAATATCACCAAAAAACGAATTGAGTGTATGCAAACTTCTGACCCACTGGGAATGTGAAGAAATAAATAAATGCTGAAATAAATCCTTCTCTCTACCATTATTCTGACATTTCATATTCTTAAAATAAAGTGGTGATCCTAACTGACCTAAGACAGGGGATTTTTACTAGGATTAAATGTCAGGGATTGTGAAAAACTGAGTTGAAATGTATTTGGCTAAGGTGTATGTAAACTTCAGACTTCAACTGTATATACACCTGTTCTGAAAGGCCCCAGAGTCTGCAACACCACTAAGCAAGGGGCACCACCAAGCAAATAGCACATATGAAGACCAAGGAGCTCTCAGGGACAAAGTTGTGGAGAAGTACAGAGTTACAACAACAACAAAATCTGAAACTTTGAACATCCCACGGAGCACCATTAAATCCATTATTAAAAAATGGAAAGAATATGGCACCACAATAAACCTGCCAAGAGAGGGCCACCCACCAAAACTCACAGACCAGGCAAGGATGGCATTAATCAGAGAGGCAACAAAGAGACCAAAGATAACCCTGAAGAAGCTGCAAAGCTCCACAGCAGAGATTGGAGTATCTGTCCATTGTACCACTTTAAGCCATTCAATCCACAGAGCTGGGATTTCCAGAAGAATGGCCAGAAAAAAGTCATTGCTTAAAGAAAAAAATAAGCAAACATGTTTGGTGTTCACCAAAGGGCATGTGGGAGACTCCCCAAAAATATGAGAGAAGGTACTTTGGTGAGATGAGACTAAAATTGAGCTTTCTGGCCATCAAGGAAAACGCTATCACTGGCGCAAACTCAACACCTTGGTTCACCCCAAGAACACCATCCCAACAGTGAAGCATGGTGATGGCAGCATCATGCTGTGCGGATCTTTTTCATCGGCAGAGACTGGGAAACTGGTCTGAATTGAAGAAATGATGTTGCTAAATACAGGGAAGTTCTTGAGGGAAACCTATTTCAGTCTTCCAGAGATTTGAGACTGGGATGGAGGTTCACCTTCCAGCAGGACAATGACCCTAAATATACTGCTAAAGCAACACTCGAGTGGTTTAAGGGGAAACTTTTAAAATGTCTTGGAATGGCCTAGTCAAAGCTCAGACCTCAATCTAATTGAGCATCTGTGGTATGACTTAAAGGTTGCTGTACACCAGCAGAACCCATCCGACTTGAAGGAGCTGGAGCAGTTTTGCCTTGAAGAATGGGCAAAAATCCCAATGGCTAGATGTGCCAAGCTAATTGAGACATACCCCAAGAGACTTGCAGCTGTAATTGCTGCAAAAGATGGCTCTACAAAGTATTGACTTTGGGGGGGATGAATAGTTATTCACGCTCAAGTTCAGTTTTTTGTGTTATTTCTTGTTTGTTTCACAATAAAAAATAGTTTGCATCTTCAAAGTGGTAGGCATGTTGTGTAAATCAAATGATACAAACCCCCCAAAAATCTATTTTAATTCCAGGTTGTAAGGCAACAAAATAGGAAAAATGCCAAGGGAGGTGAATACTTTTGCAAGCCTCTGTACAGACTCGATCAGGGACAGGTTGAAAATGCCAGTGAAGACACTTGCCAGTTGGTCAGCGCATGCTCGGAGTACACGTCCTGGTAATCCGTCTGCGGCCTTGTGAATGATGACCTGTTTAAAGGTCTTACTCGCATTGGCTATGGAGAGTATGTGTCATGCCCTGGCCTTAGTTATCTTTGTTTTCTTTATTATTTTGGTTAGGTCAGGGTGTGACATGGGGGATTTATGTGTTTTGTCTGGTCTAGGGGTTTTGTTTGTTTATGGGGTGTTTTCTAGTCTAGGTGTTTATGTAAGTCTATGGTTGCCTAGATTGGTTCGAAATTAGAGGCAGGTGTTTATCGTTGTCTCTGATTGGGAACCATATTTAGGCAGCCATGTTCTTTGGGTATTTTGTGGGTGGTTGTCTTCTGTCTTTGTGTTATTGCACCAGATAGGACTGTTTTGGTTTTCACATTTGTTGTTTTGTATATTGTAGTGTTCTTGTGTATGGTTTTGTTTAAACATGTTGAACTCTAATCACGCTGCATTTTGGTCCTCCTCTCCTTCAACGGAAGAAAACCGTTAGTGTGATCACACAGTTGTCCAGAACAGCTGATGCTCTCATATGCATGCTTCAGTGTTGCTTGGCTAGAAGCGAGCATAGAAGTCATTTAGCTCATCTGGCAGGCTTGTGACACTGGTCAGTTAGCGGCTGTGCTTTCCTTTGTAGTCCATAATAGCTTGCAAGCCCTGCCACATCCGACGAGCATTGGAGCCAGGTGTAGTACGTCCTGTTTTGATACTTTGCCTGTTTGATGGTTCATCGGAGGGCATAGCGGGATTTCTTAGAAGCTTCCGGGTTAGCGTCCCGCTCCTTGAAGCTCTACCCTTTAGCTCAATGCGGATGTTGCCTTTAATCCATGGCTTCTGGTTGGGGTATGTACGTATGGTCACTGTGGGAAAGACGTCATCGTTTCCCTTATTGATGAAGCCAGTGACTGATGTGGTGAACTCCTCTATTCCATCGGAAGAATCCCGGAACATATTCCAGTCTGTGCTAGCAAAACAGTCCTGTATCTTAGCATCCGACCCTTTCCGTATTGAGCGAGTTTTCAGACCCTTTGCTATGAGACTCGATATTGAGCTCAGGTGCATCCTGTTTCCATTGATCATCCTTTGTCCCTAGAGCTCTGCGACAGGATTGTGTCGAGGCACAGATCTGGAGAAGGGTACCAAAAAATGTTTGTAGCATTGAAGGTCCCCAAGATCACAGTGGCCTCCATCATTCTTAAATGGAAGAAGTTTGGAACCACCAAGACTCTTCCTAGAGCTGGCCTCCCAGCCAAACTGAGCAATCAGTGGAGAAGGGCCTTGGTCAGGGAGGTGACCCAGAACCCGCTGGTCACTCTGATAGTGCTTCAGAGTTTCTCTGGAATAAAAGTAGATTTGAGTGTTTTACCTTTATTTATTTATTTTATTTTCCTAGGCAAGTCAGTTAAGAACAAATTCTTTTTTTCAATGATGGCCTAGGAACAGTGGGTTAACTGCCTGTTCAGGGGCAGAACGACAGATTTTGTACCTTGTCAGCTCGGGGATTTGAACTTGCAACCTTTTGGTTGCTAGTCCAATGCTCTAACCACTAGGCTACACTGCCGCTCAAAATGTTGACAACAAATACATATTGACAACAAATACATATTGATAAAGTAAAAAAAAATGTTGAGTCCTTTCGGGCACTTACATTCGCACTTTACTTTCTCCCCCCTACTATCACTGACTTTACTGTAACAATGTTCTTCACTGTAAAATGTATGCGGCCACTGTTGGGAAAACAAGGAGAGCAGGACGTTGAGGCTACAGATTAAAATAAAAATGCACAAATGAAAACCTGGCTACTCCTTGACTCGGCTCCAATGAAAGCTTAGAAGAACACACGAAGACAAGGAATTCAACTGTCGGGACTGAGATTTTTATGGTTGGCTGAGCCAACAAATTGTTTTACTTTCTAAAAGCTTTTCTCAGCACCTTGTGACAAAGACCATATTTTTATAGACACTTGTCCCTCAAAAGTCTCTTGAATTAATTCAGCCTTGTTCTCATATCTTCAGTGCTGAAGTTTCACAACAGTAGAAGACAACAGCACCTCTGGCATGTGAGGAACAGATGGGTTTTCTGATGTTGTGGAACTCTACTCAACTGTAGCAGATTCATTAGCAGGGAGATATGAGGACCCTCAGGGAACATGGGGTATGATAATCCATAATTAGTTTCTTGTTGAGAAGAGACAGAAAACAGCATTCTCCAAACCACAGAATCCCCCCACTTGGCACGTTGTTAGGGGCTTATCAGCAAGACATCTGTAATACAGGGAAGCAGTGCTGGTTGACTGTGGGCCAATGCCCATTCTTTCTGGCCAGCACTTATTTTTCATCATTATTAAGACACAATACAGCAAGTCAACTCTGACATTCACCAACATTGTTATAACATGCAAGCTGTGGGCAACAGGGGCTGCAATACTAAATAAATACAGAGTAATTTTAAGGCTGTTGTTTTGGACACCTCGCCTGGTCCTACTCTCCCACGCAATGTTCAGGTAAAATAAACAAATATCTCCATACTGTATAATACAACGTAATGAGTCATGAGGACAAAAAAAAGTGATGATGATGGTGTCCAATTTCAAAATTCCAATCTTGGCACTAGTGTTCTGAACAGCAAGTGTATGCAACACATGCTAACATCCCATATGGTACCTCACGAGTAATACAGGGCATAAATAATGCAGTGTAATAATGCAGGGTTTTACACGGTCCAGCACCGTCCAATGAATCCAATGACTTCACAAATGTACTTCAATTACAGATCTGTAATGTCACATGGGTTGGATTGGGTGCAGATGACAACAGCTAGCGAGGCCATCCATCCATCTTATCTAGCTAACTACCTCCTGTAGCCATCTTTGGCTTAGAGCCGCACAAGCACCAGCCGCATCCTGACCTGAAACTGACGGACAGGAGACATGTTTTGTGTCCCTGGGGACTCGTGAGGAGATTAGCACCTCGGTCAGTAGATAAACAGCACTCATCAAATCCACCCGTCACGAGAGGTCTGGATTGGATTCTCCGCTGAAGCTGTTTCATGGGCTTAGAAGCATGGCAGGCTGGCAGGACAAGGGCAGCCTTAAATGTCTACTATAGTCCAAAATGTGTACACGTACACACAACAGTGTTCTTGGCTTTCATACTTTTAAATTCTCAACACAGCTCAAGCAATTTCTCCAACTGTCAACACATTCAAATTAATATAGGAAGTGTACCAGAGACACATTGGTTGGGGAATTGTAGGGAGGTGTGCGTTTGGGCTATGCGTCTCCCAATGCTGGTGGTCTCAGAGCTGCGTTGCTATGTCACAATGGGACGCTGGACTATCGCGTCTCAGCATCTGTGGACTGTGATTTAGGCCTTAGTCTTCTTTGCCCCAACAAGACCCAAACCTTGACTGGCTGCCTGGCGTGCAGCTGTGCGCCACTCCATACCCCCTCCAAACCCCACACAAACATCAGAGCCTACTGTGGAGAAGCAGGGGCCAACAAGTGCGGTATAGCTACAGGATGAACTGCCATCACCCGTGACCCCAGCATAATATAGAGCATCATCGGCAAGGCATGACATCATTGACTGGGCAGAGTTCACAACCTTGCAGCTAATGCATCTGTTCTTTGGACCCGTGGTGCATCAGGCCATTAGACCATGACATCATGGTGACAAAGTGGACCTGTGCTGCATCAGGCCATTAGACCATGACATCATGGTGACAAAGTGGACCTGTGCTGCATCAGGCCATTAGACCATGACATCATGGTGACAAAGTGGACCTGTGCTGCATCAGGCCATTAGACCATGACATCATGGTGACAAAGTGGACCTGTGGTGCATCAGGCCATTAGACCATGACATCATGGTGACAAAGTGGACCTGTGCTGCATCAGGCCATTAGACCATGACATCATGGTGACAAAGTGGACCTGTGCTGCATCAGGCCATTAGACCATGACATCACGGTGACAAAGTGGACCTATGGTGCATCGGGCCTTTAGACCATGACATCACGGTGACAAAGTGGGCCTGTGCTGCATCAGGCCATTAGACCATAGACCATGACATCACGGTGACAAAGTGGACATGTGGTGCATCAGGCCATTAGAACCTGACATCCCATTGACAAATGAGAGTGAGGGGAGAGAAAAAACATATTGTGCTGACTGAGCTGCGCTAGGCTACACATCAGTTTGGGTTTTATGGGCTTGTTACGTTCCCCAGTTTATGTGTTGTAGTTTGTGTATTTGCATGTGTTTATTTTAGGAAATGGCTTCCTGAAATCCCTCAAGCAGCTGATTGGTCGACTCCATGGCTAATTGGAGAGCTGACCCCACCCCCTCGTCAAGACGCAGCTGTCTCCAATTACCCATTCATTCTGAAGCTATATAAATGCCAGTGTTCTGTTCAGGAGAGAGAGATTTTTGCTGGGAGGTCATTGCAGAGATTTTGCTAGAGAGATTTTGCTAGAGAGATTTTGCTAGAGAGATTTTGCTAGAGAGTTTTTGCTGGGCTGAGAGTTGGTATGTTTTGTGAGTTTGTTGCTCAGATAGAGCTTATTTGATGTCCTTTGTTTCTTAGTTTGTTTGTGAAATTGTTTAATATTCTGTTTCATTTGTTCCCAGGGGGGAAGGGGAACGCACCTAGGGAGTGCTTAGGCAAGAGGCCCGCGGGCATACATATACCCGTAGCATATTCGCTGTCTAGGCACACTAGGTAAGACCTGGGCGGACCACCCCTTGTATTTTGGTTAGGGCACCAGGTGGTGCTAAATTAGGTAAGTAGTGGGTAGGCAGGTAAGATAGGAGAGGGGGGGCTTTGAGATTTACTTTCTTTGCTTTGGTTCCGTCCAGCCCCTTTTCCCCATATTACCGTGTGAAGGAATAAAGTCCTGGTAAACGGTACCACATTCTGCCTGTTGTCATTCTTTCTTGCACCTACAGTCCATACCTTTTTTTTCACTTCACGGAGAGTTTAGTTGTAGCAGGGTGTTGCGTTCCCTCTTCATAGAGGCATGCGTAACAGGGCTCCTATCCTTCATGCTAATTTTACAGTGTCTGCTAAGAGTAATGCCACACCGGATATATGAGAGATTAAAACATCTATTATTTAATCTCTCTCCCCGGGTTTTAAATGACGTTAATAGACAAGCTTGGTGCGATTTTACAGAATTAAGTGATGCCGAATAAAGACAGAGAGAGGGAGATAATGAGGGACTGCGAGCAGAAGATTAAATATGTACTTGGAAAACACAATTTGCAAGCATTGTCACTCGCTCTCATACTGCAGCACTGCACACTGCAAACTCAGTCTCACCAGAGACAACGTCAAAGGGAAAGTGGGTGTATGCAAAGATGGTCTGTCTTTACAGATAATGTACTGTCGGCTCACAAATCCAACATCCCGTCTTTAATTCTCTACACGCTATACATACAGAACATCTTCATTTGGGATTATACTGTATAAACGTCAAGATCTATCAAAATATTTCTTATCTAGCGCTACCACAGGGGAAGAGGAACGAGGAGGGTAGAAGACAGCTAGCATTGATCACTATTTTGCACACATTGTTTTATTCCTCAGAGTCCATCTCCACCACCACAGTGTGAAGATAGAAGACTAGCAGCCAATGTTCCATAATTGGATTCTAGCAACACACTAGTTCTACTGTAGCTCCCGGTGTTGAACAACCTTCAGGTCTCCACTGCTGGTGTTGATAGGTGGGAGAGCCACATTGCATGTGTGTTTTCTATTGTGAATCTGTCCTTTAGTGTATGTGTATGTGTTGACCTGAACCCACTGTCCACACTCCCCTCTGCAGGAAGCCTGCTCTCCCACAGATCCCTCTTCCCACCTGATGAAGAGAACACGGGGCCTGCCAGGCTGCGTTACTGTTTCTCAGGCCTGGGCAGGATTGCTGCCAGCTCCTAGTGCATGGCATCTGCTCACAGGGCACTGTGTCAGCAGACATAGGAGAAAGTGAAGAGAGGGAGAAGGGAGGGTGGACTGAGACACGGAGGTACGGAGAGAGAGAGCGAGCGAAAGCGAGCGAGGCAAAGACAGACAAGAGAGACCAACAGACAGAGAAAAAGAGAGACAAAAAGAGACAAAGAAAGAAAGAGAGAGCAATAGAGGCAAATAGAAGTAGCGGCAGAGTGAGCATATAGAGACGGACAGAGAGACATAGCGGAAGTGGAATACATGCATGAGAGGGCAGTAACCAAAGGGAGGGATATAGACAACAGTAAAATGGTACAGTAGATATAGAGAGGACAACCAATAGAGTAGAGAAATACAGAGAGCCCCTTGACTCATACATGGGCTCAGTGTGACCAGCTCAGCTCCATGGGGAAGCTTTTATATGCATACTCCGGCATTAGATCCCATCTTAAACTAATGCCATTTTATGGTGCGTCTAATTATATAATTATACTTTTTGTGAGTTTGATATTCAAATAGTTTCTAATAGGTAAATACACTACATGACGAGTGCTCGTTGAACATCTCATTCCAAAATCATAGGCAATAATATGGAGTTGGTCTCCCCTTGCTGCTATAACAGCCTCCACTCTTCTTGAAGGCTTTCCATTAGATGAGGGAACATTACTGCAGGGATTTGCTTCCCTTCAGCCACAAGAGCATTAGTGAGGTCGAGCACTGATGTTGGGCGATTAGGCCTGGCTCACAGTCGGCGTTCCAATTCATCCCAAAGGTGTTCGCTGGGGTTGAGTTCAGGGATCTGTGCAGTCCAGTCAAGCTCTGCCACGCCAATTTTGACAAACCATTTCTGTATGGACCTCGCTTTGTGCACGGGGGCATTGTCATGCTGAAACAGGAAAGGGCCTTTCCCAAACTGTTGCCAAAAAGTAGGAAGCACAAAATCGTCTAGAATGTAACTGTATGCTAGAGCGTTAAAATTTCCCTTCACTAGAAGTAAGGGGCCAAGTCCAAACCATGAAAAACAGCACCGGACCATTACTCTACCAAACTTTAAAGTTGGCACTATTCATTGGGGCAAGTAGCGTTCTCCTGTCATCCGCCAAACCCAGATTTGTCCTTCGGACTGCCAATGAAGCGTGATTCATCACTCCAGAGAACACGTTTCCACTGCTCCAGAATCCAATGGCTGCAAGCTTTACACCACTCCAGCTGACGCTTGGCATTGCGCATGGTGATCTTGTATTTGAGATTCTTCAAAGTAGCCACCCTTTGCCTTGATGACAGATTTGCACACTCTTCCAATCGTGCAAAGCTGTCATCAAGGCAAAGGGTGGCTACTTTGAAGAATCTCAAATATAAAATATATTTTGATTTGTTTAACACTTTTTTGGTTACGACATAATTCCATATGTGTTATTTCATAGTTTTGATGTCTTCACTTTTATTCTACAATGTAGAAAATAGTACAAATAAAGAAAAACACTTGAATGAGTAGGTGTGTCTAAACTTTTGACTGGTACTGTATATCTCAGGAATAGTTTGGTGAGTTTTCAGAGCAGTGTAATATTATTTCACATTAAATAAGAGCTTGTTAATAAATATCCTCTGTAGTCGAATCAGGATGCGCTAACTATGTTTTATACTTACTGCCCCCATTTACTGTGATGTCAAATGTTTCATATTTACTATCAACCGAGTCCTAATAGCCAAATACAAATAGAAAAATATATATATCTTTCTAAAAAAAAAATCACCCCAAACACCTGTGATGCAAAAGAAAATGATCATCCTAAAGCTTTTGCCAGGTCTCAGGAGACATAGTAAACGACCTACATACTCCAACACCCAACACCAGCATACCAGCGTAGATTCCATAAGCAGCTTTATAAAGTGCCGGATACCATAAAGCTATAAACACAGGCGAGGAATCCATACAGAGATACCAAGGGTCGTTCTGAATGGCACCCTGTTTCCTATATAGTGCCTTGGTCGAAAGAAGTGCACTATGCAGGGAATAGAGTGCCATTTGGTATGCAGCCCCAGTCCAGTGGTCCAGTCTCCCAGAAGCATCCATTAGTTCCCGAGGGAGAAAATTCCGCCTGATAAATCGCACATGAAACGTGAGAGATATGGACGATTTGTTTGCGTCTCCCAAGAGATACTATCCTCCAGCATTATTTAAGGGCTGAAATGAGATATGGCTGGAGGAGGAAGGCCGAGCAGACAGAGGCATTAATATAGGAATTCCTGTTAGGAGATACATGAGACTGTCTGCTGACGTCGGGTAAAGAAAAAGCCTGTGATTCATCTGAGATATCCAGAAGGAGGAGAGGAAGAGAGGAGTCCAGGAATGCAAATCTGGAAGAGGATATGCAAGTGTAAGTCTGGTGTGGGAATGGGGCGTTTAACAACATTTCATGAGGAGTGTGTGACAGATCGACAGATCGGGGCTGAAGATTCAGCCGCTCCTCCTCGGATGCACAGGCCTCTGGTTTAACAGGTGTCTAACTGTCCAGTCAGACAACCTGTCCAGTGGCCTCCGTCTCCTCCATCTTTCACTAATCTTTACTGGCCCCAGTAAATGTGGAACAGGCCTGGCAGATTCCATAGAGGCTCGCTCCATGTACACTGCATTTTAGGCCTTCTTCCTTCCCTTTGGATTCTTATTTATTTATCCGCTGACAGGAGTGTTGATGAACAGACATCTCTGGATTTTCTTCCCCTGACAGCTTTATTAAGCAGAGGATGGGGCGAATGGGGACTGTTGCTCCATTGCCTGCCTTTGATCATGCAGCGCCCAGGGGATTGACAGGGTGACTGATAGGCCAGAGCCCTCTGGGTTCTGTACATCTCCTTACGGGGACAGTAGAATCTCAGCGATGGGGCAATGATAAATCCAGACCGGGGGAACGGTTTCGATTTTCACGCCTATGGGAGTCTGGATTTTAATGCCATGTATCACAGTTCCTATTTTAATGCTCCCCAGTAATTCAGAGGAAGGACGTGCTGGCCTTTTCCAAGCAACCCTCCATAATATTTAGCGGTGGCGCTCTGGGGGCAGCACATAGCTCAGCGGGGCTGCGAGGCTGTGGTGTGTGTGTGTGTGTGTGTGCGCGCGCCATGCCACCCTCTGCGTCTGTCAGAGGAGGAGAAGATGAGTCAGGCGCCTCGCAGACTCACTGGCACCTGGCCACTGTTTGTCCTTTAGGTGTCCTAGTGACCATAATGTCTGCCTGCACTCATTGAGGGCTCTCCGCAGGGGAACACTAAGGCCAGAAACACAGCACGAGCCTGAGGCGTCAATACATCCTCCAGATGTGTGTGTGCGTGTGTGTGTATGCATGCTTAGTGTGATGGGAAAGGACACAGCAGGTAGTGTCGGCTAGATGCTTTTCTCATTGCAGGATTCACACTTTCCCCTGCCGTCATTTCCATCACCCACTCTTTCCACTATTCTAAGCATGAACCCTTAAAGCCCTACAGTGTGATCGTGAGTAAAGCCTTCATGGAGAACCGTTAAAAGAAACAACCTTTAAATCCTGGAATCATCGTAAATGAAATAGTGAAAGTGTGCAAGACTATGGACATCCACTACAATACATTGCTATACGCACTGAGGGAAGCAATCATAACCTAGGGGTCAAAGTACAGTATCGTACTGCAGTTAAGACGGTGTGTTGCTTCGTCGCCTTCGCAAGGCTGTGGCATTCTCTGTGTGACGAAACGTGTGGCGGGTGCATCATGACAGGCGGTGCGGCTAAAAGGTGTGGCTAAGACGCACAAGGCATGTCTCTCTCCAGAATTCCCATCATTTCAAATCTACAATGTGTGTATTAAATATATTATTATTGTTGGACTAATAACCGGACCGTTGCAAGTTCAAACCCCCGAGCTGACAAGGTACAAATCTCTCGTTCTGCCCCTGAACAAGCAGTTAACCCACTGTTCCTAGGCCATTGAAAATAAGAATGTGTTCTTAACTGACTTGGCTAGTTAAATAAAGGGATACTTTGGTATTTTGGCAATGAGGCCATTTATCTACTTTTCCAAGAGTGAGATGAACTAGTGGATACCAGTTTTATGTCTCTTTCAGTATGAAGGAATTTAGAGGTAGTTTCATGAGCCAATGCTAACTAGCGCGATGATTGGAAGTTTGTGTCTGCTAGCATCCCTCATCACCCACTTTCTGAGTGCTACGCTCCTTCAGTCTCTGACAGCTGATCTCCACACCTGAGTGCATAGTGTCAATGCATATTAATTCACTGGCTAAGACACTAAGACCAGTGGAGGTTGCTGAGGGGAGGATGGAGGAATGGAGTAGTATCAACCACGTCTTTGATGCGTTTGATTCCATTCCTTTGACTGTATTCCAGTCATTATTATGATCCGTCTTCCCCTCAGCAGCCTCCAATGACTAAGACACACCAGGAGCCAGCCAAAAAAATGTAAACATTTTTTTTCAACAGATACCTCATAAAATCAATGATCATGCAAATAAGTAAGTTTAACTCTCATTTAGGGCTGACCCCATTTAGTCCACTGGTCGGTTTGGTGGATAGGCTGTTGGTCAACCACGGGGATGCCACGGTCCAAGAGAAATGGTGTGGCTAAGACGCACAAGGCATGTAAAAATGGTGTGGCTAAGACGCACAAGGCATGTAAAAATGGTGTGGCTAAGACGCACAAGGCATGTAAAAAAAGTGTGGCTAAGACACACAAGGCATGTAAAAAAAAGTGTGGCTAAGACACACAAGGCATGCAAAAATGGTGTGGCTAAGACGCACAAGGCATGTAAAAAAGTGTGGCTAAGACGCACAAGGCATGTAAAAAAGTGTGGCTAAGACGCACAAGGCATGTAAAAAGGTGTGGCTAAGACGCACAAGGCATGTAACAAAAAGTATGGCTAAGACGCACAAGGCATGTACAAAAAGTGTGGCTAAGACTCACAAGGCATGTAAAAAAGTGTGGCTAAGACACACAAGGCATGTAAAAATGGTGTGGCTAAGACGCACAAGGCATGTAAAAAAGTGTGGTTAAGACGCACAAGGCATGTAAAAAAGTGTGGCTAAGATGCACAAGGCATGTAAAAAAGTGTGGCTAAGACGCACAAGGCATGTAAAAAAGTATGGCTAAGACGCACAAGGCATGTAAAAAAGTGTGGCTAAGACGCACTAGGCATGTAAAAAAGTGTGGCTAAGACGCACAAGGCATGTCTTTCTCCAGAATTCCCATCATTTCAAATCTTCAATGTGTGTATTAAATATATTATTATTACAGTAATTTACCATTCTAATTGTTGGGGTGGACATGTTGTTTGCAGAGCTCACAAACTCAACATTGACAGAAGTACTCCAAACAAAAGACAATGAATAAATTGACAAAACTCGTAAATTGATTGAAATAAACCAACTTGTTTCTCATTTACGAGTTTTGTCAATTTATTCATTGTCTTTTGTTTGGAGTGCTTCTGTCATTGTTGAGTAAAGAAGCGCACCTGATTACACATATAGAACTAGGCTTAGGCTACCTGGCCTGCAAGCAAATGTAAGCCTATAAATGTGCCCATTTGGGGATGTCTGATAGTATTTCTGATTGTCTTAACTCACCACTAGTAATGAACTGTGGAGCTTCCTAAAGTATTTTTTTTCTTCACCTCAAACAGCAAGTAAACAAAGTCTGTTTTTAGAATCCATTGAGGATGACAATAGTATTTCTTTACATAATCACTTGGCATGAAATCAAAAAATGCAATGCTCTGATCCAGTGAAAATATCATAAAATACCTGACTACTTATTATCTCTTGCACAAATAGCCTACAACTGGGTCTGTCCCGAGCTCACTGGCGCAGGAAACTCTGAGGGCCCAGAATATGTTAGAAAATGTTGCAAGTTTGCTCGCGCAAGCTTCGAGACGGACACAGTTGATAGTTGATACAATGTTTCAAGTTTGATGTGTAGCCATTGTGGTTAGTTGGTAGAGCATTGGCACTTGCAACACCAGGGTGGTGAGTTCAATTCCCACTGGGGACCTGTATGGAGAGAAAGAGTTATGTAATGTATGCTCTCACTACTGTAAGTTGCTCTGGATAAAAGTTTCTGCTAAAATGTACATTTATAGGATATTTATTTTAAATCAGGATATTTTCTACCTGCAGGCAGCATTATTTATATTTGTTAGCTATTAGCCTACTTTTAGACAATCATTTTGAGATACAAAGTCTTTTATAAATGACATGTGCACATGAAAATCAGAACTGGCATGCAGATCGGTAGAAATGGTAAGATAAATTGACACTCCAAATGGAAAAGGTTGCCAACCCCTGGTGCAGCCTATTAACGGCAACTTCGGGAGCATAACGGCGCAAGGCCAGCAGCAGCGGGAGGAGGAGGGTCGGGAACAGTAGTGGTGCGTGGGTAAAAACACTGGGGAAGCCAAGCCAATAATAAAGCCAAATTACAACCTATGCTGTGACATTTTCTTTGTTCGCAGCATACCACCCTGCATACCACTGCTGGCGTGCTTCTGAAGCTAAGCAGGGTTGATCCTGGTCAGTCCCTGGATAGGAGACCAGATGCTGTTGGAGGGCCAGTAGGAGGCACTATTTCCTCTGGTCTAAAAAATATCCCAATGCCCCAGGGCAGTGATTGGGGACACTGCCCTGTGTAGGGTGCTGTCTTTCGGATGGCACGTTAAACGGGTGTCCTGACTCACTGCGGTCATTAAAGATCCTGTGGCACTTATCATAATAGTAGGGGTGTTAACCCCGGTCTCCTGGCTAAATTCACCAATCTGGCCATCAAACCATCACCTAATAATTCCCAGTGTACAACTGGCTCATTCATCCCCCTCCTCTCCCCTGTAACTATTCCCCAGGTCGTTGCTGCAAATGAGAATGTGTTCTCAGTCAACTTACCTGGTAAAATAACAAATAAATAAAATAACCCATTCATTCATACATTACTCCACTCTGATATACAATAAGGCCGTGACAACAAGAAGACAACAGTCACGCAGTGGGGGAATAAATTCATCACAAAACAAAATCTGTCCAGTGAAGTCCACAAAGCAAATATTGCATGTAACAAACAGTTATATGGTCAAGCAAGTTAATGTTTTCTACGGTTTGCTAAACAACTAGTGATTTAGAACCAGAGTTACCGCAAGTCAGCACCACTTCCAGCACCATTTCAACTTAAACATCAAATACACTGAAAACAAACTTAAAGATACCAAAAACAATTCAGTCCAATCAATGTTCCTAAATATTGTGTGGCTGTCCATGGTACTGATTTCTGTCTGTCCCTCTGTGTCCCTCTGTGTGTGTGTGTGCGCAAAATAAGCCTAATTGAACACGTTAACTAGCTAGCTATCTTAGCTGGTTCATTTTAGCTAGCAAACATTTTAGCTATAAAAACTAAAAGCATACTGCATGAGAGTGCTGACAACGCTAGGCCAATTGTGCGACACCCCAAGGACCTCCTTGTGGCATAGCTAGCGCTGCGATGCAGTGGCCTAGACCATTGCGCCACCCAGGATCCTCCTCTTTTATGTTGGCAAAACGGTCTATGGTTCTGTCATGCAGTACGCTTTTAGTTTTAGTTTTAATAGCCTACCTAGCTAAAAAGTTTGCTAAGTTAGCTAGCTAGTTAACGTGAGCTTACATCTAGGCTACATATTGAACTTCAATCGTCTCAGGCCAGTGTCACAATATATGAATTTATGGTAATTCAGAATTTCCTTTTTAATCATTGGCCTTTACAGAGAATTAAGTCAAAACTGCAAGTCCAAATCCACATCTCCATCCATGGCTTAGGAAAGGGATGATTTAGCAAGCTAGCTCCTGCAGGACATCAACACAAGCAGACCAGAAACACATGTCTGACAATGATGACATTTTGCTTAGGATGGAATTTGATTAGTGTGAAGCCAAATTCAAAATTGGCCTCCGTTCAGGGGCATTTTTCTGCGCCAGGACAACCCACAGTTGAGCTTAGCTTAACTGTGATTGGCAAATTATTATTATATTTGTTTTTATCAAGGCAGGTCAAATGCTTGCTGGCATCAATCAATCAAATGCTACAATGGCCACATGTTTTGGTCCAGACAGCATCAGATACATGGGCTACACATACTGAGACAGAGGGACGCTGGTTCCCTCGCTCGGATGATTTCTCCAGTGAGATTCAACCACTTGATCTCTGGCTCTCTCTCGAGTCATTTGCAGGTATTAATTATTTAACCAAATAGTGCACTTAAAGCATCAGACAAGCTTACTACTTATTGTTGATTTTATTAAAACTCATACGGTGTGTCTATATATGGAAAGATCCACATTAAAATTATTTTGATTGGTTGAAAGAAGACTACTCTCAGTCTACCAATATTTTGGGGGTTTGGGACAGCCCTACTGTAGTTCATGTTTTTTATTCTTACCTTTATTTTGTATTCTAATTTCTACTATTATGTAAATTATTATTATCACTGCATTGTTGGAAAGAGCTCTCAAGGTAAGAATTTCAATGTACACCTGTTGTATCCTGGCAACATGGTGAATAAACTTTAAAACATTTGAAACTTTGAAGTTGGCGATGGCTCACAGGATGGGATTCAGTTCTTGACTGCAGTGAGTCAGTGACCACTTAGGCATGGCCTGGTAGAAGTGGGTTTGGTTGGAGGAGGTTTTTCCCGAGACACCTATAAAAAGAGCGACGCTGTCACCTGTGGCACAGCAGCGGCAGCCATGATGGATCCCACAGTGACACGTGTGTACCTTTCTAGACAGCCTGTGGTTATTATTAGTTATCTACAGGGATAGACAACAGGAGAGCAGCTGAATGAACACACACCCTGATGAGCTCTCTGAGTGGGGCCCGAACTGATTCTAGAACTGCCCTTCCTAAGGTCATCAAAGGTCACTGTGCAACTGTGACAGGGCTGGCGGTGAGGTCCAACCCAGATTAGAGCTCTATAAGCACAAAGATCCATAGGCTAATGGCTGTTCTCAAAGTGTTGAACAGGCCTAATTGAGCAAGGACAGACTGGGTTAGCTACTGATAGAGTGAGTGACAGTCTAGAAGCTTGATTGATATTGGAAAGAGGTGAGGGACTGAAAGACTGGACTTTGAAGAAGTATAGATTAGTTGGGAAATGTACGTATTGAGTACGGAGTTGATTGACAGTGTATAGCAAGGCAAAACTAAATAGATTCCTATTCAACTGTTAATATTAAAGAAACATTGTGGGTTTTCTTTTGTATATTTTCTACCTTCAACAGCTCGGAAAATCATTTGTAGTGGTTTTTAGCACGTTCAACATACTCATTCGTATTGATATTCGTACATATTGTCGGTGTTTCTTATTTTTTTAAACACAGCCACCAAAGACATGTGCATTATTTGCTAAATACACTGTGCTCGTGTGTATTGATTATATTTCAAATGCAATTATGCTTTGGATTCCTATTGTCAATGTTGACCTTGTGTTGAATATAGTCATGTTCAATTCTATGGCAAGATTCTGAAGGCTTTTCTTACGTAAAAACACTACACAATTTATTTGGATGAACATTTGCCAATAACAATCGCAATGAAATTCAGTGCCTGGCTTAGCATGGTGGGTCGTTCCACGAAAAGAGTGTCTTTTGCGTCGCTTTTGATATTTTAAGAAGAAATTGTGCACCAATATTGAATTTTAAAAGCTTGTTATATTAAATTAAGTTCCATGGAGAATTCAGTAAATCCTATTTTTTATTAAATGAATAAAGGCTCGCTAAAGAGCAACATTTTTACATTTCAACTTCCCTCCATCAACCCTGTCTCACTTCTAGGAAAATTAACCAACTTAATCTCAACCTTTCTCCAAGTTTCACTATCATTGTAAAGCCTTAGTTATTTTGTTGCTTTTTTTTCCAATTCTGTAGATTATTATTTACTTCATGTGATTAGGCGTTTCATTCACGTCTGTCCCTCATTTTAAGGTCAACCCAGTTATGTGAACTGAACTCTCATTTTAATATGGTGAAACTATTCCTTAAAAATCAAAATCGAAAGAAACATTGAAAGTCTAATTGTCAAATCATAGAGTAAAAGCAGGTAAGCTGGATCTACTCTTTTTGGTGTTTTGTGGTGGAAAACTGAGCAGATCTGAAGCTTGCATACAATTCCCACTCCATTCCCCTTGTCACAAGGGATTTTATAGCTGATTTAAGAAGAAATCGTCAACCCTGTTACGGTCAACCCTGTTACTTTATTTGGCACTTACTATAGTATTTTTTGCATTTAACCTCTTGGGATGGGAAAATTCATTTTTTATGAAGTTGAAAATGTGCTCTTTATGACAGAATGTTAAAATTAGGTTAAATCAAAAGTTTTTTTGACCAAGTTACACTTCTCAAAAGGCACTGAATTGGTGGTCCTGGTGGAATTGAATGACCACTGCGAAGCTGGTGTAGTATTCCAGCCCATATCTACAAAAGGAAAGCTCTCTGGAAACAACAAGGTATTCCTGATTTTGATTGGAATGACACCGTCACTCTGTAGAACTTAACACCAGCGCGGGGTCCACTGAATTTTTACAAGGAGATTAGTAAGGTATTATCCAACATCTGCACTGGATTTTGGTGAAAAGATCTCAAGTTAAAAGGTTCCTTGAAACTTCCAAAGAACTTCAAAATAATTACATGAAATGCAACTCAAGCTTCATAGTGCAGATAGCCTATAGAAAGGTTGATTTGCATTTTACAAGGAGCACATAACACAGTTTTCTTAGTGGGATGAATATCACCAAGTAACACTTACGATGGAATGGATGTGATTTGTGTTTCATGACAGCCTAAACAGATTGGGAGACATTGGTATTCAACACCGCTGCACCCAGCTGTAATGATACACGTTTAGCATATTGGCAAATACACATTTAGCTAAATGTCTCCTATTAGGAGATTTAATACACTTAGCTACTGTAATTATATCAAAACACAACAATTATGTAATAGTTAGGCTAATATACAAAATGTCAGCAACTATCTCTGAGGTTTAATGCAAAGGTAATAATCTCATATTTCCAATTAATAATGATAAAAGATTCATAAATGTTTAGATATTTTTAACAACTTGATTTCACAGATGATTTATACTCAAGCTGCGCTATAATAGGCCTATCATATAAAAGATATCTGAACTTTAAATAAAAAGCTTGGGACTACAAAGCCCTCACATTGATCTACAAAGCAAACAGCTATCATTTTCAGTTTACTTGATCGGTGAAAAGCATATTTCAACGGTTACCGTTGCCACAAAGTTGTACTTTGAAGATTAATTTGCAATCCTTTGAGTCTTTGAAAGTCTGAGAATGTTGCGGCATGAACACCATAGAGAAGACATCTGCTTTTTACCAAGCCAGTCTGAACGCAGGGCTCATGAAGTCGCTTCAATGCGTCTGACAAGGAGACAGAGGTAACTATAGTGACGTCACACCTGGACACTCCTGGATCCATTATCGCATTTCCAAAACAACATCAGGCAACATTGTCTTTTTGTCTTTGAGCTTTTAGAGGGCCAACTAGCTTTCTCTACCACAACTAAATGGCACGGGAGAAAGCATGAGGGCTATTACATGACATCCTGTTTTACGACCATCACATGTTTCATCATACCAGTGCGTGGCTATAATATACATTTGCATCATCATCATCAGCCCGTATTTATTCCCGTGATTCCCTTATCTTACCTCATTTGCACTCACTGTATATAGACTTTTTGTTTTCTTTTTATCTACTGTATGTTTTGTTTATTCCATGTGTAACTCTGTTGTTGTGTGTGTCGAACTGCTATGCTTTATCTTGGCCAGGTCTTGTTCTCAACTAGCCTACTTGGTTAAATAAAAGGTTAAATATTTTTTTTTAAATTTAAATCATGGTGGTTAGAACTTTAAAGACCCCAATCTATGCATCATGGCCTTTGTTCTGATGATGGACTAGTATTTATTTAACTAGGCAAGTCAGTTAAGAACAATTTCTTATTTTCAATGATGGCCTAGGAACAGTGGGGTAACTGCCTTGTTCAAAGGCAGAACAACTTGTCAGCTCAGGGATTTGATCTTGCAACCTTTCAGTTACTAGTCCAACACTAGACCACTAGGCTACCTGCCTAGTATAGCCGACTGACCCACTGCAGGGCGAGTTTATATAGCCAAGTTATCATCATTTATTTTGTACCTTTTTCTCAATTTATTATTTTTCTATTATTTCTCTTTTTTTACTCTCTGTATTGTTGGGAAGGGCCATAATTGTTGTAAGCATTTCACTGTTAGTCTACACTTGTTTACGAGCATGTGACAAATATAATTTGATTTCATTTATGCAAGGTGTTTGCAGTTCAAACCCCATACAGAGGAGTGGAGAGATTTACTCTCCCTTTAAAGGGAAAGTCAGTTGAGTCGATCCTCACGACAGTTTTATACAGTCTGTTTAGCCACACTAATTACTTTACAGAAAAAAACTAAATGTACTAGAAAAGGAAGTGTCTGTAGAAATGTCTGCTTGCTCAGCTGGCCGAAAGTATTATTATTAATGGTAGTGGAAGAAGTTTACATAGTTAGTTGATTTATCGTCCAGTAAATGAAAAGTAAATATTTGGTGACCATTGAAACTAAATGTTCCAATGTTGGTTAATGCAACTTTAAAGGCTAACACTTTAAAAGTATAGCCTAACAGTTATCAAAATGCTGCATTGAAGCAGCTACAGTAAGAAAAAAGTGGGTTTTGGATGTCTACCCTCAAAGATGAAAAAGACTACTTTAACCGTGGTACGGCAGGTAGCCTAGTGGTTAGAGAGTTGGGCCATTAACCAAGAGGTTGCTGGATTGAATCTCAGAGCTGGCAAAGTGAAAAACTGTTCTGCCCCTGAACAAGGCAGTTAACCGACTGCACCCTGGTAGGCCGTCATTGCAAATACAAATTTTTCTTAACTGCCTTACCTAGTTAATTAAAGGTTTAATTTAAAATAACTGCACATGCAGTATAGACTTACGTCCGTCCCCTCCCCCGACCTGGGTGCGAACCAGGGGCGCTCTGCACACGTCAACGAAGCATCGCTCCACAGAAGCCGCGCAAGTGACGTCACCGATTGAAATGCCAATAGCGCGCACCACCGCTAGTAGCTAGCCATTTCACATCGGCTACACAGGCTTGAAAACTCTTCCATAAGACGCAGTTAATACCTTAGAAAATGTTGTAGCTAAATGACATTGGGCTCCAATTTGCTTCCGCTAAACTGGTGCGCAGCCCTAAAAACATGTCCAAAGACTATTTTGGTAATGTGGTGTCAACCCAAGGTGTGTCTGCTCCGACCAACACACACTTTGCACCAATACATAGCAGAACAGTAAATGGAGTGTTCGGGACACTTGTCAAGGGGAGTGGGCAAAGTAGCCATTCCACGTTCAATAATTAACAATAGGTGAAAATAGACACTTATTTGATCATAACAGGTACACCATTGGTCGGGAAATATGTGGAAGTAGGCCTAGTGTATTTTATTTTTTTAGGTGTGTTTCCTAAACCCGCTATCAGACATTTTTCCTACTGCCCTGTTCATCCCGTCTAGACTGACGCATTGGAATGTGACCATCGCTGTCTTAACACGTTCAACCACGTTTGTGTCCGTTCCACAATGATCCCGCAAAGTATTTATTTGTATAGGGCATCCACCCAGGCCCAGACTCATTGTGCAAGAAGACGCAATTTAGTGAAGGAATTTCTTCCTTATGATATAAAATATATTTCCCCAGAAAAATACGACCCTTCATTTGTTGTATTTCTCTAACAAATCATCAACATTAGGCCTATATTCAAAATCAGATTTTGTAACGTAATACATCCTACAATAAAGCACTTGAAACTGTTGACAGCGGTGCCGCTTTCTCGCATCAACTTTTGGAGATTTTATGTTGCAGTGGTTCTCTTACATTTTTTACACGGGTCGCAAAAGAAAAACTTGGGATGACAGGAGCTAAAATATGCAGGCTTTGAATGTAAAATGTTTTGGAAGCGTACACTAGTTCTTCCGTTGATATTTCGCAGAACTACGCTTATTTGAGTTTGAGTTTATTTTTATTTTTACAGGGACAGTGCACATTAATCAACGTTTCAGTAAAAGTGCCGGTTTTAGCCAGCCGGCTAATTTTCAACCGCAGTCCCTGGGCAGGTTATTAAAAACAATTACAATATAGACAATAGCAACATAGAACAAGCAAGACATAGCAACATAGCACAAGCAAGACGTAGCATACAGACAGAGCAACATAGAGCAAAAAGCAGCAAGACAAAATTCATAAAAGCAACAAAGTGTTTCCACACCTCACAAGCTACAGACAACAGACAACATGGAAAGCGGCAACACACAGCTAGGGACCATGTTCACAAATCTGATTGACCTTTAGCCATGTCTTCAAGCATTTTGTGAAAGTGTGATATGTGGTGCAGTTGTGTGTGTCTGATGGCAGTGTATTCCAGACATGGGAAGCTCTCACAGAGAATGCAGATTTACTAAAGGTGCTTTTCTTTAGGGGAACTATACAGTCACCTCTCATGGCAGACCTTGTGGATCTGCTGCCATATGTCTGGATTTTCTGTTTAACAAAAATATTGAGTGGAGGGGGAGCCAGGCCATTAAGGATCTTGAATACAAGACATGCGTCGGTGTATTGCACAAGATTTTCCCAACTCAAGAGCTCATGCTTTCTAAGGATGTGACAATGATGATGGCTATTGGGCTTCCTATTAAGCACTTTGAGAGCCTGTTTGTAGACAGACTGAATAGGTTTTAATGTTGTACAGCAAGCTTGGGCCCAACTAGTCAAGCAGTATGTTAAGTGGGGGAGTATCATAGAGTTGAAGTACAGTTTTGCTACCTCTGTAGTCAAACAATTTCGTATAAATCGGAAATTAGCTAGGTTGAATTTA
This sequence comes from Oncorhynchus masou masou, assembly GCF_036934945.1. Taxonomy (NCBI): domain Eukaryota; kingdom Metazoa; phylum Chordata; class Actinopteri; order Salmoniformes; family Salmonidae; genus Oncorhynchus; species Oncorhynchus masou. The sequence goes on along the minus strand of NC_088233.1, from coordinate 20,178,524 downwards.
GTTATTTGAATTACCTTTTTCACATGGTTTTTAAAAGAGAGGTTGGAATCAAGTATGATGCCAAGGTACTTAAAATCGGATACCACCTGGAGCTGTAGGATATCTTTGTAGGATATCATTGAAAAATCTGTTTTCATTGAATAGGAAAGCGAACACCACTTTTTACCTCACGCATCTGTTGATTTTGTTCCCATAACGGGAATAAAAACCAATGTATGCTTGATCTGAAAATGCGTCACAAGCTTGGTATGGACAGTGTGACACAATTGCAAAGCTTTCAAAGGTATGCAGGCCAAAACCGAACTGTGTATCAATGCGATTTTGTAACAATTCTGAGGGCTCCATATAGCTCCGCATTGACATGATTGGTTGACGGTAGGTGGGGACGGCACATCCTGTAAAAACACAAACTCACTTCCTTGACAACTTCCTTCACAACAGCTCTGCGTTGCTCCGCGAAGCGCAATAAGTACGAATGTCCTGACTTCTGCAGTGGTCGTATCAATGTAAATGCAGCACGGCAAATGTGGACGCAGACTAACCCTGCAGCACCTTTAACAGTAGTCTGTTTCTTTGCAATCACACTAAATATGGAAAATCCACCACAGCACTAATACTCATGATAGCAAATCTAATAAATGCATTATATGCAGAGTTAAGTCAGCCAACAGAATCTCCATGCCTCATGTTGCCTGGGAAATAAATAGAGGTCTTATCTCCCATGCCCAGTGCAACGTGATATATCCTGCCATTTGGCCTACTGCTATATACTCTATGTATAGGGGGGCGAGCTGGGTGATTCATACTGTGATTCAGCAGTGCCCTCTCTATCCTTCCGAGCTCTTCCAGAAGAGTGAGGGGCAGTGAGAGAGGGCTAGGCAGAGAGAGAGGGGCAGTGTGGACCTTAGTTTCAGCCCACAGCCCTGAAGTAACATTGCTGCTCTCTGTACTGCTATATTTACTCCCTAAGCAGGCCAGGATATCAGGCTGGGATTCTGTTACCCCCCTCGCGTCCAGGCATATACACCGTTAGTTATGTGAAAGCCTGTCGGGTCAGTCACAAGCTTTGCCGGCTGCCTGCGCCTGCCTGCATTCACTCCAGCTAACACCATCCTACCCAGCTGGCCCCTCCGGACTGAGACATGGGGTCAGCAGGGGGCAAACCAGGGAGGGGACAGAGATTAATGACAGGACAGGGAAGACAGAATGAACTCAGACCAAACTGGGATCGATACAGAGCAGAGAGTTAAGGGATTTTGGATGGCTCAGTGCTCCTGATTTGGGCAAGGCAGGGGTTCAAGGAATGCCACTGGCAGATCGGATCTCATCATGGTTTGATTGCACCTGGCCCTGACTGACTGACTGACTGACGCAAGTAATGCTGATCTACGATGGAAATCACAAGTAGATCTTTTAGCCTCACATCACATGCGATGGATGATTGGGAACCCTGAAATAGAGTGGCTGAGTCACTCTTAGTTAGCACAGTGCAGTCAGTCAGTGCTGTGGAGTCATAAACTATTCCATTTGAACAGTGAGCTTCTTCTGACTGTAAATACACAGGGTTGAAGCATGTTCTGAAGTTTCCTTATGCAAATTGCATATTTAACTTTAATAGGTTTCTTGTTAAAATGTGATCACAGAAGTGATATAGTAAAATTTTAACTACATCCAAAGCTGTGTGTTTTTAATATGGACATATGGCAAGCGCTGCCAACTGCTCAATCCAAATATGACATCTTTACTGAATCTGGATTGTCACTAGTTACCACAGCCACAAGGTCAAAAATGGCTATATCTTAAATTCATTCATTTGTTTTCTTGCTTGATCTTAATTTAAGGTTAGGGTTAGGCATAAGGTTAGGAGTGTGGTTAAGGTTAACATGAGCTGTATTAATATAAATTGTAGAAATAGTTGGGATTTAGCCATAATTATTACTTTGTGGTTGTGGTACCAGTGACGACCCTGACTCTGCCACATCAAGACTACACTACTTCCATCTAGTGGCATAGTCGGGAATAATCACCCATACCACATGTACAGTACGACCGATTGAGTGATCACTTGTACCCAATGTCATTTTGTCAGAACATTGATTTTGAGTCAGGGAGGTAGGTTCAGTGGCTCTCAGTATAATATGAATGAATAGCCCAGGGGAGCACTTTCCTTCAGCACACAGTATCTCTGATGTGTCGTCTTCGTCTCCCTGGTTTCCAATTATGCAATGTACCTCCATAACACCACTACCGGTTAACATCAATTTAAAGGCCCAGTGCAGCTAAAAATGAGATTTGTGTTTTATGTACATATTTACACACTATGAGGTTTAAATGATACTGTGAAATTTTGAAAATTATGATAACCTTTTAGTGTAAGAGCTGTTTGAAAAAAACGCCTAAAATGTCAGTCTGTTTTTGTGGGTTGGAGCTTTGGCATGTAAATGAATTAATACACCCATTAGAAAAAGAGTTCTAAAACTCTCTGCCAATAATAGCTACTTTTCCATTTCCCCCTTCCCACTCTGACTACTCCTAGGCAGTCTTAGCAAAATTCTTGCCTGAGAAATTGCTCTTTGGTAAGAAGGCCATTTTGACTATTTGAATTGAAAGCAATCACATTAAGGTACTTACTTGCTACCCAGAAATCATTTTATAGTGAGATAAAAGGCTGCATTGCACCTTTAAAGCAGTTTCATCTTCCAAACAAACACTGTAGTATTGTTGACATTGTAATAAAAACATTTCAAGGGAATTGACTTCACTCAGTTGGTCTACAATTAGGAGTTTTAGAAGTAACAGATTAAACAATGGGAACCAGTTTAGTCTGGAGCTACCACGCCATTCCAGCCATTACAATGAGCCTGTCCTCCTATAGCTCCTCCCACCAGCCACCACTGATGGGAACACAAAAAGCGATGCATGAGTTTCTCTAAAGTAGACTACATAGAACACTATGTAGTTCCATGCCACTTTCACCAGATGGCGCTCATTGCAAGAAAACACAATCAGAGATTGAGCTTCCTTTGATTTTCCTCCAATCTTATCCAAAATGTTCACTAACACTAGAGTTATTGTATGAATATGTTTGATAATAGAATCAAATATACTCAATGGTACAAACATGACTACTATCATACAACTATCAGCTTGAAAAAGGGGGGTTGGTTACCTTGTTAGAAGAGTGATTGCATCATCAGAAGAGTGATTCATAAACAACTCCAGTAATGTTCCAGCAACCTAAACCTTGTTTCAGTCCATCAAACCAAATACCTCCTTGTTAAATAATGTTCTTTAGATAGAAGAGCTTAAGAGACTACAGACCACACCACATGCCCTGATGCCCCTGGTGAAAACACACATTCTCCATTCATTCATCTACAATAAAAACAAGCCTAGGTGTCATCCAACCTATAGGGTCCGGTTACCTACCAGCCATGTTTCCTGGGTAACAGGTTGGACTGTTGGGCATGGAATCGAAAGGTTGCTGGATCGAATCTCTGAGCTGACGAGGTAAAAATCTGTCGTTCTGCCCGAGCAAGGCAGTTAACCCACTGTACCCTGGGTGCCGTGGATGTTGATTTATGGCAGCCCCCTGCACCTCACCGAGGGGTTAGGTTAAATACAGAAGACACATTTCAGTTGAATGCATTCAGTTGTACAATTGATTAGGTATCCACAAATTCCCATATATGAGACTCATCGTCATCATCATGGCCTTTGATCCAGATTTCCAGAGCTGGAGAGCACTTTATTTTAAGTGTGATGTATGCGATCGGGGTTACGCCCACTGCTCTTTGGACATACATTGATCTTCCAATGACAGTTCAGTTAGTCCAACATGTTGAGACAGTAGGCTTTCTTTACAAAGCATCTCAGAGTAGAAGTGCTTATCTAGGATCAGGTGGCCTCCGTTGATATAATTAATATCTAAAAGGCTAAACTGATCCTAGATCAGCACTCCTCTACGATTTGTGTGGTTACTAGTGTAGACTGTGGTCCCTTGGCTCAGCAGACCTGATGTGAGTCAGAACTCTAAGTGAACTGTGAGTAAGTAGTAGCCCACATCAGCCCCACTACCAGCAGCAGCAGGCCTGGCACAATCAAACTGTGTGAATATTCCCTCTGCCGTGCTGGCAGCACACAAGAAAATTCCCCCATATTTACAGAGCTAATGAGAGAATGTACACAGACAAGGTGATAATGAGAGATGGTGGGTGGAGAAACGGAAGCTAGGGGATACAGAGGGGAGTAGAAGTTAGGGCAGAGGCATTGTTATGAGATTCTATGGCTACTGTAACTCACCCACTCTCTGCCCGCTAACCCCATTCACTCACTCATCCCTGACTGACTCCTGTGCCTCTATTGCTATTCTACTGCTCACAGGAGACCAAACACAATCGAAATGGTAAACAAACACAACAACCATTGCAGTGAGAATAAGGGCCCAGGGACTGGCGATATATTCACATGGAGAACGGGAGAGGAGTTGTAATTATTGAAATAGTCTGTTGGTGTGTGGTTCACACAGGCCCCAGTGAGGCAAGAGTGAGAAAATAACAAATTTCAAATGTGATATAGCATGTGTGATTAAAAACTGTTTAACTAAACATAACAGAGCATGCGTGACTGAATATAACAGACCATGTGGTTGTTATTAGGGCTCTGTACATGGAATAAAGGAGAGAGAAAGTCCCACTAATCTTCACTCACTCAAAAAACTGTAAGGTCACTATTGTCCACTGTTTTCTGTGCTTCTAACTTAAGCAGAATTATACAAGGCCAATCTTACATTCGTATTTTCTCTCCTCCCTATTTTCCTGAAACCCCCTAATAGGCAAATAACCGTCATTCCCCAGAGGGCACTCCAAGGGAAAACAGCCCTCACTGCAGAAGAGAGGCAAGATAATCATACATCTTGATAAAACCAACATTTGCGAGCAAAGTAGCACAAATTAATACCTGGTTGACTGTGTCTGTTCTATTTTCCCTTTGGACCTGTGGTGTATGCAGATATGGTCCTGTATGGCTCAGTTGGGAGAGCAAGGTGCTTGCACTGCCAGAGTTGTGGGTTCGATTCATAGGGCCACCCACGCGTAAAATGTATGCATACATGACTAAGTCGCTAAATTGCATATATAAATATGTAATTAAACCTCATATTACATTTTCCTTGTCAGGAGCTTTTGGCTGTATGCCAGTGAAACAGCTTCAAACTGATTATATGGGGCATTTAAAAATGGGATTGAATAGAAAATGTTAGTGATTTGCCTAGTTTGAAGTTGCAGTGTTCTCAAACTAGAGGCAGGATGGCATTTATTGTCATGAATCTTTCCCTGGAGGCAGCAATGAGGAGTGGTCAATAGCTGGCACAGCCAAAAAGTAATAACATCCGATTTTAAACCTAACCTTAACTACACTGCTAACTCTAATGCTTAACCCTAACCTTAAATTAAGACCAAAAAGCATATTTTTGTTTTCATGAATTTTAACGATACGGGCAATTTTGACAAAGTTCTGCCTCCAGGGCAAGATTCATGACAATAAATGTCAACCTGCAAACTAGGGATGCACAGGTCTAATAAAGGAACGCCAAAAGCTGGTGTATTCATCTTCTTAATATTCCCTGCAAACAATAATGAGTCATTAGGACATCACAAAATGGTCGCCTAAAGTCGGCAGGATGATGTGTCATGGTTGGTTTTAGGAAATTCTTGGAGCATTGTGTCAAACTGTCCCCTGGAGATTTTATCTAGTTCCAAGTTTGTCTCTGGGACGTCCCCGAGGACTTTTGTAGGACATTCTTGGGATGTTGTGTCATGGTTCCCTGGAAGGTTTTGTTTAGTTCCCTGTTTTTCCCGAGGACTTTTGTTGGACATTCTTGGGATGTGGTGTCATGGTTCCCTGGAAGGTTTTGTCAAGTCCCCGGTTTGTCCCGAGGACATAGCCTGATGGTCTCAAATAAACATTCACCTTCCACCCAAAATAAAAGATAAAAAACATTCTATCTAGAGCACATGGTCCATCAAGACCATGATTGGTAAACCACTGATCCATTCACAGCTGTCTTTTGGCAATGCTAAGGACACCGAAACACACACAGAGCTTTTATCATAGCGTTTTCAATCTACATATTTAACACAATTTGACATACTATATGAATAAACACACAATGTATTGTAATTATTATATAACATGTCCTCATCTGGGATTTCAGCTCACAACCTCTTGGTTCACAGCATTGAGATTTCCCTGCCATGCCACCATGTCTGATTTCACCTATAGGCATATTCCTACACTTTGCACTTCAAATCAAATAACATTTTATTTGTCACATGTGCCAAATACAACAGGTGTTGTAAGCGAAATGCTTACTTACAGTTGAAGTCGGAAGCTTATATACACATAGGTTGGAGTCATTAATTTCTAGTTAACAAACTATAGTTTTGGCAAGTCGGTTAGGACATCTACTTTGTGCATGTCACAAGTAATTTTTCCAACAATTGTTTACAGACAGATTAATTCACTTATAATTCACTGTATCACAATTCCAGTGGGTCAGAGGTTTACATACATTAAGTTGACTGTGCCTTTAAACTGCTTGGAGAATTCCAGAAAACAATGTCATGGCATTAGACGCTTCCAATTGACATCATTTGAGTCAATTGGAGGTGTACCTGGTGTACCTGCAGATGTATTTCAAGGCCTACCTTTAAACTCAGTGCCTCTTTGCTTGACATCATGGGAAAATCAAAAGAAATCAGCCAAGACCTCAGAAAAAAAGTTGTAGACCTCCACAAGTCTGGTTCATCCTTGGGAGCAATTTCCAAATGCCTGAAAATACCACGTTCATCTGTACAAACAGTAGTTCCTTGGTATCCACAACAACAAACTAGAATGGTCTAAACACACCAAGACAGTCGTGAAGAGGGCACGACAAAGCCTATTCCCCTTCAGGAAACTAAAAATATTTGGCAGGTCCTGAGATCCTCATAAGGTTCTACAGCTGCAACATCGAGAGCATCCTGACTGGTTTCATCACTGCCTGGTGCGGCAACTGCTCGGCCTCTGACCGCAAGGCACTACAGAGAGTAGTGCGAACAGCCCAGTACATCAGAATGGGGCGGCAGGGTAGCCTAGTGGTTAGAGCATTGGACTCATAACCGAAAGGTTGCAAGTTCATATCCCCGAGCTGACAAGGTACAAATCTGTCATTCTGCCCCTGAACAGGCAGTTAACCCCCTGTTCCTAGGCCATCATTGAAAATAAGAATTTGTTCTTAACTGACTTGCCTAGTTAAATAAAGGTAAAAATAAAAGTCACTGGGGCAAAGCTGCCTGCCATCCAGGACCTCTACACCAGGTGGTGTCAGAGGAAGGCCCTAAAATTGTCAAAGACCCCAGACACTCCAGTCATCGACTGTCCTCTCTACCGCATGGTAAGCAGTACCGGAGTGCCAAGTCTAGGACAAAAAGGCTCAACAGTTTTTACTCCCAAGCCATAAGACTCCTGAACAGGTAATCAAATGGCTACCCGGACTATTTGCATTGTGTGCCTCCCCCCACCCCTCTTTTTACACTGCTACTCTACGTTTATCATATATGCAGAGTCACTTTAACTATACATTCATGGACATACTACCTCAATTGGGCAGACCAACCAGTGCCCCTGCACAGTGGCTAACCGGGCTATCTGCATTGTGTCCCACCCACCACCCCCTTTATTTTACGCTACTGCTACTCTCTGTTCATCGCGTTCTGTCTCCTAAAGATGAACATGTTTGGTGCGAAAAGTGCTAGTCAAACCTAGAACAACATCAAAGGACCTTGTGAATATGCTGGAGGAAACAGGTACAAAAGCATCTATTTCCACAGTAAAACAAGTCCTCTATCGTCATAACCTGAAAGGCCGCTCAACAAGGAAGCAACTACACATGGGGACAAAGAACATACTTTTCTCCAAAAAGTAAAAAAGAAAATATATAACTTTTTGGCCATAATGACCGTCATTATGTTTGGAGGAAAAAGGGGGTGGCTTGTAAGCCGAAGAACACTATCCCAACCGTGAAGTACAGGAGTGGCAGCATCATGTTGTGGGGGTGCTTTGCTGCAAGAGGGACTGGTGCACTTCATAAAATAGATGGCATCAATAAGGGAGCAAAATTATGTGAATATATTGAAGCAACATCTCAAGACATCATTCAGGAAGTTAAAGCTTGGTCGCAAATGGGTCTTCCAAATGGACAATGACCCCAAGCATACTTACAAAATTGTGGCAAAATGGCTTAAGGACAATAAAGTCAAGGTATTGGAGTGGCCATCACAAAGCCCTTACCTTCAATCTTACAGACAATTTGTGGGCAGAACTGAACAGGTGTGTGCGAGCAAGGAAGCCTACAAACCTGACTCAGTTACACAAGCTCTGTCAGAGGGAATGAACCAAAATTCACCCAACTTATTGTGGGAAGCTTGTAGAAGGCTACTCAAAATGTTTGACCCAAGTTAAACAATTTAAAGGCAATGCTACCAAATACTAATTGAGTGTATGTAAACTTCTGACCCACTGGGAATGTGAAGAAATAAATAACAGCTGAAATAAATAAATCATTCTCTACTATTATTCTGACATTTCACGTTTTAAAATAAAGTGGTGATGCTAACTGACCTAAAACAGGGAAGTTTTACTTGGATTAAATGTCATGAATTGTGAAAAACTGAGTTTAAATGTAGTTGGCTAAGGTGAATGTAAACTTCCGACTTCAACTGTACAAGCCCTTAACCAACAATGCAGCTAAGAAAATACCAACAAAAAAGAGATAAGAATAACAAATAATTAAAAAGCAGCAGTAAATAACAATAGCGGGACTATATACAGGGGGGGGTCTAAGCTTGGCCCCGGTGATGTACTGGACCTCAGTAGTGCCTTGCGGTCGGAGGTCGAGTAGTTGCCATACCAGGCAGTGATGCAACCCGTCAGGATGCTCACGATGGTGCAACCTTTTGAGGATCTGAGGACCCATGCAAAATCTTTTCAGTCTCCTGAGGGGGAATAGGTTTTGTCATGCCCTCTTCACGACTGTCTTGGTGTGCTTGGCCCATATTAGTTTGGTGATGGACACCAAGGAACTTGAAGCTCTCTACCTGCTCCACTACAGCCCCGTCGATGAGATTGGGAGCGTGCTCGGTCCTCCTTTTCCTGTAGTCCACAATCATCTCCTTACTCTTGATCACGTTGAGGGAGAGGTTGTTTTCCTTGCACCATGCGGTCAGGTCTCTGACCTCCTCCCTATAGGCTGTCTCATCGTTGTCGGTGATCAGGCCTACCACGGTTGTGTCATCAGCAAACTGAATGATGGCCTTGGAGTCGTGCCTGGCCATGCAGTCATGAGTGCAAAGGGAGTACAAGAGGGGACTGAGCACGCACCCCTGAAGGGCCCCACATGTTGAGGATCAGCGTGGCCGATGTGTTGTTCCCTACCCTTACCACCGGGATCGGCCCGTCAGGAAGTCCAGGATCCAGTTGCAGAGGGAGGTATTTAGTCCCAGTGTCCTTAGCTTAGTGATGAGCTTTGAGGGCACTATGGTGTTCACTTCAAAGTAAATCGCAGCCCTTAAAATTACACTCAAGAAAAACTACTATACACTGAAGAAAAATATAAACACAACATATAAAGTGTTGGTCCCATGTTTCATGAGCTGAAATAAAATATCCCAGAAATGTTTAAAGCTTATTTCTCAAAAATATTGTGCATAAATTTGTTTACATCCCTGTTAGGGATAAGCATTTCTCCTTTGCCAAGATAATCCATCCACCTGACAGGTGTGGCATATCAAGAAGCTGTTTAAAAAGCATTATCATTACACAGGCCACTCGAAAATGTGCATTTGGCATGCTGACTGCTGGAATGTCCACCAGAGCTGTTGCCAGATAATTTAATGTTAATTTCTCTACCATTTATTTATTTTAACTTTATTTAACCAGGCAAGTCAGTTAAGAACAAACTCTTATTTATAATGACAGCCTAGGAACAGTGGGTTAACTGCCTGTTCAGGGGCAGAACAACAGATTTGTACCTTGTCAGCTCGGGGGCTTGAACTTGCAACCTTCCGGTGACTAGTCCTAAACTCTAACCACTAGGCTACGCTGCTGCCCACCATACCATACCTCCAACTTAGTTTTAGAGAACTAAGCTGTATGACCAACCGGCCTCACAACTGTGGACTACGTGTAACACTTTACATGTTGCGTTTATATTTTTGTTCAGTATAAATAAAATCAATGAGAGAATAGTCAGAAGAAATGATAATAAAAATATTGGTGCACATGAATCTTTCCTTAAGTGCGGAGATGTATTATATGTAGGTAATGAATGTGTGGGAGAATTAATGCAGCAGAAAGATCCGCATGTTAGTTCAAATCCAAGGTGGGGGTCCTATTCAAAAGTAAATATTAAGTGATCATGTCAAATGCAATAATATTGTTTAATGATTTGTACACTATTTTTTAGCTGAACCTGAACGGCATTCCACTTACCTTAAAATCCAGATACCATTTCATTACTTTACTTAAAATGGTTTGGGTCATCAGGGACAATCAAGGGAGCTTCAGGTGACCATGACACAACAACAAAATCATCTCCGGGGCAAACTGGGAACTAGAAAAATGTATGCAAAGGAAAAGGCACAACACTCGCTCACCATTAAACATTTGTTGTTTTATTTAAGCAAGGTTAAAAGATAAACATTTCGGCCTACATTGGCCTTAATCAGAATCATAATGTTTTTTATACACAGTATGCACATTGATTAGACACAGTATGTTTAACATAGTAGAAAACACACAAAGTCCCGGTCTTATAATATCACGTCAGTAAGCCATTTAAGCAGTATATGTTGGTGTTACGGATACCAGTATCCTCTGTGTGTATCCTGTGTTCTTTTCTCTACTTCTCCCCTCACAGCGGAAAATCCTCACTCCCCAATCAGTCACCAATCCAATCATCAATCAGAAGACACACCTCCTCCTGTTTCCTACCCTATCACAGTTCCTTTCCCTTGGTTTAAAAACCCTGTCAGTTGTTTGCTCTAGAGCTCAATCTCTCTGTAAATGCCATGTCTGTGTTTCACTCTCTCTTTTGTGTATTGACCTCTCTTTTGTTTGAGCACCTCCATAGCACTTTGTCCTCACCTGTGAGTATTGTTTTGGTTATGGTGTTTGTTTGTTTGCTGGTGGGAAAAGGGGGAACCAAGACAAGTCGCCCAACGGCATACACTACCCGTAGGTAAACTTTGTTAAATACACTAGTTAGAACTGGGCGGACCACCCACTGTATTTTGGTTAGTTAGCTGTTGTTAAAGTAGGCTAGTCTAGCTAAGGTGTGTTTTGGATGCTTATTGTTTCTTTCCTTGGGTCCAGCTCAGCCCCTTTTCCTGCTTCCCCCCCTCCGATTACTGTGTGTTTATTAATAAACCCTGAGTTTGACGGTAGATTTCAGTTGTCGTGGTTATTTCGTTCACACTTTTACTTTGTCACTATTATAATTTGCATGAGTTATGTTACGGGTCTCATTACCATCCCCCCTAGACTGTCGGGCCAAAAGGGATTCGTAACAGTTGGTCAAAAGCCAATGTCATTCCTGAACCTGTTGATCTCACACCGTGCTCTGTCCTGTTCTAGCACAGTCATCACACAGACAGACCTTGTGCTGCAGAGCAGTGCAGTGAAGCAAGGATGTTTTAACAAAAACACAGAGACAGTAAAATAGGACACCCAACTCACTCGGTCTTCATCTCCTCTACTTAGCCACCAGCGAGATGTCCCGTCTCAGTTTAAAGGAATCCTAAACTTTGTTTTATCTTGTTTATTTCTTCATGGCTATTGACTGACTCCACATGAAACCTGACCAGTGCTGTCTGTAGTGTTCAGAGAACGTCCTAGCTAGCATAGAAACACACAGAGATTAGGGAGGAGCAGCTCCCACACCACAAAGAGACAAAACATCACATGCATATTATGCACCCACACACATACCACAGAAACAGCCACACTCGTCACACAATCTGATAAGCGCAGCTATACCTCTTCGTAGGGATTTATGCTGACAATGTTGGGCTTTTATTTGCTTTTCTCTCTGCAATTTCACCCCAGAAATGGCTTGGCCCGGCAGTATCCCTGGGCGACCCCCTTTTCACAGGGCTAACAAATGTAGCGGATGTTGCTACGCTACTGAGTGGCCAATAGGGAACACTGCAGCATGGAAACTAGCTGCCAGAGGTCACTGCTGTACTGGGCAGTACTGCTGTATACAGCCTCCCTCTCTCAGGCAAGCCAGCCTGAACAGCATACCAAGTGGGGGCTCACAGCTCAGTTAAAGAAATCACTGGGATTCAAAGTTTGCTGGAGCTGGAGGGACTTATTGTTGGTTATTGCTGACGGGGCACTTTGTTTGTGGTCAGCGAGTCACAGAATGAATTATTCTTCTGCTCTCCACCCTGGTTTCACAGTTTGTGCTGGCAACTGGTGTACCCAATGATGTATATAAACCCTGGATGACTGACAGGGGTTATGTACTGAAGCCACCACGCTGCCATCTTGGTACTCATCCTCCAGTGTAAAAAAAGATTTTGGAAGCTATAGGAATGCATTTATTAATGTCCACGTTCGTTTTTGACACGTTTATTATTTTCCAGACACCTTAATGCATACTTTAAAATTATATTAATGTTAGCTAAACATGATTAAAAACAAGTATATATTAGAGTACTAATGTTACTGTCCCCACTACAACCCCCAAAAATACTGAAATACATGCAATTTTGTCCTTAACACTTCATTGAAATATTGTAGAATTCCATTAATTCCTGTGGAGGACTGCTGGGGAGTACCAACATGGCCGACCGGTAGCTTCAAAGCCTCTCAATGGATAACATAGCATCAGCAATCCAGGGTTTATACACATCCTTGAATGTACCTCATTTTAATTGGAGCTCCTGAACCTCAAGTGTTTTCTTATTTTTGTCAGAGCAGCTAACTCAGACATGAATTAAGACTGGGGAGAAAGCCTTAAAGCTTGAGATAATATACAGTAAGTCTTATCAAGACTCCCCAAATGCAACTTATTACATTTAACCTTCATGAACTTTGTAATATGGGGCCAGAGCAGGTTGAATGTGTTGAATGCATTCTGCAAATTGTTTCTGCTGCCATTTGGTACATTTAGGATCCCATCTGGGCTTCCTAGTGTGTTTCCATGTGTGCCTCCTGTCCTCTTGGGGCAATATTAATTACCACACCACTGAGACTGTGCCGGGAACAGACCACTTTCATGGTGCACATAGTTGCCTGGAGGTCAGGCCTTGGCCCTGTGCGCTGGGGAAACTGGGAAAACTCAGAGCCGACTAGGGTGGTGGGGTTCTTTCCTGTTGCCATCGACCCAGGGCCTTGGAGACAGCCAGACAGGAAGCAGGCCCTATACCCTAGCAGTGAGCAACTCTCTCTGGGTAGCCTCTAATTTACCCCCAGGAGTGTACTTCCCGTTAGGCCCATTATCAGCCTTTGTGTAAACTACCCAAAATACCCGAAAGTTTTTTCCCTCCTAATAGAGTGTGTATAAATTATCCTAAAGCAGTAGGGAATCAAATCAGGTAAGTATTTCCCACCATAAAATGAATCATGAAAAAGAGGAGGATTCCTAAACCTGACCAGATTAATAAGCCATACATCTGATTTTACGGTTTCTTGTCTTTGGGGAAGCCAAGTGGTATTTAGCTCATGGATGACATTTAAAACAAAGTCAAATGTAAAAACTAAGTATGGTAGATTTCATAAATGTTGTCATTATTGGTTAATAAAATGACCTAAATACTGAAATTATATATAACAAACAAATGATTCAAGTTTGATGGGGTACAAAGAAACAGTCCATCACACGACTGGAAGAAATTAAGTAATTTAAAAAGGTGATGTCATGTCTTACCGGCTTAGATGTGGTTCAGGCCAACAGAACAGAAGCAGTTGGACCACTTGATGTAATGGAACAGCCTGTCAAACAAAAGAGCAAAAAAAAACAGGGGCTGAACTTCAAGCTGACTCTTGATGAAATACAAGATGGATGGGGACATTTTAAAGTACAAACCACATACAGCTACTGTAAAGAACAGGCACACAGCAGTGAAGTGCTATTTGTGGGTAGATGTTTTGTAGAAGCCAGAATGGAGTCTACAGATAATGTGAAGGTAGGCTGTGTGTTGTGAATGAGTGAGAGTGCAGCCAAGTGACAAATGTCATTCAGGGGCCATTAAAGGACTGGGAGATCACAGAAAACAATATTTAGCCTGACACACACAACTCTAAATTGGTAAACGAGGTCAACTGCTCCTCTACCTGTGCGTGTGATTGTCTGCTGCACATCTGTTTATGTATGTGTGTGTGTGTGTGTGCATTCACCTTTAAAAACCTCTACAGGCAGATGGCAATTGTTATCATGTTATTGAACCACCAACACATGGGAATGATACAGCGGAAAGCAGTACAAGAGGCAATGCACTTGTGATGAACATAGTATTTCCTTTGGAGTGAATTGACTCAATGAAAATGGCGAACCGCTGTCTATTTTGGGCCTTTGGAAATTCCATAGAAATCCCATGATCAAATGGACAAAATGTCTTATGGGTGCATTTAAACACTCAAGAAGCTATTCTAGCCATGATTAATAAGCTACCGAGCAGAGATGTCATCCTTTTCTGGGTAATGGGCATGCCAAATCTGTCAAACCAGAGGTTAGAATGAGTCAGTGAGTGTCTAAGTGAAAAGAATACAGGTTGACAGTGAGTGGAGCGAGAGCTTCCAGTCTATTCCATGAGCTCATGCTGCATTAGGCGGTGCAAGTCTGAGTGGCATCTTCCTCCATTTTCCTAGTTATCAGCAGGCCAGCTGCTCAGCCGCTCTCTCACTCTTTCTTTTGGGGCTTCTCTCTCACATGGCACTCATTCAATTACAGGCAGACCAGTCAGGGCCTAGGTGCTCTGCTTCCAGCCCCAGTCCCACTCAGTTCCCATTGATTGTGGAGTGGAGGGTGCAAGGGGTGGGAGGTAATAAAGAGAAACATTAACTGCGGACATGGTATTTTTAAGAGAGTACATTCATTTTTTTTTTTTTTTTAAATGAATGTAAAGTCAACATGTCATTAGTTTTTGTTTTGTTGTGGATCTCAAACCATAAATAAACCTTTGAAACATAAACTTGGATTGGCTCTTTAACTTATCATTTGAAAAGGCCAATTGATCATTAGAAAACCATTTTGCAATTATGTTAAACACCCGTCTCAACGTCAACAGTAAAGAGGCGACTCTGGGATTCTGGCCTTCTAGGCAGAGTTGCAAAGAAAAAGCCATATCCCAGACTGGCCAATAAAAATAAAAGATGAAGATGGGCAAAAGAACACAGACACTGGACAGAGGAACTCTTGCCTAGAAGGCCAGCCTCCCAGAGTCGCCTCTTTACTGTTGACGTTGAGACGGGTGTTTAACATAATTGCAAAATGGTTTTCTAATGATCAATTGGCCTTTTCAAATGATAAACTTGGATTAGCTAACACAACGTGCCATTGGAACACAGGAGTGATGGTTGCTGATAATGGGTCTCTGTACACTTATGTAGATATTCCATAACAAATCTGCTGTTTCCAGCTACAATGTTAATATTGTAAATGACTAAAGGCATGCTCTTCAACCGATCGCTACCTGCACCTACCCGCCTGTCCAACATCACTACTCTGGACGGCTCTGACTTAGAATACGTGGACAACTACAAATACTTAGGTGTCTGGTTAGACTAAACTCTCCTTCCAGACCCATATCAAACATCTCCAATCCAAAGTTAAATCTAGAATGGCTTCCTATTTCGCAACAAAGCATCCTTCACTCATGCTGCCAAACATACCCTTGTAAAACTGACCATCCTACCAATCCTCGACTTTGGCGAAGTCATTTACAAAATAGCCTCCAATACCCTACTCAACAAATTGGATGCAGTCTATCACAGTGCAATCCGTTTTGTCACCAAAGCCCCATATTCTACCCACCATTGCGACCTGTACGCTCTCGTTGGCTGGCCCTCGCTTCATACTCGTTGCCAAACCCACTGGCTCCATATCATCTACAAGACCTCCTTCCAGTTCTCTGCTGCCAATGACTGGAACAAACTACAAAAATCTCTGAAACTGGAAACACTTATCTCCCTCACTAGCTTTAAGCACCAACTGTCAGAGCAGCTCACAGATTACTGCACCTGTACATAGCCCACCTATAATTTAGCCCAAACAACTACCTCTTTCCCTACTGTATTTAATTTATTTATTTTGCTCCTTTGCACCCCATTATTTCTACTTTTGCACATTCTTCCTTTGCAAATCTATCATTCCAGTATTTTACTTACTATATTGTATTTACTTTACCTCCCTTATCTCACCTCATTTGCTCACATCGTATATAGACATGTTTCTACTGTATTATTGACTGTATGTTTGTTTTACTCCATGTGTAACTGTGTCGTATGTGTCGAACTGCTTTGCTTCATCTTGGCCAGGTCGTAATTGTAAATGAGAACTTGTTCTCAACTTGCCTACCTGGTTAAATAAAGGTGAAATAAATTTAAAAAAGAGTCGCCTCTTCACTGTTGACATTGAGACGGGTGTTTTGCGGATACTATTTAATGAAGCTGCCAGTTGAGGACTTGTGAGGCGTCTGTTTCTTAAACTAGACACTAATGCACTTGTCCTCTTGCTCAGTTGTGCACCGGGGCGTCCCACTCTTTCTATTCTGGATAGAGCCAGTTTGCGCTGTTCTGTGAAGGGAGTAATACACAGCGCTGTACGAGATCTTCAGTTTCTTGGAATTTTCTCACATGGAATAGCCTTCATTTCTCAGAACAAGAATAGACTGACGAGTTTCAGAAGAAACTCAAAGGCTGATGCTCAACTTGTCTAAAGGCCAGTTTTATTGCTTCTTTAAATCAGAACATCAGTTTTCAGCTGTGCTAACATAATTGCAAAATGTTTTTCTAATGATCAATTAGCCTTTTAAAAGGATAAACTTGGATAAGCTAACACAATGTGCCTTTAGAACACAAGAGAGTGATGGTTGCTGATAAATGGGCCTCTGTACACTTATGTAGATACCATTTTTTTTTAAATCAGCCGTTTCCTGGCTACAATAGTCATGTACAACATTAACAATGTCTACACTGTATTTCTGATCAATTTCATGTTATTTAAAATGGACCAAAAAAATAAGCTTTTCTTAGAAAAACAAGGATATTTCTAAGTGACCCACACACACACTTGCAGCACACACACACACACACACTTGCAGCACAGGTATCCCAATGTCAGATCATCAGAAACTCTGAGATGCTGAAATATGGTAATGTCAAAAGCAGAGCCATGTGTTTTGATCCTTAAAACAGTGATATACTGTGCACCGCACCCGTATTGACTGGAGGCATTTTATTTGGCGTGACCCTGCATTGCTGATATCATTCATAGAGACAGGTTACGTCGCACAAGTGGAAAAGAAATTGCAGCCATCATTCACTGTATTATACACTAGAAAAGTAACATGAAAGTGGATTTGGAGAGCACATCTTAAAAATGGCAAGCACTTTAATAAAGAGCAAGAGAGGTGCCGAAAGCCCTGAAGGTCTACCCAAGAACCTACAGATCATTAAATCAGAGAGGTCTATTCAGAGCTTATGGCAACGGACACATTTGGACGATCCCCAAGACATATCTGGAAATTCTGAAATCACTACAAGGCCCTGATACATTACATTGTCAGCAGCGGCACGAATACCTATGTGCCTTATTCCACAATAATTACATTTTAATCTATAAAGCTACTAGCTAAAGCACTTTGCATACTAAGCTTGTCACAGCTTTGTATATCAAATATGACAATGCCGTTACAATACCTGCAGTATGTCCGTGTCTTCATATAGTCCAGTCATCCCATTGGCCTGTCTATAACCTATGAGACAGGGACAGACAGGGGCCACCTAGGCATCGTGGACAGCATGGGTTCAGAATTTATTACACAGTAATTAGGCCATCTGTGCATTATTTATTTATTTAACAAGGCAAGTCAGGTAAGAACAAATTCTTATTTACAATGACGGTCTACCCCAGCCTAACCTGACTGATACTGGGCCAATTGTGCCCCACCCTATGGGACTCCCAATCACGGCCAGATGTGATTTAGCCTGGATTCGAACCAGTGCCTTAGACCGCTGCGCCACTCGGGAGCCCATTAACAGTGCAGAATATTTCAGATCAGTTATAAACACCTTAAGCATTAAAAGTGTAGGGCCAAATATCACAAAATGGGACACAAGTGCAGATAGGCTTTGTTACAGTTCAAATTCTAAAAATACGATTCACATTACAAAACATTAATTACCTAAATAACTCTTAATGGGAAAAATATGTTTCCCTGCAAGTGAAAAGCGATACAGAAAAAATAAACTGTTTGAATTAAACAGATACTTTCCAAGGAATCAGGTCAACAACAGTTGCATTTGGTGCAGTAAGAATTACTTAATATTTAACCATGTTATTAAACACACCTTTGCCTAAATTGGGTAAATTTCTGCCAATACTACTGTAAATCAAGGAATATAAAATCACATACTGTATACGCAACATGATCGGTAAACACAAAAAACATTGTTCACTATCTGCAAGTGCTAGTCAAGTAAAGTGCTTCTTGACTTGTAAAGTGTACGTCATTTGAATGAATACAAAATGATCAGCAAATGATAGATTAAGATTTACACACAACTAGAAGCAGCCTGTGTATGATGCACCAGCTACTTTTGTCAGCTGCCCACATCAGTGTTCCTCTTGCATGGTCTGAGAGCTCCTGTCCTCTCCTGCAGTAGCAGAAGCAGCAGTGTGCTAAGTCTCATAGTCCTGTCCCAGTCCTAAGAGTGAATGATGGGATCCTTTCCTGACTGACACAGCTTATCCCAGCTACACACACACACACACACACTGACAATCTCTCCCCACAAACCACACTACCCTGTCCCAGCTGCTTTCCTTGCACACTGGCAGCTGAGAAGCATAGCTTAAAGGGATACTTCAGGATTTTGGCAATGAGGCCCTTTGTCTACTTCCCCAGAGTCATATCAACTAGTGGATACCAGTGTTACGTATCCCATATCCAACGCTAACTAGTGCTAGCGCAATGATAACGCGAGTTAGTTGACTCGAGAAACATCTTATAACTTCCTTCACACTGGACTGAGACAAAACAATGGTATCCACAAGTGTATCTGACTGGGGAAGTAGATACAGGGCCTCATTGCCAAAATCCGGAAGTATCCAGTGGGAAAGCTGAGGTTTTTCCATCTCGGCTAATAAAAATCATTGATTCCCGAAAAGTTTTACACTGTGTAGACATACAGAGGGAGGGAGAAGAGAGCCTTCATATGGAGTTAGTTAGGCTCCATTCATGAATGAAAGGTTTAGCTGCAGGGTCAATCATAATGTGAACAACAAAGACAAAGTAGTGTGACGTTAATTTATTCCTCGTTTTTCTTTTTTTTCTCTATAATTTTTCAACGTTTCTCTACATTGTTGCGAAGGGCCCATAAGAAAGCATTTCACTGTTAGTCTACACCTGTTGTTTACCAAGCATGTGACTAATCCATTTTGCTTGATTGATTTGGATGGATTTGACTGAGAAACACATGCAGAGATAGAGTAGACTACCTCTGTCTGATTCACATTGGTCCTGTACCCTTGGCAAGGTGCATTTAAACATCATTCAATTCACACAATGTCTGAAGCTAAGGAGAAGTGAGTATGTTAGACGTTGCCATTAGGGCACAGTAAATTAAATACCACTTTACATTGACAACTATTAGAACCAAGAAACTTGTGTTGTCTGTTCATTCTTTTGTTTCTGGATAATGTAAGTCCTCATTTATAAATTGCTCTTTTAGAATAGGTACTATATAATAATCCTCTTGATGAGAGCCACATTATTAATTATCACTTTGGACAGTGTATGAAAAACAGGCCTCATTCAGAATTTACTTCAGAGCCAGATAATGACACTACCAAAAAGCCAGACTGGGCCACAAAACCATAAACTCAATCTTAAGAATAACCTCAGTCAGGACTGGAAACTGGGTTGGTACAAGGCCAGTGTGTGGTGCTTATCCCCCATATAACACCATACTGTCCATTTCTACGTACAACATACATAAAGTGACACGTACAGTATGTGTCCTCATAGAAATATTATTACCTTTAGATCCTAAATTGGCTTCCAGAATGCAATAATTAAATCAATCATGAGATAATTCATATCTTCAGTTCATTTTCAGAAAGTAGTCCATTCTTATTGATTTGATATCAAGCATGTCCTGCAAATCACTTGACATTCCTCACCTGAAAATGACATGATAAAGAACAAAATGATGATATATAGTCTTCGAAGTCATATCATTTGAAACACAAATTTTTGGGTCAACATCAGTTCAAAACATTGCACACAATTTTTAAAATAAATCACACACACTGAAGCTAAACATCTTCTCCACTTGAATTGCTTCTCAGGTATTAATATCGACCTATGAATAACAGATTTATTGAAAAAGAGCCATTGCCAATGATTGGCATGATAACCTCAGTGATGCTGAAGGACACTTTAAAATTACCTTACTTTTATGTGTACCAGTATAAGCATGAGAAAAATTAAAATTATACACCCACTAATTCATTCTATTTCTATGTTATCTTTCAAAAGGCCGACGTACAGCCACGATGAGAGTTAAGCTACCTCTGATATGTAGTTAGTCTGGCTATCCTGCAGCTCAATTACTGTGACAGTATTTCCTGATCAGTAGCTAACCATTCAAATGCTGCGACACTGGCCATTACTAAGTTGTATGTGTTATTTAGTGAACTTTAGTTTGTAAAACGGTGTACCACATTTTAGTATGACTTGGTCCTTCCTCATGCCATGTGCCTGTGTAGCGTCCAATGAGTTGACTGAGCCGGTCTGTGGCAGTTCCCACGTCTGTCGGGAAAGCCAGCACTCCTAGACCCATACCCAGTCCCACAGCTGCACAAAGATGGGGGGGGGGGTTCAATGTAAATAGTACGGGTGGCCATTTGATTACTTGTTCAGCAGTCTTATGGCTTGGAGGTAGAAGCTGCTAAGGAGCCTTTTGAACCAAGACTTGGCACTTGCCGTGTGGTAGCAGAGAGAACAGACTATGACTAGGGTGACTGTGCCCTGTGTCTGTGTCCATGTCTGTCCTGTGGTCACGTCTGCACATGGTGCATCATTCTCAACCAGTCTCTTGAAGAAGAACAATACTCATGGAAACGTCTAGGCGAACGCTCTCATGGATTCGGATTTATCCTCACAGTTTGAGGCAGAAACCACTGGCATCCTCTCTGGACTGTGTTTTCCATTGCTTTCCATTTCAGGAATTGGCCAATGTTTTCTAATGGTCTTAAATGGGATCAAACCCTTCAAGCTCAAACTTTACCCAGTGGCCCAGACAATGAGTGTATTCAGCCACTTTCCTGGTGTGCAATTTAGTTCCAGAGTTCAAGCCGAGCTCGACTCTCCGTGCGAGCTAAGCAAGCATACAGCAGGCTACGCAGCATGCGTGGGTTTAACCCCATTTACTTGTTAAGTGGGGACCCCTCAAAATGTGTGAATGTGTTGTAGCAGCACTAAACAAACTCCCGCTGCCGCCCCCGGGTGGTGGATTTAGAGGGGGACAAAGAGAGATGGAGGGAAGGGGTTAATGGGCCAACTCGTCTGCGTCATCTCAGCTGAGGAGAGGCCAGTCCCTGGAAAAGAGGACAAGGACCTCATGACCGTAAACAAACAAAAACACTAACAGATCACTCTAGAATGTATGGATTTCTGCAACGGTCCGAGGACTTTATCAATGTAACATTTCTATTGTATTGACAGTGTTACTTTAGCCAACCATTTTCACACTTCAAAGAAGCTTGACAATTTGCCTGCTAGTTTGACTGAGAATAGTACAGGCTCTGGTTTGCGAAGTGGCAAGGACGTATCATGGTCTGCAGGCTTCAGTGGAGAAACTCCTTCTGGCCAACAATGTGCAGAAAGATCTAGAAATTCAAAAAGGCCATCATCCTAGCTTATTGCTTTCAATCAAGAAAAATTCCTGAATCTCACCTTCACAAAATAGCAAAAATAAGATTCCAGGATTTGTATGTATTTGTATGGGAAATGGCGATGGTCATTCCCTTCCTGTGAACTGTTAGAGATCCATTAAATGTAGCGAGCTTGCAGGAAATGTTTGACTTTGTTTAGTTGTATTATGTAAGCACAAAATAATGTTAAGGTCCACATTAAAATGGCCATTGCAATGTATTTGAAGAACCCTTTATATTCCTCCCTTTATAAATTGTGACTCAAATATTAAATGCTTCGGTCTGTCAGCACTGCAGCACCCGTCGTACAGTGCCAGCCTGCCCCGCTCATGGTTACCACTGCAAACAGGGCCCAGCCAGCTTTGTATTTAGATGAGAGATGTGGACTGCTGCTGTGTGTGAATTTGGAGGGCCTGTAGAGGGCACTCTTCCATCTGGATGAACAGTATAATTCATGGCTGGAGTGCAGTGATGGGGATACTGCAGTGATGGATGCTAACAGAGCAAGCTCACAGTTAGATAGTACAAACTGTCATACAATATCCTTCCTGTCATTTAATTAGGCTTTCTTTTCAAGTCATATTTCTTAATATGTATCATGTTATTTGTGAGGGAGAGGATAAATAATCAAAATGCCTTTTCAAAACAACTCTTACAATTTTATAGCAACATGAAACAAACCAAACAGCTCATTTGTGTGCAAATTAAGTGCCGGATTAATGAGGAAAACATAAATAGTTTAACCGAAATCTCTGAGAAGAAAATGGCTAAATGGGAGTTCATCTGCTAATCAACAGTGTTCTGGGTGTCTGGGCAGCCCAGTGAACACTACTTCCTGTATGTGAAGTCACTCGTATGACAGAGCAGAGAGGAAGTGCTAAGTGGAATATCCTCCTGACTCAAACTGCAGCAGCGTCACTCTGTTTTCTCTAAGATAGGCGCACACACAGCTCGGGTAGCCTAGTGGTTAGAGCATTGGACTTGTAACTGGAAGGTTGCAAGTTCAAACCCCCGAGCTGACAAGGTACAAATCTGTCATTCTGCCCCTGAACAGGCAGTTAACCCACTGTTCCAAGGCCATCATTGAAAATAAGAATTTGTTCTTAACTGACTTAAAATAAAAAAAATAAAACAACAGGTAAAGAGAAGAAGACAAGCTTCACATACCAGATGTTTGAGTGGAATGTATTTATTATTATATTATGTATTTATTATTATATTATTATTATGTTATTGATAGTCCCTGGTGAAACCACTGGGGAGGATATTCAGAACATCTATTTTAGGGTCATAAAAGGACAACTATTTACAGAGAAGCTATCCAAATCAGACAGACATCCACTCAATACACCAGGAAAAGCATTGACATGACTGCATCTTTAGAGCATCATAATCAGTGCTCCATTTGCTTCAATTTGTGAATTTCAGTGAACCAATAAAAAGTCTGGAACCCAAATATGATTTGAGCTTGTGTTCAACTTGCAGTAATGCAATGCAGGGGAATCAGAGTGAGATTGAAAGGCAAATTACCCATGACTAGTCACTCAGCTGATGTTGGGGCAGACAGCAGGGGAAAGAAGAGGCTTGGCTGTTGCTTCCAGATGCACTAATGACTGTATTTAAGCGGTGTCAAATATAGTTCACGCCAGAGCGAGCAGACTTGTCCAAAACCACGACAGCTCAAGTCAAAACCATGATGGTTGAAGTCAAAACCACAAGGATTTTGCGAATGCAGGTGGCAGTGTGGAGTTGTGTAACTCCTCTGAGCACCTACCAGAACACAAGTCAACAACAGGGATGCAGCTATCCATTCCGGTAGAGTTCCATGATGCACAGTGATACAATTATAATAGGGGTTATAGGATCACATAGGTCGACAGGTAGCCTAGCCCAGCGGTTAAGCCTTGCTTAGAGGTTAAGGGTGTTTGGCCAGCAACCGAAAAGTTCTTGGTTCAAATCCCTGAGTTGACTAGGTGAATTTTTATTTAATAAAAAAAAAAAATCAGTCAATTTGCCCATGAGCAAGGCACTTAACCCTAATTGCTCCTTCAAATTCACTCTGGATAAGATTTGCAAATTGGCAAAAAATAATAATATACAATCAATAAAACTCTCTAAATCAGAGAATGAAAAGGAAAAAAAATCCCTGTCAGAGCTGGGAAGTGATACATGATGTAGTAATTACAGGTATAGGATAAAGGTCGACCGATTAATCGGAATGGCCGATTAATTAGGGCTGATTTCAAGTTTTCATAACAATCGGAAATCGGTATTATTGGGCGCCGATTTCCGATTTAAATTTATTTTTTGTATACCTTTATTTAACAAGGCAAGTCCGTTGAGAACACATTCTTATTTTCAATTACGGCCTAGGAACGGTGGGTTAACTGCCTTGTTCAGGGGCAGAACGACAGATTTTCACCTTGTCAGCTCAGGGCATCCAATCTTGTAACCGTACAGTTAACTAGTCCAATGCTCTAAGTATTGCACTCCACGAGTAGCCTGCCTGTTACGCGAATGCAGTAGAAGCAAAGGTAAATTGCTAGCTAGCATTAAACTTATCTTATAAAAAACAATTAATCATAATCACTAGTTATAACTACTAATCCAGGTTAGCAGGCAAAATTAACCAGGTGAAATTGTCATTTCTCTTGCATTCATTGCATGCAGAGTCAGGGTATATGCAACAGTTTGGGCTGCCTGGCTCATTGCGAACTAATTTGCTGAGAATTTTACGTAATTATGACATGACATTGAAGGTTGTGCAATGTAACAAGAATATTTAGATTTAGGGATGCCACCCGTTGGCAAATAATAAACCTTTTATTTTGAAATTATAGTTTCCAGGTTTCAACCATATTAATGACCAAAGGCTCATATTTCCGTGTTTTATTATGTTATAATTAAGTCTGATTTGATAGAGCAGTCTGACTGAGCAGCAGCAGGCCCGTAATCATTCATTTAAACAGCACTAATGTATTTCGCCAGCAGCTCTTCGCACAGCACCATTTATGACTTCAAGCCTATCAGCCTAATGGCTGGTGTAACCGATGTGAAATGGCTAGCTAGTTACTGGGTGTGCGCTAATACCGTTTCAAACGTCACTCACTTTTAGATTTGGAGTAGTTATTCCCCTTGCTCTGCAAGGGCCGCGGCTTTTGGTGGGCGACGGGTAACGCTGCTTCGAGTTTGGCTGTTGTCGATGTGTACCTGGTTCGAGTCCAGGTAGGGGCGAGGTGAGGGGTGGAAGCAATACTATAGTGGCAATACTGTAGTGCCTATAAGAACATCCAATAGTCAAAGGTATATGAAATACAAATGGTATAGAGAGAAATAGTCCTATAAATACTAAATTAACTACAACCTTAAACCTCTTATCTTGGAATATTGAAGTCTCATGTTAAAAGGAACCACCAACTTTCATATGTTCTCATGTTCTGAGCAAGAAACTTAAACGTTTTTTTACATGGCACATATCGCATATTAGCACATATTACTTTCTTCTCCAACACTTTGTTTTTGCATTATTTAAACCAAATTGAACGTTTCATTATTTATTTGAGCCTAAATTGGATTTCCCGGGTGGCACAGTGGTTAAGGGCGCTCTACTGCAGCGCCAGCTGTGCCACCAGAGACTCTGGGTTCCGCCCAGGCTCTGTCGTAACCGGCATCGACCGGGAGGGTTTGGCCGGTAGGGATATCCTTGCCTCATCGCGCACCTGCAACTGCATGGTGTTTCCTCCGACACATTGGTGCGGCTGGCTTCCGGGTTGGATGCGCACTGTGTTAAGAAGCAGTGTGGCTTGGTTGGGTTGTGTATTGGAGGACGCATGACTTTCAACCTTCGTCTCTCCCGAGTCCGTATGGGAGTTGTAGCGATGAGACAGGATAGTAGTTACTAAAAAAAAAAAAAAAATTGGATACCACAAAATTGGGGAGAAAAAGGGGTAAAATAATAATAAACAAGTATTCAGTATTGTTGTAATTGTCATTATTACAAATAAAAAATATATACATTACAAAAAAACTATATAGTTTTTTTTTTTGTTGTTTTTTTATTTGCCGATTAAATCGGTATCGGCTTTATTGGTCTCCAATAGTCAGTATTGGTATCGGCGTTAAATCATAAATCGGTCGACCTCTAGTATAGGAGCATCTAATAAGTAGTTTATTACTTCATAGACATCAGTAAATGACAGACATAGCCTAGCTGACCTCATTCTGCAAAACATTTATAAAAAAGAAGAGATGAGTTCAGAATGATATGTCTTCAGTGAGGAAGCCCAGGGGAAGTCAAGAGAAATAGCGAGAGGGAGGTCCATGTTTACCGACTTGTTTAATTGCCACAGTGTGATAGCCTAGCCAAGAAGCCCAGCATGCCTTTCTTCTAGCTCACAACGGTGCTTTTGATTATAGGCCTGGTGGGAGCTTGAGGGAGAGATGGCTGTGCCTTGGCAATGAGCTTCCCTTGTCTGCCATTAGTCTCACTGGCGACAACTCTCTGAGGTCCTTCACTTATAGTAGCTACTACTTCACACTGTACAGAAGTGTTATGGTAGGCCTACTAAAAGTGTTAGCTTGGCCTACTTCACACTGGACAGAAATCAAACACTGTGGCTCAGGGACTAGGTTACATATTGCCATAGAATATTTCCTAGTAGTAGGTGTTTTTACTACATTATTACCATGGTTGCTACTGAAATGGATAGAAATTAACAGAACGATCTACTAATTTAATGTTTTATTTAATTTATATATTTGTTGTTGCACTGTTGAGAGGAGAGCTTGCAAGTAAGCTTTTCATTGTACTGTGTATCCTGTGCATATGACAAAACAAACATCGACTTGATATGAGATGCGATGGGAGAACAGAGAGGATGAAGAAAACAAACTTTCCAGGAACTTACTATTCCCTGCTCTTGACTACTAAAGGTTATGTGAGCAACTCTGTCTGGAATAAGTGTAATTCCCCTGCTCGGTCTACAAAAGCTACTCATTCACATTGGACAGGGGTCAGACTATGCTGGCGCAGGAAATAGATGCTGTATTGACAAATTATTTATCCTACTGCAACTCACAAATTAACATTATAAGGGCCTGTGATGTGGGGTACAGATGTGTTCAAGTCGCAGCTGGAAAATCAACAATAATATTTTTTCCCTGGTCTGAGAGAGAGACAGAGGTCAATAGTAGGAGTTGTCAGGCAATGAGCAGTGAGTGTCTGTGATAAGTGATTGATGCTACAGACTAGCCTATGAACTTTAGGTATACCGCAGATGAGCGGTAGTCCCATGACCACACACACACTCCTCCATGTCTTCTCAATGTCTCACATATGGGCTCCGTCTCTACTAATGAGGAGCCTTAAGGTTCCACTTTGTATTGTTAAATTTCACCACAGCATGATGACATCAACACTCCAAAAAATATCATATTATGCTGAGGTACTTCGCAAAAAGTATATTATTAAAAACCTGTTTCATAGACAATTAAAATGTCACTTTATGATCAAGAGGATCATAATACTGAGGGATCCATCCACCCCTAGAACTACCTCTATCAGTCCTGTAGGAGATGTAAAATATGGGGCCAATTCATCAAACACAGGCCAGTCACAAACTGACTTAAGCTAGCTGGCAAGCTCCTGAAACAAATCATTTCCATATAACACTCTTCGGGTAGTGAGCGATCGGTAATGTATGGATATGATCATTAAAGTTGAATTGCAACCCAATATAGCAAGGGTTAGACATTAATAATATCACTTTAAATAATATATTCACTCCAGAAAGGTAGACTAGTTATCAAAAGCGACACAAAGAAATTGCTCCCTCATGCCTGACTGTGTATACTCCTTCAAGCCTCTGCTAAATAAAGGTTCACAGATACGTACTACAACTCATCTTCCAAACTCTATTTGGGTTTCCACTTTACTCTCTCCCACGTCATCCATAATGTTTTAGTCTTTATAAAGGACATTTCAAAATATTTCAACTTCATATTCATCATTTCCAGCACCACCCCAAAAATCAACATGTGAAAATGGCTACGTTTTGTAGTAAAAAAGATATTGGAAACACTTTCCGCTTACATCAACATATTAGTAGACAATTAGTCAGTAATGTCTACACATAATTGGTTAAAATCATATGATTTCCACACAACATAGAAACATACCATTTTCATATGTTGATGTTAGGGTGGTGCTGGAAATGATGAATATAAAGTTGAACATTTTTTTTAAATGTCTCTTTACAGAAACACGAGGACCAGACATCCCTTATGTTACTGTAAAAACATGACCCAAACCAATCCCTCACATTGTGGCCTTTAAAAATTAAGAGAAATTATGAGGCCTTCATTTCCAAGTAAAGCATTTTTCCTCCCAAGAGAAGCAACCATTTCAATCATGTTAAAGTTTACAGCACATATAGCTGATAGGGATCTTAAAGGTGTTGTCTAATCATCTACTACCTCACCAGTGCTATATAGGTGCCTTGTAAAAGTCCTGTTTTATGCAGCAGTGGTGGCTCTCAACTCAGATAACAGTTCAAAACAGCCAGAGGCCAAGCGCAGACAAGGCTTGCCAAAAACCCAGACAAAGACAATTGTCACTGGCTAAATTCACTGTCAGGAAATCCTCCCCCATTAGTCAACAAGCTAGACATTACCACTGCTACGAGGTAGGGTTGCACTGAGCATGACTTATCATAGAGTAACAGCCAGTCAAGTCTTTCTCAGTTCTGAGGAACTCTAGCCTTTCTAGGTAATAAGACATGTTGTATTTGCCATCATCTACCAAAATACTAAATAACAGAGCAATTCTGAGCCGATAAGGAAGATATCAAAATGTCTCAGTCTGGGCAGGACACAGCTTGCCTTCCCATTCATAATACGGTCATTGTAGCACCTGTAAAAGCCTTGCCGAAGCTGAAGTAATCTGAGCTAATGGCAGGGGATGCTTTGGCAGTCACACCAGAACAGTTCTGAAACACTATAACCCAACACAGTCTAAACAAGATACCATTAACCGCAAGGGAACCGAGCAAAAGGCTCCCTACCATTTGATAGCAAGCGCAACACAACAGGATGCCTCCATTCCCCGGTTCACACTGAGGTTTCAAAGGAAATACTGCTTAAAAACAAGAGCATGCAGAATGCATGGCTCTAAAAAAGTAAACAGCAGCGTGAGGTTGCTCAAATAACAGTGTCAGAATATAGACACAGAATGTGCTCACAGCGTATGTATAGCTGGAGGCTGCATCCGAGAAGCATTTCATAAATGTGCACTACAGCACAGAAAAACTTTTACTGTCTTCATCCTGAAATGAGCAGTTTGAAAAGTATGGGTGTGATCGGAGCTGCTGTTTGTGAGCCAGCCAGGGGTAGCTGCACAGTCAGAGGCCAAGCCTTGTTCCTGTTTGTGATTGGCCCTGAGCTGTAGCCACAGAGGGTACAGACTGGCACTGAGACCCTGAGCCAGATGTCAAAATGACAAAAAAATGCTGATATAGCAGCCTTTGTGGCCCAGTGGCATGGGAGCTACCCAGTGCTGTTCAGACTGTCCAAGAGAATGGGAACTTTCATGAAGGGGCAGCGGAAAAGGGCTCTAGCTGGTCACTATGAGTGTCCCATACACAGAGGCAAAAAAACATAATTGGGACTAGGGTTGCATATTTTGAGGAATATTCAGAGGTGGGAACTTTCCGTGGGAATTAACAGAAATATATGCAAATTAATATTAAAACCATTTAAATGTAGATGTTTTTTGCATTGGATATATTTACCACATCATACGGAGACAGAAACAAATATTGTACCTTATCATAAGTAGACAATCATTTGCAATTAAGTGCTTCCAATAGAAGAAAAAAGATGTAGTTACAAAAGTTACAAATGACTCTTCACATAGGATGATTTGACTGAACAACAAAAAGGGAATATTGAATGATTCCCAAATTATCCATCGCATCTCCCAAAAATGTTTTCAACCTACAGTTGAAGTCAGAAGTGTACATACATATTAGGCAAATACATTTAAACTCAGTTTCACAATTCCTGAAATTTAATCCTAGTAAAAATTCCCTGTCTTAGGTCAGTTAGGATCACCACTTCATTTTAAGAATGTGAAATGTCAGAATAAAAGAGAGAATGAGAGAATGATTTATTTCAACTTTTATTTCCTTTCTTTAAAATTTGTTTTATTTTACCCCCTTTTTCTCCCCAATTTCATGGTATCCAATTGTTAGTATCTATCTTGTCTCATCGCTACAACTCCCGTATGGGCTCAGGAGAGACGAAGGTCAAAAGTCATGCGTCCTCTGAAACACAACCAAACGCTTTTGCCTTATTGCAAGGTGCTCCATCATGCTGGAAAAAGTATTGTTCGTCACCAGACTGCTCCTGGATGGTTGGGAGAAGTAGCTCTCGGAGGATGTGTTGGTACCCTTCTTTATTCATGGTTGTGTTCTTAGGCAAAATGTTGAGTGAGCCCACTCCATATTGGCAGACTGATATGCCCATTCTTTTGAGAGACTCCTTCACCTTCAGGAGACTGTCAAACATGATAACACCACTCCAACGGGTGTTGAACAGCTTCAATGTGGTGCTCTTATTCTTCTCACTTTGCTTGGTGAGGTAGATTGCTGCTGTAACTTGATTACCCTTCACATACCTAACAATTCCTTGGCTCTCGTAGAGTGCATCAATTGTTTTCAGTGCCATGATGTCCTTGAGGAGCAGATTCAATGCATGAGCAGCACAGTCATATGGGTGTGATGTGAGGGTAGGACTCCTCCACTTTAGACCAATCATCCTTCATGTTCGCAACATTGTCTGTCACCAGTGCAAATACCTTCTGTGGTCCAAGGTCATTGATGACTGCCTTCAGCTCATCTGCAATGTAGAGGCTGGTGTGTCCGTTGTCCATTGTGTCTGTGCTCTTGTAGAATACTGGTTGAGATGTAGTTAATTATTCCTTGGCCACGAACATTCGACCACCCACCAGAGACGATTGTTTTACAATCTGCTTTCTGTATGATTTGCTTGACCTTCACTTGAACTCTGTTGAACTCTGCATCCAGCAAATTAGTAGATAAAAAGTATGTCTGGTTGGAGGGGTGTATGCTGGGTGAAGAACATTCAGAAAACTCATCCAGTACTTGGAAGCATCAGAGATGAACCAGCTGCATACACAGCTCGAGCAAGACATTCATCAGCATTTCTCTGACTACGTTCCTCCATTGAGTCAAAAAACCTTCTGATTCCAGGAGGACCATGAGTTGTTTCTATCGATAACGTGTCTGATTCATCATTTTCACCTCTAATTGAAGTAGAGGATCTATTGTCAGATGTTGCTTGTTGTGAGCGCTAAGGAAACTTCATGCACTTGGCCAGATGATTCTACATCTTTGTTGCATTCTTCACATATGATTTGGCACAGTTTTTGCAAATGTACTCAGCTTTTCCTTCGACATTAGCTGCAGTGAAATGTCTCCACACATCAGCTAGTGCCCGTGGAATTTACCTGTAAAGGATTGAAAAAAAAAACTACAAAATTTACAAAGTAATACAATTCCATGTACAGATAAATAGTTACGCAGTCATATTAAACAACTCCTTTGTAAAATGAATGTTTTAAAAATGAAACATGTATGGAAACAGGCTCAAGCAAGCTAAAACCCACATGGTAGCAAAAAACTAACTACCAGAAATTGATAACAAGTTAGAAATTAACACACTTTGCTGTGGGCTACTACTTACAAGATAACAAAAAACATAACGTATGTCGTATAAAATATATTCACCCCACCCAGTATTGTAATCAAAACTTACCAGAAAGCATGTAGTCCTTGGCTCAGACAGTGTAGTAATGTGGGCTCAATAGCATCTCATAAGTGTGCAAGATCTTGAGAATCAGCTGTACATGTGATGGAAGAATGCACTGTGCATGCAGAGGGTTGCAATTCCATTGAATTGAGGATAGCTTAACCAAAATATGCCACAATAACTTGAATTGCCTTGTGTATCACACAAAAAAGGTTCACTGTCATAAGCAAACTTTATTGATGAATTTAAAACAAATTTTCCCATATTCCAGGGTGTAACTTCCCATTGAAAAATTCCATAAATTTACCGTAAAGACTCCAACCCAAATTGGGACTGCTGCTGTTTGTCTAACACTGCTGCTGTGAATTAACCAGCGTATCTGAGGAGTTCTATGAGCTGCACAGAGTATGATCATTCTTTCCAAATGGTCATGGAGAGGGATTGCTGTGCACAGTGCCCTTTGAAGGCAGTTTTATATTGGCTTCATTAAGCAAACCAGCCCAATGAAGGGCTCAAAACAATGAAAAACAGATGAGGGTCCTGGAGTGAGGTCATTTGTCTTTGGGTGCGGCATTGCTATTAATTATCCCTGGGCCTTCCTTGTAAGGGATATAGGGGAGATATCCATATGAGGTATGTCGCAAAGAACTCATCCATCTTTACATGCTGTCTTCATATTCACATCACTCCTCTGAGAAGAACATAAAATGGGAAATTGACATTTCTCCTCAGTTACAGGTCTAAGAGGTCACAGACCCATGGCCAGCATTAGAGCAGGAAGGGTTTGAGAAAACGTGGGGTCAACTGCAAAGCAGAAGGCTTAACAAAGGTAAATGGATTCCCTCTGCCAGAGCAAGGATGTGAACCAGACAGCCGTGTGTAAAGGCAGAGAGAAAAGCAAAAACAGTTCCCCGTAAATCATTAGCCTTATTTAAAAAAGGCGTACTCTGACTTCTGTATTGGGCGTATGTATGAATTGGAGAATAAAAATGTTCTATTTGGTTTGTGCTTCAACACTTTGGAGAGGGTGAAGAATCCAAAAGTATGGCAAAATTTGGTATGAAGGGACATTGGTCTGTTTAGGTGGACTTGGAAAACACTTGACAGACTGATAAATTAGAAAATGTCTGAACAAAATGTTTGTACAGGCTTGACAGACATTGTACAGTATATTGAGTGGTCAGCCACAACGGGCCTACAAGTGAACCGTTGAATATGCTTCAAAGCATGTAAAGTGCAATGCACATAACATCTGGAGAATGCACTGAAGGAATGAGATGCACCCCAAAAGTCACCCTTTTTCACTCATGGCTCAACTGTAAGAGCTCAATAATAAAAATAAAAACAGGGCCAACGGTTTATGGAAATAAAGGTTAAAGCCAAAAATGTGGCTGTTGACAATGTTGACCAAGTGCTTTTGAGGAAACGTATCAGATCCAGGACAATGGAAAATGCAAGAAATGCATTTAAATTGCGCAATCTGATTTTGTATTTGGATCCCAATTAGCCAAAGCCAATGGTGATATCTAGTCTTAAGGGGGTTAGACAACAAAAAAATACATTTCAATTTACATACAGTACATTTAAAAACATTAACATGTAGTGTGTGTGTGCATCTATCAGCTACACATACAATGCATTCGGAAAGTATTTAGACCCCTTGACTTTTTCCACATTTTGTTACGTTACAGCCTTATTCTAAAATGAACTAATTGTGTTTTTCCCCTCAAATCTACACACAATACCCCATAGTGACAAAACAAAAAACAGGTTTTCAGAAATGTTTGCAAATTGAAATATCACATTTACATAAGTATTCGGACCCTTTTTTCAGTACTTTGTTGAAGCACCTCTGGCTGCGATTACAGCCTAGAGTCTTCTTGTGTATGGCGCTACAAGCTTGGCACACCTGTATTCTGGAAATTTCTCCCATTCTTCTCTGCAGATCCTCTCAAGATGTTTTATTGGGTTCAAGTCCAGGCTCTGGCTGGGCCACTCAATGATATTCAGAAACTTGTCCCGAAGCCACTCCTGCATTGTCTTGGCTGTGTGCTTAGGGTCGTTGTCTTGTTGGAAGGTGAACCTTCACCCCAGTCTGGGGTCCTGAGTGGTCTGGAGCAGGTTTTCATCAAGGATCGCTCTGAACTTTGCTCCGTTCATCCTTCCCTCAATCCTGTCTAGTCTCCCAGTCCCTACCGCTGAAAAACATCCCCACAGCAAGATGCTGCCACCACCATGCTTCACCATAGGGATGGTGCCAGGTATCCTCCAGATGTGATGCTTGGCATTCAGGCCAAAGAGTTCAATCTTGGTTTCATCAAACAAGAGAATCTTGTTTCTCATGGTCAGAGTCCTTTAGGTGCCTTTTGGCAAACTCCAAGCGGGCCTTCATGTGTCTTTTACTGAAGAGTGGCTTCCGTCTGCAGAGATGGTTGTCCTTCTGGAAGGTTCTCCCATCTCCACAGAGGAACTCTGGCGCTCTGTCACAGTGACCATCGAGTTCTTGGTCACCTCTCTGACCAAGGTCCTTCTCTACCGATTGCTCAGTTTGGCCGGGTGGCCAGCTCTAGGAAGAGTCTTGGTGGTTCCAAACTTCTTCCATTTAAGAATGATGGCGGCCAGTGTTCTTGGGGACCTTCAATGCTGCAGAAATATTTTGTTACCCTTCCCCAGATCTGTGCCTCGACACAATCCTGTCTCGGAGGTCTACGGACAATTCCTTCAACCTCATAGTTAGTTTGCTCTGACATGCACTGTCAACTGTGGGACCTTATATAGACGAGAGGTCGACCGATTAGTCGGAATGGCCGATTAATTAAGGCCGATTTCAAGTTTTCATAACAAAAAAACAAAAACTTTATAACTGTATTTAATCTTTATTTAACTAGGCAAGTCAGTTAAGAACACATTCTTATTTTCAATGACAGCCTAGGAACGGTGGTTAACTGCCTTGTTCAGGGGCAGAACGACAGATTTTCACCTTGTCACCTCGGGGGATCCAATCTTGCAACCTTACAGTTAACTAGTCCAACGCAATAACGACCTGCCTCTCTCTCGTTGCACTCCACAAGGAGATTGCCTGTTATGCGAATGCAGTAAGCCAAGGTAAGTTGCTAGCTAGCATTAAACTTATCTTGTAAAAAACAATCAATCATAATCACTAGTTAACTACACATGGTTGATGATATTACTAGATATTATCTAGAGTGTCTGAGCATACAAGTATCTAAGTATCTGACTGAGCGGTGGTAGGCAGAAGCAGGCGCGTAAACATTCATTCAAACAGCACTTTTGTGCGTTTTGCCAGCAGCTCTTCGTTGTGCGTCAAACATTGCGCTGTTTATGACTTCAAGCCCAACTCCCGAGATAAGGCTGGTGTAACCGATGTGAAATGGCTAGCTAGTTAGCGCGCGCTAATAGCGTCACTCGCTCTGAGTCTTCTAGTAGTTGTTTCCCTTGCTCTGCATAGGTAACGCTGGTTCGATGGTGGCTGTTGTCGTTGTGTTGCTGGTTCGATCCCAGGGAGGAGCGAGGAGAGGGACGGAAGCTATACTGTTACACTGGCAATACTAAAGTGCCTATTAGAACATCCAATAGTCAAAGGTGAATGAAATACAAATGGTATAGAGGGTCCTATAATTAGTCCTATAATTCCTATAATAACTACAACCAAAAACTTCTTACCTGGGAATATTGAAGACTCATGTCAAAAGGAACTACCAGCTTTCATATGTTCTCATGTTCTGAGCAAAGAACTGAAACGTTAGCTTTCTTACATAGCACATATTGCACTTTTATTTTCTTCACCAACACTTTGTTTTTGCATTATTTATACCAAATTGCACATTTTTCATTATTTACTTGATGCTAAATTGATTTTATTTATGTATTATATTAAGTTAAAATAAGTGTTCAAAAAAACAAACAAATTATTATTATTTTTTTTAAATCAGTTGATTAATCGGTTTCGGCTTTTTTGGTCCTCCAATAATCAGTAACGGTGTTGAAAAATCATAATCGGTCGACCTCTAATGTAGACAGGTGTGTGCCTTTCCAAATCATGTCCAATCAATTGAATTTACCACAGGTGGACTCCAAATAAGTTGTGGAAATGGAAACAGGATGCACCTGAACTCAATTTCAAGTCTCATAGCAAAGGGTCAGAATACTTATGTAAATAAGGTAAGTTAAAATTTGTTATAAATGTGCAAATTAAAATAAATAAACATTTCAATTTGTCATTATGGAGTATTGTGTGTAGATTGACAAGGAAAAGTGTTCTTCAATCCATTTTAGAATAAGGCTGTAACATCACAAAACGTGGAAAAAGAGAAAGGGTCTGAATACTTTCTGAATGCACTATATATGTTCCTCTCAAGTTCTTGGCTCTTTCCAGAACAACTACCCTGTCATTGAACCTCAGTAACTTGACCACTATCGGCCTGGGTTTGTCACCTGGTGGGTTTTCCAGTCCTGTGGGCGAGCTCCACCTCAATCTTCCTGTGGTCCATCTTCAGTTTCTCTGAGATCATTTCCATCATTTTGTGCTCAGATGCCGTCCAGGTCTCATGTGGATATTCTGAGATTCCATCCACAACCATGTCGTTCCACCTTGATTGTCCCTCGAGATAATCCGATTTCTCCGTAATTGTTATCATGGATTCACAAACAGAACTGATGTCCTTTCTCAATGACTTACAGATTGCTGTCATCTTGCCATTCTCCTGTTTAAACTCATCGAGTTGACCCTGGGAGCTCGATGAGTTCTTCAAGTCCTGGACCTCTCTGGTCAGGTCGTCCATTATTATAATAGTTGACTCCACCAGTATTTGAACAAAACACTATTTTCTTGCTGTTGTAACAACTGCTTGTAGAACTATTTTTGTTAATTTAAAAGATCCTTCATCTGTGATAGAGACACACCCCTGTCCTCAACGGTACTCCCGCTAACTTTGGTCTTTGTCACGATAACAATGTAGGTTTCGCTGTTACTCCTCAGTTCCGTTCCAGACAGGGCAGGTCACAGGGAAGATTGAAAAAAAAATAACAGCAGGGATCAAGACAGCCACAAATCTGGGACAATCCGCAATCTTGAGGAATATAATTTTAATGGCTCATAACTAATTTCTTGCCCCATCAGAAACCCAACTACAAAGATGTTCTACTTGTTTTATTGTAAAAAAAAACTGTACAGCCTCAAAACATGGTATAAACGATTATTTTGAACTTATAGATGGTCAGTCCTTGCATCCATAGCTCCATCTATGAATTTGAGAGTGGTTACATTTCTCCAGCCCCTAAACTGTTCACCTAAAAAAAGTGGTGGGGTGACCGGGTTGTTATCGGTTGAACTGTAGATTGTCCCTTAAAATCTTTCTGTGATAGGGGGTGGTATTTTCACGTCCGGATGAAAATCGTGCCCAAAGTAAACTGCCGGCTACTCAGGCCCAGAAGCTAGGATATGCATATTATTAGTAGATTTGGATAGACCACACTGACATTTCTAAAACTGTTTGATTAATGTCTGTGAGTATAACAGAACCGATTTGGCAGGCAAAACCCAGCGCACAATCCATCCAGGGAAAATATTTGAGGTCAATATGTTTTCCTTTGGTTTCCTATGGCAAGCAGTTTTAATAGAAATATGCTTGCAGTTCCTATAGCTTCCACTAGATGTCAACAGTCTTTAGAAATTGGTTAATGTTTTTCTTTTGAGAAATGAAGAACTAGCCATTTCCTTTCTGGGTGTATAGCCAAGTGTACTCTTGTTTGGGGCCCGTGAATTGAAGCTCGCGCCACTTTCATTTTATCCACTATTGAACACAATTTATTCCGTCTTAAATTATCAATTATTTACGTTTTAAAATACTTCAAGTTGGATTAGGAAAGTTGTTTGAAATGTTTGGACAAAGTTTACAGGTAACTTTTTAGATATTTTGTAGCCATGCTGGGTGAGTTGGAACCAGTGTTTTTCTGAATCAAACACGCCAAATAAATTGACATTTTGGGGATATAACGACAGAATTACATCGAACAAAAGGACCATTTGTGATGTTTATGGGACATATTGGAGTGCCAACAGAAGAAGATCTTCAAAGGTAAGCATGAATTATATCGTTATTTCTGAGTTGTGTGTCATGCCTGGCAGGTTGAAATATGATTGTCATGTGTTTGTTTGATGGGGTGCTGTCCTCGGATAATCGCATGGTTTGCTTTCGCCGTAAAGCCTTTTTGAAATCTGACACAGTGGCTAGATTAACAAGAAGTAAAGCTTTAATTTGGTGTATTGCACTTGTGAATGTATGAAAGTTAAATATTTCTAATAATTTTTGGGGAATTTCGCGCTCTGCCATTTCACCGGATGTTGTCAAGTTAATCCAGCTAACGGGATTTGGTCCATAAGAAGTTTGTAAAAGGAATGACAATGGTTATAGGCTAAACAAGGAATTAGAGGTCGACCGATAATGAATTTACTCCGAAATCTGATAACGATTATCGGAGAACCTAAAAAAGCCAATACCAATTAAATCGGCACATATATATATATATATATATATATATATATATATATATTATAATGACAATTACAACAATACTGAATGAAGACTTATTTTAACTTAATATAATACAAATAAAATCAATTTAGTCTCATAAATAATGAAACATGTTCAATTTGGTTTAAATGATGCAAAAACAGTGTTGGAGAAGAAAGTAAAAGTGCAATATGTGCCATGTAAAAAAGCTAACGTTTAAGGTCCTTGCTCAGAACGTGAGAACATATGAAAGCTGGTGGTTCCTTCTAACATGAGTCTTCAATATTTTGAGTTAAGAAGTTTTAGGTTGTAGTTATTAATTATAGGACTCTTTCTCTATACCATTTGTATTTCATATACCTTTGACTATTGGATGTTCTTATAGGCACTATAGTATTGCCAGCCTAATCTCAGGAGTTTATAGGCTTGAAGTCATAAACAGGACTGTGCTTCAAGCATTGCGAAGAGCTGCTGGCAAATGCAGGAAAGTGCTTTGTGAATGAATGCTTAAGAGACTGCTGCTGCCTACTACCGCTCATTAATACGGTCAAATCCGGAAACTATCATTTCGAAAACAAAACGTTTATCCTTTCAGTGAAATACGGAGCCGTTCAATATTTTATCAAACGGGTAGCATCCATAAGTCTAAATATTGCTGTTACATTGCACAACCTTCAATGTTATGTAAAATTTGGGGAAATTAATTACAGTTCGCAACGAGCCAGGCGGCCCAAACTGCTGCATATACCCTGACTCTGCTTGCACAGAACACAAGAGAAGTGATACAATTTCCCTAGTTAATATTGCCTGTTAACATGAATTTTTTAAAACTAAATATGCAGGTTTAAAAAATATATACTTGTGTGTATTGATTTGAAGAAAGGTATTGATGTTTATGGTTAGGTACATTGGTACAACGACAGTGCTTTTTTCATGAATGCGCTTGTTAAATCATCACCCGTTTGGCAAAGTAGGCTGTGATTCGATGATAAATTAACACGCACCGCATTGATTATTTGCAACGCAGGACAAGCTAGTTAAACTAGTAATATCAACCATGTGTAGTAAACTAGTGATTATGTTAAGATTGTTTTTTTATAAGATATGTTTAATGCTAACTAGCAACTTACCCTGGCTCCTTGCTGCACTCGTAACAGGTGGTCAGCCTGCCACGCAGTCTCCTTGTGGAGTGCAATGGAATCGGCCATAATCAGATTCCAAAAATGCAGATTACCAATTGCTATGAAAACTTGAAATCGGCCCTAATTAAATTGGCCGGTCTGAAAAGCCATTGATACAGACATGATAGCATTGTTAGAGCAATAAATAGGCTTCATCTGTGCTTCAGACATCCTTTGCAACACAATATGGCACTCAAACTAGACAGTTGTTCAAGCTAGAAGACAGTTGTTCGACAAGGCATGCTTCCCACATACTAGATCAGCACTAGCCGCCTCTCAGCTGTTCCTCCTCAAAGTGCTCTGAATTTATCTTGATACTTAATTGCTTAGGTCTCTGCATGAGAGGCATAATAACCCCTATGCATTCCTTTAGGAATGATTCATGCAGCAATTTCTGCTGGCACCATTTTATGCAAATTGTATGCTCACTAGTTGGCTAATCACATGTGAAAACGTCTTCCCGAAAAGTACATGCTTATAATGTTTCTTCAGACTTCATGAGGCTACATTTGATTTTGTATTAATTTAGTAGCCTATAGTGACATGTTCACACATTAATTCCATGTAACTAACATCATGTGAACGTGATGTTATTTTATGGTAGACTACACAACAATCGTTGTGTCTGTCGCATTATAACAAATTATACGTGCTCTGTATGAAGCCCTAACAGCTCGTGAAATCAGCAGCTCAGCTAAAAAAAGCTATCAGCACACTTGGTAAAGTTATTGAACTGTCATAGTCAACAACGAAACACCCATTAATTGTCTAAAACAGTACTGTGAATTACTACAATATAATGTAGAGTTTAATATCCGGTCTTACCTGTCGAGAATCTCCTTACAAATTACTTTGTTGTAAACTGTCAGACTTGTATCAGCGCAGAGCAAATCCAGAAAAAAACATGCCTGGGAACTTGCAAGCAATGAACAAAGTTTTCATTCCGTTTTCTACACCGAGATATTAGCCCTACTGTTTCATAATTTGTTCGAGCTTTGTCCCTCCATGGGGTGTCCAGGAAGACGGGGTATTTAGCAAAGACGTAAATAGTGACTTTCTGTAGCCTACTTCTGAATCTCCTTTACTTGCTGATACTGACCTCGTATTTCTCCCGTTGGATAAGGAAATGGAGCATGCTGGGGGAAGAAAAGTGGAGAAGCTTAGTTTGCTGACTCCTACAGGCATGATACGGACGTCTATTTAGGAATGTGATGTTCAGAGGGACCGCTATATTCCAAAACTGAACCATTAATTTTTTAACAATCCTTGTTTTTTGCCATTGAGTGGAATTGATGAACTATGACTCACACTATGACTCGTATCCCTGTAAAGGGAAGATCTGAAAGCCGAATCTTCAGTCCTAGGGAATTTAAGTATTGTTAAACAGTGGATTATTCCTGTCAAATAACATAGGTGACCTTTCAGTGTTTTGTCACAAGCAACATTAGTGGGCCTAGTCTATAGGTAAACCCCAATGTTGTTTTTTAAATTACTAATGTGCTACTACTATTTTTGTTCCATAAAATACAGTTGAAGTCGGAAGTTTATATACACCTTAGCCAAATACATTTAAACTCAGTTTTTCACAATTCCTGAAATGTAATCCAATAAAAATGTCCTGTCTTACTTAGGATCACCACTTTATTTTAAGAATGTGAAATGTCAGAGTATATATATTTATATTTTTTACTAGGCAAGTCAGTTTTAGAACAAATTCTTATTTTCAATGACAGCCTAGGAACAGTGGGTTAACTGCCTGTTCAGGGGCAGAATGACAGATTTGTACCTTGTCAGCTTGGGGATTTGAACTTGCAACCTTCCAGTTACTATTCCAACACTCTAACCACTAGGCTACACTGCTGCCCCAAGCACTAATAATAGTAGATTGAATGATTTATTTCAGCTTTTATTTCTTTCATCACATTCCCAGTGGGTCAGAAGTGTACAAACACTTAATTAGTGCTTGGTAGCATTGTCTTTAAATTGTTTAACTTGGGTCAAATGTTTTGAGTAGCCTTCCACCATCTTCCCACAATAAATTGGGTGACTTTTGGCTCATTCCTCCTGACAGAGCTGGTGTAACTGAGTCAGGTTTGTAGGCCTCCTGGCTCACACATGCTTTTTCAGTTCTGCCCACAAATTTTCTGTAGGTTTGAGTTCAGGGCTTTGTGATGGCCACTCCAATACCTTGACTTTGTTTTCCTTAAGCCATTTTGTCACAACTTGAAGAATGGAAGTATGCTTGGGGTCATTGTCCATTTGGAAGACCCATTTGCGACCAAGCTTTAACTTCCTGACTGATGTCTTGAGATGATGCTTCAATAATATCCACATAATTTCCCTTCTCACGAAGCAATCTATTTTGTGAAGTGCACCAGTCCCTCCTGCAGCAAAGCACCCCCACAACATGATGCTGCCACCCCCGTGCTTCACAGTTGGGATGGTTTTCTTTGGTATGCAAGCCTCCCCCTTTTCCTCCAAACATAACAATGGTGATTATGGCTAAACAGTTCTATTTTTGTTTTATCAGACCAGAGGACATTTCTCCAAAAAGTACGCTCTTTGTGTCCATATTCAGTTGCAAACCCGAGTCTGGCTTTTTATGGCAGTTTTGGAGCTGTGGTTTCTTCCTTGGTGAGTGGCCTTTAAGGTTATGTCGATATAGAACCTGTTTTACTGTGGATATAGATACTTTTGTACCTGTTTCCTCTAGCACCTTCACAAGGTCCTTTGCTGTTGTTCTGGGATTGATTTGCACTTTTCACACCAAAGTATGTTCAACTCTAGGAGACTGAGTGGTATGACGGTTGCGTGGTCCCATGGTGTTTATAATTGCGTACTATTGTTTGTACAGATGAACGTGGTACCTTCATGAATTTGGAAATTGCTCCCAATGATGAACCAGACTTGTGGAGGTCTACAATTC
Source organism: Oncorhynchus masou masou (assembly GCF_036934945.1). Lineage (NCBI taxonomy): Eukaryota > Metazoa > Chordata > Actinopteri > Salmoniformes > Salmonidae > Oncorhynchus > Oncorhynchus masou. The sequence continues at coordinate 20,135,852 of NC_088233.1, read as the reverse complement.
TTTTCTGAGGTCTTGGCTGATTTCTTTTGATTTTCCCATGATGTCAAGCAAAGAGGCACTGAGTTTAAAGGTAGGCCTTGAAATACATCCACAGGTACACCTCCAATTGACTATAATTATGTCAATTAGCCTATCAGAAGCTTCTAAAGCCATGACATCATTTTCTGGAATTTTCAGAGCTGTTTAAAGGCACAGTCAACTTAGTGTATGTAAACTTCTGACCCACTGGAATTGTGATACAGTGAATTATAAGTGAAATAATCTGTCTGTAAACAATTGTTGGAAAAATTACTTGTGTCATGCACAAAGTAGTTGTCCTAACTGACTTGCCAAAACTATAGTTTGTTAACAAGAAATTTGTGGAGTGGTTGAAAAAACAGTTTTAATGACTCCAACCTAAGAGTATGTAAACTTCCAACTTCAACTGTAAATGCAATTGACTTCCCTTTAGGCCTACGACATGAATATATTAGATACAATACAGTAATACAACATTTGCTTTATTGGTTAATTTGTCTGCATATTCTTTTGACTTACTTTTCCAGGTAAGTTGACTGAGTATACATTCTCATTTACAGGAACGACCCGGGGAATAGTTACAGGGGAAAGGAGGGGAGATGAATGAGCCAATACGCAATTTGACACACAACACATACATCACAGGCTGGGAGCAGCGCAGGGGTTGCTTAGTGCCTTGCGCAAGGGCACAAAGGCAGTAGGTATTATACAGGATATTTAAGCTCCTACCATTATCATCAGGGTGAGAATCAGATCCATTAGTGAAAGAGCAATTTCCATATGTTTACCATGCAGTTGTTATTGGCACCCCCAACTCTACTAGCACGCCCAACTCTGCCCATGGGGTTCAAAATAGAATTATCCCTCATTAGTTTTCCTTCAAAACTACCACCTGAAAGCACTGACAAAGTGGGAAAAGTGAGATCAATAAATCAATGGAGAGATATCCTCTGTCATACTAACAGTGTGTTATTGACACATATCTAAATGGCATAACCATTAAACAACACATGTATGGAACCATTTGAGTGGAAATCAGTCTCCATTTCTTTAAAATAGCTCACTAAAAACCTCTTAATGGAGCCTCCACCAACCCTAACTCCTGGAGCTAACAGCTTACATACAGACATTAAAATTAGGTGTTTTTTCTGTTGTCCTTTGTAAAAGCTTGAATTGTTTACTGCGTGTGTTTTTTTTCCTGAGTGAGGTTTACATTTTTATTTTATTTTTATTATTATTATTTTTTGTTTGTTTTTTTTAGATTTAGAGTTTGTTGTTTTTCAAGTGTAGTGTGATCCTGCGGCTACTGTTTTCTCAGTAAAGTATTATGTTAATCCTTAACCACTGATTCCTTGTGTCACGACTTCTGCCGAAGTCGGCTCCTCTCCTTGTTCGGGCGGCGTTCAGCGTTCGACGTCACTGGCTTTTTAGCCATCACGACTCCATTTTCTATTATCCATTTGTTTTGTCTTGTTCCATTCACACCTGGTTCGCATTCCCCAATCACACTACATGTATTTATTCCTCTGTTCCCCCTCATGTCTTTGTGTGAAATTATTTGTGTGTTACGTATTGTACGCACTAGGCTAAGCTTTTGTTATTTTCCGTGTGTCTTCACAAAGCTTATTTGTATTGTTATACATTTATGTTGTGTGACTATTGTGCATGCTATACACTTTGCCTTGTTGGCCGGAGGAGGTTTTTTGACGCAGCTGCGTCCGTCTGTATATCTCTCCTGCCGTAATTAAGTGTGCGCCTGTTCACAATTCTCTGCTCTCCTGCACCTGACTTCGCGTCAAGTACGCACATGTCTGACACCTTGTCTGGTCTCTTCTCTGCATCTGGGTTCAACCTCACCACGTCACAGCAGGCTTCTGCCTCAACATGGACCCAGCAGAGATCACCCAGATCCAGAATGCTATAACACAGCAAGGAGCACTGCTGGGGCGGCAGCAAGAACAACTCTCCCAAATATCAGAGACCCTCCGGATCCTCCGGTGCTCTCTGGTGTTAGAGCTACAGTCCTCCTCGTTCCACACTGATTGGGCCATGATCGTCTATATCATCTCTCTACTCTCGAGAAAAGTCCTGGCGTGAGCAACGGCAGTGTGGGAACAGCAGCCACGATCCTGCAGCTCCATATTACCCTTCACTGCCAAGCTGCAACGAGTCTTCAACCACCCAGTTGGCGGATGAGAAGCGGATAGCCGACTGTTCAACCTCTGCCAAGCGGCCAGACCAGTGGCTGACTTCGCCATTGAGTTCAGCACCCTCGTCGCCAAGAGTGGGTGGAATACTGGGGCCGCTTTCCACCAGGGTCTGTCTTCATCAAGGATGAACTGGCCGCTCGGGAACTGGGAGAGGACCTCGAGTCCCTGATAACGCTGGCCACCAGGGTTGGCATCCGAGTACGTGTGAGACAGCTCCTTTTTGACACATCCCAGTTTCCGGAGCACCCCAAGCCACCCGAGCCCAGCATTGAGGAGCTCAGGCAGCTGGGACGCACACATCTGAGCCCACAGGAACGTGACAGGCGCATGCGCAACGGCTACTGGCTCTACTGCGGAGGTCTCGGCCATCTCCATTCTACATGCCCAGAGTTGACCGGAAACACCGGGACTCGGGAGACCAGTACAAGGGGAGACCCTGATGAGCTGTGCAGTTACAACCCAGCTACCCGGTCATCGTCTGACACTACCCGCAACCATCCATTGGAACAACTGTCAGCACCACATTCAAGCCTTCGTAGACTCCGGTGCCATGGATAATTTCATTGACCAAGCCTTTGCCAGAGAATTACAAATCCCTTGCGTGAAATGTCCCATCCCTCTGTAGATTCAAGCCCTCGATGGACGCCGCTCCGGTCCGGTGGAATATCAGGCCAAGCCCATTCTACTGCAGGTTGGGGTGAACTACTTAGACTTTTAGTTTTCATTTGGTCACTGCTCTTGAGAACCCCCTTATCCAAGGGTACGCCTGGCTAGTGCTACAAAACCCACTATTCTCCTGGTCCATGGGACAAGAACTGCCAGACTAAATGCCTCTAAGACCTCCACCAAGAGTCTCGCCGTGTTCCCTGGCATCCATTGAAGACCAAGACTTTTCTGTACTCCCTCTCGACCCTTGAAGCAGCAGTCATGGATAATTACACCCGGGAGTTGCAGCAGGCAAGTTTCATTCGCTCTTCTACATCCCCAGCTGGTGCAAGCTTCTTCGTGGGAAAGGATGGAGGTCTGCGTCCCTGCATTGATTAAAGGGCTGAACAGGGTTAAGATTAAGAATCGTTACCCCCTACCCCTGATGTCCGCCACCTTGGAGTTGACCCATGGGGCCCAATTCTTCACTAAACTGAAACTCCGCAACGCTTACAATCTGGCAAGAATCAGGAAGGGAGATGAATGGAAAACTGCCTTTAACACCCCGAGTGGCCATTTAGTCATGCCCATCGAATTATCGAACTCACCGGTTAGGGGTATGTTGAATCGGTTTGTCTTTGTTTACCTCAACGACATCCTGATCTTCTCCAAGACCCTTCCGGAAACCATCCTGCACGTCCGCCAAGTCCTGAGACCCTCCTGCAGACTCAACTATACATCAAGATAGAGAAGTGTGAGTTCCATGAATCCCAAGTTTCTTTCCTAGGCCACATTATCTCTACCGCCTGCATCCAAATGGACCCCGTAAAAGTGAGGGCGGTCAGCGACTGGCCTCGGCCTGCCTCACTCAAACAAGTCCAGTGGTTCCTCAGGTTTACCAATTTTTACAGGTGTTTTATACGCAACTTTATCATTTCTAAGTAAAGTATTATGTTTATCTTTAACCACTGATTCCTTGTCTGGTCTCTTCTCTGCACCTGGGTCCAACCTCACCACGTCACAGATGCAGTTAATTTCATACCCTGTGCTTTTCTCTTGTGACCATCTTGATCATTACACTACAAACAGACGGTAGGTCATTATCATAATAAGATGCTAATTTAGTCCCTTTTCACAGCAGTAGTGATTTATCAAGCATGAAAGTTGCCCAGGTCAACCATGCTGTATTAGTGACTTAATCACAGGTGTGGGCCGCACATGGACCAGAGACAGACCCTGATTACCTGCATACTGTAGACCACTAGAGCTTAAACAAATCAGTCCTGCCTTCTGGACTCTAGGTATCTACATAGGCAGTGCTCCTATACCCCATACCCTCTGTCTCACTAGAGGTCATTCCTCCAAATTGGTATTATATGCAGCCTAGCAATCTTGGATATTAGTTTAGCAGTGGAGATGGATGATGTGCTTTGCGAGCATTAAGGTGAAATCCCTTTTAACAGCAGTGGCTGGAAGATATTGCCATTGTGAGGTGTTGCTCCTTGTGATGCCGTGTGATACATTTAGTGCCCAGGAGGACTGTTTCTCAGAGGCACTAGGCATGTGTGTGCCTTGTATGAGACATCAGGTGAAATGGTTGCCTTTTACTCACTGACAGAATGTATACACAGTATGTGCTCTGTGCAAGCTTACAGAACTGACCTAGGACTGATGATGAGAGGTGTACATACTATATGCGCACTCTTAGAAAGAAAATGGCTATCAAGAACCTAAAAGGGTTCTTTGGCTGTCCCATAAGAGAACCCTTTTGAGGAACCCTTTTTGGTTCCAGGTAGAACCCTGTTGGGTTCCATGTAGAACCCGTTCCACAAATAAATTGATCTACATGGAACCAACAAGGGTTCTCCTATGGGGACAGCCAAATAACATTTTTCTCTAAGAGTGTGCATACTTAGTCTTCCATAGCCATACATCCAAATCATGTTGTTGTCACACCACCTTCTGATTAGGGAAGCCTGGGTCTCAAGGCTAGTGTATACTATACATTTTTTCATCACAGTTAGCATCTACACTAGGCCTACATGTAACTGAATAGGTAGAATCAGACCTCACTGTCATCATCCTCAGCTGTTCCTTCTATCCTTACCTTCTTAGTTTGGTCCTGTAAACCACCATCTCCCATTAAAACAGGTCACCATGGTCACCATGCATTAAGCCCCTCACATCAAATACACTTTAATTGTCTCAATCAGAGCCAGTCAGGCGTGGCCCATTCTTTTGAAGTCAGTCGTCGTCCAATCACCCAGTGTTTATTGTTGTAGCTGCGGTAGCCTTCCCCTCTGACTCAGGTGCAAGGTGTTCTCTAAGGCTCTGTAAGTCCACAGATATGGCTGGGGACCTTGAATAAACCCAGACATTCATGAGTCCTACCACATCATTAATCCATAGGTTTGCTTGTGGAGCAAGATATTGTAATCAAATCCATAAAAACAAACGATTGACTGGAATAAAGTACTGGGGTGAATTATACAGTGCAATGTCACACAACCATCACTTACTGTATGTGTCACGCCCTGGCCATAGAGAGGCTTTTATTCTCTATTTTGGGTAGGCCAGGGTGTGACTAGGGTGGGCATTCTAGTTTCTTTATTTCTATGTTTTCTGTTTCTATATTTTGGCCGGGTATGGTTCTCAATCAGGGACAGCTGTCTATCGTTGCCTATGATTGGGAATCATACTTAGGCAACCCTTTTTCCTTTGTATTTTGTGGGTAGTTATCTTTGTTTGTGGCACTATAGCCCTAGCAAGCGTCACGGTCGTTGCTTTGGTTCTTGTTTTGTTGGCAACATTTACATAAATAAAGGAAAATGTACGCTCACCATGCTGCACCTTGGTCCGGTCATTTCCACGACGACGCCCGTGACAGTATGTGAGCATACTAAAGTTTTGTGCCTTTGTAAACCAGGTTGTCAAAGTCAAATGTTATTTTTGCCCCTGTAGTGTGTTTATTCAAAATGGCAAATACAGGACTACAGTACTATGCATAAAAGTAAACCACAGCACTGTGCACTCCAACAACTGTCCGACTCTCCGTGTTCACTTATGAGAGGCAAGCGACCCTTTACAGGTAAGCTATTTTCATCAGCCTATTCAACTCCAGAAACAAGTCGCTTTACTTATTGCTCTCACTTTAGTCTGGCAAAATATAAATGCCATTCTGCAAGACATGTTTCCAGTTGGACATAAAGTCCAACATTGTTTATATGAAGCAGAAATAACCATTTTTATGATCTTCAGAAAGTGCATGTGATTGCAAAGAACAGAGGGTGGGATAGCCTAATAATTTTTTCTCCCTCCATAAGACAGGTTGGATATAGAAAACACATTATTCTGTATATTAAAATATGTATATAAAACATACCTTTTAATTTGAGCAGAGACACTGTAATATGATATTGGCAAAGAAATTACAAAGGAAAATGCCATAGAAGGCTTGTTCTGTAGCCTATAACCAAATGTCCTTTAATTGACAGGCTCTGCCTCTGATATATATCAGTTATGAATATATTGTTATTATCTCATGTCAAAAGCAGATATATAGGGACTCAGGGAAGTGCAGAACCATAAAAGAGACTTCAACCTTGTCATGTCACTGTCACTGCAGGGAGGCTTGTCATGTGAATCTGAGGTCACCAGTAGAGCCCTACAGCAGAGCACAGGTCCTGCAGGGCCCAGTGGATGTGGTGTCCCAGCTGGGAAAGCACACATCTCCATCCCCGGAAAATTAATCTGACTTGCCAGTCAGATAAGTCAATGACATCACAACAGTTCTCTGATTACAATAAGTTGTGGAGATACTACTGTCCTTAGCCTTCTGTTTTTACACTATGTCTAATTCTGTTTATTTTAAAGTGTGTAGTTTTTATTAGCATAATATGGCATTGGTGAATGTGGTATGATGTCAGACAAAGAGTAAGTAGTAAGGTATAACAGTGAAAAAATGTGTATCTTCAATATCTACAGTTCTGTTCCTTTAGTGTAGGTTGTCTTTCTGAGGCATATAATTGTTCTATGAATGTCTATATGTCAACATGTTTCTTGTTCAGGGAGAGTGTTGAGGTGCAGTTGCTCTGAGCGTATACTCAGGAGTTAAGCCTTCGCACTAACTGTTGATTGTAGGGTGAAAAGGGCTTTGCTTTAAGCACCCTAAAAACTCTACAGGGGCTTCTCCATGTCGGCCAATATAGCTTCTTGAATGGGGTTTGCTTATATTAAATTACATGGTTAGCTAGCTCCAATTCCCTGTTTTTAACATTCAGCTGTTTGTGAACAACTGCGCTCTATGCTGCTAGTTGACGTTCACTCCACGGAAAGCTCCTTTAAAAACCATTAGGTATGGTTAGGTATGAACTATGAGGTAAGTGAAAATTGAGGGCCTTTTAGGGCCTTTGGGCTTTATTGAACTTGCTGTTGCCATTCAGCAAGAAAGCATTTTTCATGGAAAGTCAATATTCAGTCTTTCTGTATAACATAAAAATATAAGAACTGGGCACACCAAAGAATTGTCACACATATTTTACAATATATTTCCAGATAAGTATATACTTACCATATACTGTACATCCTTTACTATTTATAATACACCTTACTCTATCTGTACAGTATTGTATCCATTTCATATCCTTGATGGCAGGGGCTTGACACGCAGTTGGGGGTCTTGTCTGTACATCATTGTATCCATTTCATATCCTTGATGGCAGGGGCTTGACAAGCAGCTGGGGGTCTTGTCTGTTCATCATTGTTTCAAATCAAATGTATTTATATAGCCCTTCTTACATCAGCTGATATCTCAAAGTGCTGTACAGAACCCAGCCTAAAACCCCAAACAGAAAGCAATGCAGGTGTAGAAGAAAAAACTCCCTAGAAGGGCCAAAACCTAGGAAGAAACCTAGAAAGGAACCAGGCTATGAGGGGTGGCCAGTCCTCTTCTGGCTGTGCCGGGTGGAGATTATAACAGAACATGGCCGAGATGATCAAATGTTCATAAATGACCAGCATGGTCAAATAATAATAATCACAGTAGTTGTCGAGGGTGCAACAAGTCAGCACCTCAGGAGTAAATGTGAGTTGGCTTTTCATAGCCGATCATTCAGAGAATCTCTACCGCTCCTGCTGTCTCTAGAAAGTTGAAAACAGCAGTTCTGGGACAGGTAGCACATCTGGTGAACAGGTCAGGGTTCCATAGCCGCAGGCAGAACAGTTGAAACTGGAGCAGCAGCATGGTCAGGTGGACTGGGGACAGCAAGGAGTCATCATGCCAGGTAGTCCTGAGGCATGGTCCTAGGGCTCAGGTCCTCCGAGAGAAAGAGAGAGTTAGAGAGAGCATACTTAAATTCACAGGACACTGGATAAGACAGGAGAAATACACCAGATATAACAGACTACCCCTAGGCCCCCGACACACAAACTACTGCAGCATAAATACTGGAGGCTGAGATAGGAGGGGTCTGGAGACACTGTGGCCCCATCCGATGATACCCCCGGACAGGGCTAAACAGGCAGGATATAACCCCACCCACTTTGCCAAAGCACAGCGCCCACACCACTAGAGGGATATCTTCAACCACCAACTTACCATCCTGAGACAAGGCTGAGTATAGCCCACAAAGATCTCCACCACGGCACAACCCAAGGGGGGGGGGGCGCCAACCCAGACAGGAAGATCACATCAGTGACTCAACCCACTCAAGTGAGTGGGTTGAGGGACGGCATGGAAGAGCACCAGTAAGCCAGTGACTCAGCCCCTGTAATCAGAGGGTTAGAGGCAGAGAATCCCAGTGGAGAGAGGTAAAGACTTAAAGGTTGAGACTGAGTGCGTCTCTCACATGGGTAGGCAGACCATTCCATAAAAATGGAGCTCTATAGGAGAAAGCACTGCCTCCAGCTGTTTGCTTAGAAATTCTAGGGACAATTAGGAGGCCTGTGTCTTGTGACCGTAGCGTACGTGTAGGTATGTACGACAGGACCAAATCAGAAAGATGGGTAGGAGCAAGCCCGTGTAATGCTTTGTAGGTTTGCAGTAAAACCTTGAAATCAGCCCTTGCCTTAACAGGAAGCCAGTGTAGGGAGGCTAGCACTGGAGTAATATGATCCAATTTTTGGGATCTAGTCAAGATTCCAGCAGCCGTATTTAGCACTAACTGAAGTTTATTTAGTGCTTTATCCAGGTAGCCGGAAAGTAGAGCATTGCAGTAGTCTAACCTAGAAGTTAAAAAGCAGGGATTTTTTTCTGCATAATTTTTGGACAGAAAGTTTCTGATTTTTGCAATGTTAAGTAGATGGAAAAAAACTGTCCTTGAAACAGTCTTGATATGTTCGTCAAATGAGAGATTATGGTCCAGAGTAACGCCGAGTTCCTTCACAGTTTTATTTGAGACGACTGTACAACCATCAAGATTAATTGTCAGCTTCAACAGAAGATCTTTGTTTCTTGGGACCTAGAACAAGCATCTCTGTTTTGTCCAAGTTTAAAAGTAGAAAGTTTGCAGCCATACACTTCATTATGTCTGAAACACAGGCTTCTAGCGAGGGCAATTTTGGGGCTGCACCATGTTTCATTGAAATGTACACCTGTGTGTCGTCCACATAGCAGTGAAAGTTAACATTATATTTTCAAATGACATCCCCAAGAGGTAAAATATATAGTGAAAACAATAGTGGTCGTAAGACGGAACCTTGAGGAACCCCAAAATTTACAGTTGATTTGTCAGAGGACAAACCATTCACAGAGACAAACTGATATCTTTCCAACAGATACGATCTAAACCCGGCCAGAACTTGTCCGTGTAGACCAATTTGGGCACTAAGGTCTAGGAGCACGAGGACAGATGCAGAGCCTCGGTCTGACGCCATTAAAAGGTAATTTACCACATTCACAAGTGCAGTCTCAGTGCTATGATGGGGTCTAAAACCAGACTGAAGCATTTTGTAACATTGTTTGTCTTCGGGGAGGCAGTGAGTTGCTGCGTAACAGCTTTTTCTAAAATTTGAGAGGAATGGAAGATTCGATATAGGCCGATAGTTTTTTATATTTTCTGGGTCAAAGTTTGGCTTTTTCAAGAGAGGCTTTATTTCTGCCACTTTTAGTGAGTTTGGTACACATCCGGTGGATAGAGAGCCGTTTATTATGTTCAACATAGGAGGGCCAAGCACAGGAAGCAGCTCTTTCAGTAGTTTAGTTGGAATAGGGTCCAGTATGCAGCTTGAAGGTTTAGAGGCCATGATTATTTTCATCATTGTGTCAAGAGATATAGTACTAAAACACTTGAGTGTCTCCCTTGATCCTAAGTCCTGGCAGAGTTGTGCAGATTCAGGACAACTGAGCTTTGGAGGAATACGCAGATTTAAAGAGGAATCTGTAATTTGCTTTCTAATGATCATGATCTTTTCCTCAAAGAAGTACTGCTGAAGTGAAAGCCATCTTCTCTTGGGGAATGCTGCTTTTTAGTTAGCTTTGCGACAGTATCAAAAAGAAATTTCAGATTGTTCTTATTTTCCTCAATTAAGTTGGAAAAATAGGATGATCGAGCAGCAGTGAGGGCTCTTTGATACTGCACGGTACTGTCTTTCCAAGCTAGTCAGAAAACTTCCGTTTGGTGTGGCGCCATTTCCGTTCCAATTTTCTGGAAGCTTGCTTCAGAGCTCGGGTATTTTCTGTATACCAGGGAGCTAGTTTCTTATGACAAATGTTTTTAGGGGTGCAACTTCATCTAGGGTATTGCGCAAGGTTAAATTGAGTTCCTCAGTTAGGTGGTTAACTGAGGGAGTCTGGAAGGTCATCAAGGAATCTTTGTGTTGTCTGAGAATTTATAGTACTTCTGATGCTTTTGATGCTCCTTGGTTGGGGTCTGAGCAGATTATTTGTTGCGATTGCAAACATAATAAAATGGTGGTCCGATAGTCCAGGATTATGAGGAAAAATATTAAGATCCACAACATTTATTCCATGGGACAAAACTAGAGTATGACTATGACAGTGAGTAGGTCCAGAGACATGTTGGACAAAACCCACTGAGTCGATGATGACTCCAAAAGCCTTTTGGAGTGGGTCTGTGGACTTTTCTATGTGAATATTAAAATCACCAAGAATTAGAATATTTTCTGCTATGACTACAAGGTCTGATAGGAATTCAGGGAACTCAGTAAGGAACGCTGTATATGGCCCATGAGGCCTGTAAACAGTAGCGATAAAAAGTGATTGAGTAGGCTGCATAGATTTCATGACTCGAAGCTCAAAAGACGAAAACGTCATTTTTTTGTAAATTGAATTTTGCTATCGTAAATGTTAGCAACACCTCCGCATTTGCGCGATGCACAGGGAACATGGTCACAAGTGTAACCAGGAGGTGAGGCCTCATTTAACACAGTAAATTCATCAGGCTTAAGCCATGTTTCAGTCAGGCCAATCATGTGCCTGTAGTTCTGACAATGCAGTAATAACCGAGTAATCTAACCTCACTATTCCACAACAACTACCTTGTGTAAAGGGATGAAGAATGTGTACATAAAAATATATGAATGAGTGATGGTATAGGCAAGATGCAGTATATTGTATAGAGTACAGTATATACATATAAGATGAGTAATGTAGGGTATGTAATCATTATATTAAGTGGCATTGTTTAAAGTGGCTAGTGATACATTTTTACATCAATTTTTCCATTATTAAAGTGGCTGGAGTTAAGTCAGTATATTGGCAGCAGCCACTCAATGTTAGTGGTGGCTGTTTAACAGTCTGATGGTCTTGAGATAGAAGCTGTTTTTCAGTCTCTCGGTCCCTGCTTTGATGCACCTGTACTGACCTCGCCTTCTGGATGATAGCGGGGTGAACAGGCAGTGGCTCGGGTGGGTGTTGTCCTTGATGATCTTTATGGCCTTCCTGGGACATCGGGTGGTGTAGGTGTCCTGGAGGGCAGGTAGTTTGCCCCCGGGGATCCGTGGCGCAGACCTCACTACACTCTGAAGAGCCTTACGGTTGTGGGTGGAGCAGTTGCCATACTAGGCGGTGATACAGCCCGACAGGATGCTCTCGATTGTGCATCTGTAAAAGTTTGAGTGCTTTTGGTGACAAGGCATATTTATTCAGCCTCCACACACACGCTGTCTGTGTGGGTGGACCAATTCAGTTTGTCCGTGATGTGTACGCCGAGGAACTTAACTTACTACCCTCTCCACTACTGTCCCATCGATGTGGATAGGGGGGTGCTCCCTCTGCTGTTTCCTGAAGTCCACTTAAACCTCCTTTGTTTTGTTTACGTTGAGTGTGAGGTTATTTTCCTGTATTGACGCTGTGCCTGCTTGATGGTTCATTGGACGGCATAGCAGGATTTCTTATAAGCTTCTGGGTTAGAGTCCCGCATCTTGAAAGCGTAAGCTCTACCCTTTAGCTCAGTGCGAATGTTGCCTGTAATCCATGGCTTCTGGTTGGGGTATATACATACAGTCACTGTGGGGACGACGTCCTCGATGCACTTATTGATTAAGACAGTGACTGATGTGGTGTTCTCCTCAATGTCATCGGAAGAATCCCGGAACATGTTCCAGTCTGTGATAGCAAAACAGTCCTGTAGTTTAGCATCTGCTTCATCTGACCACTGTTTTATAGACCGAGTCACTGGTGCTTCCTGCTTTAATTTTTACTTGTAAGCAGGAATCAGGAGGATAGAATTGTGGTCAGATTTACCAAATGGAGGGCGAGGGAGAGCTTTGTACGCGTCTCTGTGTGTGGAGTACAGGTGATCAAGAATTATTTTCCCTCTGGTTGCACATTTAAAATGTTGATAGAAATTAGGTAGAACTGATTTAAGTTTCCCTGCATTAAAGTCTCCGGCCACTAGGAGCGGCGCCTCTGGGTGAGCTGTTTCCTGTTTGCTTATTTCCTTATACAGCTGACTGAGTGTGGTCTAGTGCCAGCATTCGTCTGTGGTGGTAAATAAACAGCCCCGAAAAGTATAGCTGAAAACTCTCTTGGCAAATAGTGTGGTCTGCAGTTTATCATAAGATTCTCTACATTTACATTACATTACATTTAAGTCATTTAGCAGACGCTCTTAACCAGAGCGACTTACAAATTGGTGAATTCACCTTCTGACATCCAGTGGAACAGCCACTTTACAATAGTGCATCTAAATCATTTAAGGGGGGGGTGAGAAGGATTACTTTATCCTATCCTAGGTATTCCTTGAAGAGGTGGGGTTTCAGGTGTCTCCAGAAGGTGGTGATTGACTCCGCTGTCCTGGCGTCGTGAGGGAGTTTGTTCCACCATTGGGGGGCCAGAGCAGCGAACAGTTTTGACTGGGCTGAGCGGGAACTGTACTAGGCGAGCAGGCCAGAGGTGGATGAACGCAGTGCCCTTGTTTGGGTGTAGGGCCTGATCAGAGCCTGGAGGTACTGCGGTGCCGTTCCCCTCACAGCTCCATAGGCAAGCACCATGGTCTTGTAGCGGATGCGAGCTTCAACTGGAAGCCAGTGGAGAGAGCGGAGGAGCGGGGTGACGTGAGAGAACTTGGGAAGGTTGAACACCAGACGGGCTGCGGCGTTCTGGATGAGTTGTAGGGGTTTAATGGCACAGGCAGGGAGCCCAGCCAACAGCGAGTTGCAGTAATCCAGACGGGAGATGACAAGTGCCTGGATTAGGACCTGCGCCGCTTCCTGTGTGAGGCAGGGTCGTACTCTGCGGATGTTGTAGAGCATGAACCTACAGGAACAGGCCACCGCCTTGATGTTAGTTGAGAACGACAGGGTGTTGTCCAGGATCACGCCAAGGTTCTTAGCGCTCTGGGAGGAGGACACAATGGAGTTGTCAACCGTGATGGCGAGATCATGGAACGGGCAGTCCTTCCCCGGGAGGAAGAGCAGCTCCGTCTTGCCGAGGTTCAGCTTGAGGTGGTGATCCGTCATCCACACTGATATGTCTGCCAGACATGCAGAGATGCGATTCGCCACCTGGTCATCAGAAGGGGAAAGGAGAAGATTAATTGTGTGTCGTCTGCATAGCAATGATAGGAGAGACCATGTGAGGTTATGACAGAGCCAAGTGACTTGGTGTATAGCGAGAATAGGAGAGGGCCTAGAACAGAGCCCTGGGGGACACCAGTGGTGAGAGCGCGTGGCGAGGAGACAGATTCTCGCCACGCCACCTGGTAGGAGCGACCTGTCATGTAGGACGCAATCCAAGCGTGGGCCGCGCCGGAGATGCCCAACTCGGAGAGGGTGGAGAGGAGGATCTGATGGTTCACAGTATCGAAGGCAGCCGATAGGTCTAGAAGGATGAGAGCAGAGGAGAGAGAGTTAGCTTTAGCAGTGCGGAGCGCCTCCGTGATACAGAGAAGAGCAGTCTCAGTTGAATGACTAGTCTTGAAACCTGACTGATTTGGATCAAGAAGGTCATTCTGAGAGAGATAGCGGGAGAGCTGGCCAAGGACGGCACATTCAAGAGTTTTGGAGAGAAAAGAAAGAAGGGATACTGGTCTGTAGTTGTTGACATCGGAGGGATCGAGTGTAGGTTTTTTCAGAAGGGGTGCAACTCTTGCTCTCTTGAAGACGGAAGGGACGTAGCCAGCGGTCAGGGATGAGTTGATGAGCGAGGTGAGGTAAGGGAGAAGGTCTCCGGAAATGGTCTGGAGAAGAGAGGAGGGGATAGGGTCAAGCGGGCAGGTTGTTGGGCGGCCGGCCGTCACAAGAAGCGAGATTTCATCTGGAGAGAGAGGGGAGAAAGAGGTCAGAGCACAGGGTAGGGCAGTGTGAGCAGAACCAGCGGTGTCGTTTGACTTAGCAAACGAGGATCGGATGTCGTCAACCTTCTTTTCAAAATGGTTGACGAAGTCATCTGCAGAGAGGGAGGAGGGGGGGGGGAGGAGGATTCAGGAGGGAGGAGAAGGTGGCAAAGAGCTTCCTAGGGTTAGAGGCAGATGCTTGGAATTTAGAGTGGAAGAAAGTGGCTTTAGCAGCAGAGACAGAGGAGGAAAATGTAGAGAGGAGGGAGTGAAAGGATGCCAGGTCCGCAGGGAGGCGAGTTTTCCTCCATTTCCGCTCGGCTGCCCGGAGCACTGTTCTGTGAGCTCGCAGTGAGTCGTCGAGCCACGGAGCGGGAGGGGAGGACCGAGCCGGCCTGGAGGATAGGGGACATAGAGAGTCAAAGGATGCAGAAAGGGAAGAGAGGAGGGTTGAGGAGGCAGAATCAGGAGATAGGTTGGAGAAGGTATGAGCAGAGGGAAGAGATGATAGGATGGAAGAGGAGAGAGTAGCGGGGGAGAGAGAGCGAAGGTTGGGACGGCGCGATACCATCCGAGTAGGGGCAGTGTGGGAAGTGTTGGATGAGAGCGAGAGGGAAAAGGATACAAGGTAGTGGTCGGAGACTTGGAGGGGAGTTGCAATGAGGTTAGTGGAAGAACGGCATCTAGTAAAGATGAGGTCGAGCGTATTGCCTGCCTTGTGAGTAGGGCGAGCAAAATATAGAGACTTCCTTAGATTTCGTGCACCAGCTGTTGTTTACAAATATGCACAGACCTCCCACTCATCTTACCGGAGTGTGCTGTTCAATCTTGCCAGTGCAGCGTATATCCCGCTAGCTGAATATCCATGTCATCATTCAGCCACGATTCTGTGAAACATAAGATATTACAGGTTTTGATGTCCCGTTGGTAGGATATTCGTGATCCTACCTCGTCTAATATATTGTCCAATGATTGCACGTTGGCGAGTAATATTGACGGTAACGGCAGCTTTCCCACTCGCCGTCTGCGGATCCTTACAAGGAACCCCACTCTGTGTCCTCTGTACCTGCGTCTCTTCATCTTGCCAATAACGGGGATGTTGGCCTTGTCGGGTGCTAGATGGATATCCCGTGCGTCCTGCTTGTTGAAGAAGAAAATCTTTGTCTAATCCGAGGTGAGTGATTGCTGCCCTGACATCCAGAAGTTATTTTTTTGCTGTAAGATATGGTTGGCAGAAACATTATGTGCAAAATAAGTTACAAATAACATGAAAAACCCCCACATAGAGAGAGAGAGAGAGAGAGAGCGAGAGAGAGATGTTTCTCATGCCAATAAAGCCCATTGAATTGAGAGAGAGGAAAATAAACAAGAGGTGTTGCACAACTCACATCAGAGAATGTCCCCTTTAAACCTCACTTATTACACCTTTAAGGTGAAATTGAGAACCTGAGTCATTGGAACAGGCAAAACCAAACAGATCATAAGCTGAATGAAGTGTAATTGCTCCTTGTCATTCAGAACAATGGGCTTGTCCCCTGAGAGCCCAGGAAGATGTAAGCAACTATTAAACACATCCAGCAGTAGCAGACACCAGAGGAACAGCTACAAGGCGAGGTGGTATTGACCTGCTTCAACACACCATGCCTAAAACAATATTTCTGTTGGGCCACTTTGAGTGACAACAGACTACAAGAAGCACAATTCCCGGCCAAGGTAACAGCTCTCCTGCAAGCACAGCACTCTCCCAGGCCTCAGACTGAGACCTTGAGAAGCCATTTATTCTGCTCATTATTACAGTGGCCCATAGTCCTTTTTAGTATATTTATAAGCTCTTGTGTTATTGACACATAGCACCGAGAGCAGTATCACATGTTTAACCAGGAGAATAAGAGAAAATAGCTATTTCTTTCCAGACTGCCATTTTCCCCTGACTTTCCTGTGAGTGAAAGATGAGCCAGCTGGTGAGTAACTCTGTGGGACAGAAAGCTATAACCTTAAAACCATGGCTACCACACTATAGCCTCATTCATGAAACATAGACATCCATGACTTCTTAATGAAACTCACATGCCCCCAAAAATATGATCAAATACACTGTCCCACTTCAAAAGTGATGCCACACAACTATCTGTGTTAGTGTCATCTCCTGCAGCCTCAAATCTATTCACTATTATGTGCCCTGCCAATGCTTTGGTGTGATTGTGGCCTCCTGCTATTATGAGCCCTGCCAATGCTTTGGTGTGATTGTGGCCTCCTGCTATTATGAGCCCTGCCAATGCTTTGGTGTGATTGTGGCAAGCCGGATCGGTTCTAGTGTTTTATTCTCCGCATTTAAACCTGTTATTGGAGAATATAAAAATAAGTTATACATGCTTATACATTTTTTGTAAGTAAAAAGAAAAATGACCAACACAATGTTGGTCAATTTCCGTCACAAGTTAATGCTATCGAATGTGTGCCGTAGTAAACAGTGGATAGATGCACATTTTAGCCATTACTTCTAGGGAATAGCACCGGGGTATTGTAAACACATAGGGTGATTAAAAACAAACACATTTCATGGTCTTACCAAGAGCCGTCTCTCAAATAAACAAACTTCACTTCTTCCATCTTTGTGTCATTAGCTGGATATATTGCGCTGTTGAGAGCAGCTTGTTTAGATGTTCTGAGTGGCCCTTTACCACTATGTAATTACAGTGTGTGTGTTCATGGGGACCCTCGGTACATCAGGGAGGCCCCTCTGGGGAGTCCTGTGCCACGACTAGGAAGGACATGAATCTAATTAATGTGATGCTGCCACATTTCCCTTTGTTAAGCTCTGTTTTAAAAACAGTGTGTTTCAATGAATCATGGAAAGAAACAACACAAAACATAAAAGTGATTGCCTAAATGTTGATAAAGAACTGAGTGTTGGAGAGTCAGAGTGAAAGTCTTCAACACACCGACTCAGTGTTTGACTGTTATGGGCTTTTATCAGTTGGGATTTTCCAACATGCTATCACAGATTGTTGTGAAATAGACACAAATGACTTGCTGAATTTGTGACAGGCACACAGGTTAAGGTTATGGTTAGCTAACATGCTTGCTAAGTAGTTAAAACGTAGGAAGTATTTGCTAATTAGCTAAAATGCTAAAGTTGTCCATTATGTGATTTGAACATGCAATTTGGGTTGCTAGACCTTCGCGTTATACGCCCACCTAACCTCCCTCCTATTGTTTCTGTCTTAAGTAACCTACTGCCTTCATCTGTGATTGGAATGCACTGAATACAAAATTGTGTGGTGGACACAAAAAATATATACTTTCTGTCTATTTCACGATAAGTTGTGATTGTGGGTTGTTCTTTCCTGTGGAGAAGAAAAGCTCCGTGGTTCTGAGCTCTGCATGGATCCTCTGGAAGACTCCTTCACTGTAAAAACATTTACTTATACCTGACCAAGACACACAAGGAACCATGTGTAAAATCTGATCTGTGTCACACACTGCATAGAGCAGTCTGGCAGTTTCCATAAAAAGGTGGGTGGGTCATTGAGGGGACTTTTACTGCGTTAAAGCTTGCACATTATAGTTACTATGGGAACTGGGACTCAGTGGTTATTCCACTGGTGCCATAATTAGGTCGTAAAGAAAGTGAGAGAGAAAGAGAATGTAAATGTATGTGTGTTAAGTGTGTGTGTGTGTGCGCGTGTGGGTGAGAAGTGCATGTGTGTTATAACCATCACCCCATATACAGGGAGTAAGGTAGACATTAGACAATGGCCAGGCAGCCATGAACCCGAGTCTCCCACTGTGGGGTTCTTTAGGAGTGAGAGATTGTACCTGTTTATACTTCACCATTCACATACCGATGACATCTCTGCCTTATGTATCACAAATGCCTCGAAACGGGCCAATTTTACATAAGGCAAATTACAGGACATAATAAACTCAGTGACATGAGTCTAAGGTTAAAACAGCATATGCAAATAACTTCAATGGCAGAGTAATGTTCTACTTTAGTCATGTAAATGATGTTTTCCAACAATGCTTGGTCATAACAGTGTGTAAATGAATAGTTTTATTTGTAGAAACAGAGGGATCGCACCAATGCAGTTTTATGGGTATTGTAGTGACTGGAACACTTTCAACACAGATGACTGGCCCAGTTGGTCAGTGGTCATTTTTATTTATTTTTTATTTCACCTTTATTTAACCAGGTAAGCAAGTTGAGAACAAGTTCTCATTTACAATTGCGACCTGGCAATACCCTAACCAACTTCATGAATTTGCTTCTCTAAACACTGGGTAGGATCAGGAATGAACAGATCAATTACAATCTAGAGATCAATTACAGTTCAGGCACTGCCAAGAGCCAAGGACTAGTGCCTATCAACACAGTGATCCTCCAAATATTGAAAAGGCAGCCTTGAAACTGCAGGCAATATGATTTGAAGATCACCACACCATCTTGTCGCAGGCAGAATTGACTGTTTGGGGCCCCATGTTTTTTTTAAGGAACTAAGAAGGGCTCTCCACTTACTGTTGAGAGTTTGAATTGTAGAATACACACAAATTTTTTTGTTTTCCTCTAGTTATGTCAATGACAGATCTTAGCTCAACTAGCCCAGGGAAGCAAACATTTTTTTGCTTGCTAGGTAAGTTAGGCTAGCCATCTACCTCAACCTTGTAGTAATCTTGGCAATATTGTCATTGATCTATTCATTCCAAGCAGCCATGGCAAAATGTGTACAATTGTAGAAAATTATCTTTAAAACTGCACTTTTTTTTCTTCTCTGCACCATGGCAAAATTGTGCACAGCGGTCTAAGGCACTGCATCAAAGTGCTAGTGTAACGGCTTTCGTCTGGTGGAAGAGAAGTGGACCAAAATGCAACGTGGTTATTCATGTTCTTTAATAAAATGAACTAGACATGAAATAACTAAACAAAACAATAACTGTGTGAAAACCTATACAGCCTATCTGGTGACAATAAACACAGAGACAGGAACAATCACCCACGAAATACTCAAAGAATATGACTGCCTAAATATGGTTCCCAATCAGAGACAACGATAAACACCTGCCTCTGATTGAGAACCACTCCAGACAGCCTTAGACTATGCTAGATACCCCCAGTAAGCCACACACCCAATACCTAACAAAACCCCAAGACAAAACACACCACAATAAACCCATGTCACACCCTGGCCTGACCAAATAAATAAATACAAACACAATAAACTTCGACCAGGGCGCGACAGCTTGAAGGGTAACTACAGATTCTGGTTCGATCCCGGGCTGTATCACAACCGGCTGTGATCAGGAGTCCCATAGGGCGGCACACAATTGGCCCAGCGTTGTCTGGGTTAGGGGAGGGTTTGGCCGGTGTAGGCCATCATTGTAAAACAATAATTTGTTCTGAACTGACTTGCCTAGTTAAATAAAGATAAAAGTATAAGTATAAGTATAAATATAAGTATAAGTATAAAAATAAAATTGTTACATTTTTTAAATTACCTTTTAAAACTGCAACATTTTTTCTTCACCCCGTGGTAGAATGCATTGAATTGCAGGAAATGCATATTCAAACTGCAAACATTTTGCGAAGGTTGAGCGATGGGGGGCTCACAACCAAATGACTTGCTTAGGTTCCCCAAAAGGCTATGGCTCGCCCTGGCAGGCAGCTGCATATCGATGGATCGTTCCAAATCCATGAGCGTCTTTATGATACCACACTGCTGCAGGATCCCTCAGGAGTGACATCATCAAACCCAGTTGTTTCTCTGCGGGCCCTCCCTTAGTGGAGAGTTTGACACAGCCTGATAAGGAGGAAGCATCTCAACCTCAGCCATCTGGACCACAGACAGGGGTGTACATTGGCATCTGGTCCCTACTAATCATGGACTGTAAGCATACAGTAGTGTGTATGCAGCCATTAATGAGTGTACTTATACAGCCAAAGGACAATATACTGTGTGTCTCGTTGTTACAGATGGTCTTGTTAGATAGCGAGCTGCCAGTGTTCACAGGCTCTGCTGCAATAGCTTATATTATCAGAGTATTAGACACCCAGATTTCGGCTGGCTCACATGAGCAGCCCAGTCAGTGGCTATG
The DNA here is from genome assembly GCF_036934945.1 of Oncorhynchus masou masou. Taxonomy (NCBI): domain Eukaryota; kingdom Metazoa; phylum Chordata; class Actinopteri; order Salmoniformes; family Salmonidae; genus Oncorhynchus; species Oncorhynchus masou. The sequence goes on along the minus strand of NC_088233.1, from coordinate 20,115,151 downwards.
GGGTCAGTTTCTGCATTGTCGTCATGGCAGATTTAGCCAGCCCTGCCTCTCTGAATGATCTCTCGGCAGAAAGTCATTATGGAGTCGATCAGACAAGACTATCGTAATAGCCTTATAATTGCTAAAATACATCAGTGGTGTCCGCGAGGCAACATAATATAACAAAAATGGATTTTCATATAATAAATTGAAGTAGCAGGTATACAATTACGACTTTGATTAAGTTTAATCATTAGCGCACAGCAGAGAAATAAAGTATGATTATCGAAGCATTCGTTATAGAGAGTCAGGGGATGGAGGGAGGAGAATTCATTATTCATTAGAGAGGACGAGCAGCAAAGCCGTCATGGTTCCATTTGAGTCTGTCCTGTATCTCCCTGGCAGCTCATTCACAGTGAAAGAGATGGAAAAGAGGCGCACTTGGCCTCCATAGATACTGGCATGGCTGGGTTTCGCCTGATGCCAACACCAACAGTGGAGGCAGTGGAGGCACAGTCATGGAGCACCTGAGTATCTCTCAGTAAAACCTTTTAGCAAATATCTTACTGTTGTGACTAACTATAAATGGATATATATTTATCACTCATTAATTCTAATTTAGATTTTTTGGATGGCCTCTGTTTTACCTGGTTTTGGTTTTAGTCCCTAAAAGCTATGTGAAAGCAATATGTGAAGAGCTATAAAGAATCATAAAGAAGAAGTACTGGTCCCCTTGTTTTAGCCTATGACTTCTAAAATATACCATTGGGAAATATGGTTGATTCTATCAGTCCAATTGGTTTAACTTTGTTGTTTTGACCAAAGAAAAATTACTGTTACATCGATAAAGTTAGATCAGAAAATAACTGTCTTCTTCGTATGTGTCAAAAAAGTCCATTCAGGAAGATACTATTCATGAAAATATGATTTGCTTATTGGGATGGTGCAATGTCACTAATGGTAAAGTCTTATTCTCTTACCAAATCTAACCACCACCTTGTAACCATCATCACATTTACAGAGCTATCTAGCTCGTCTACTGGTGCCAAAAGACGTCTGCAGGGTGTTAGCAAGGATTTTTTTTTTTTTTTTTTATTTCACCTTTATTTAACCAGGTAGGCTAGTTGAGAACAAGTTCTCATTTACAACTGCGACCTGGCCAAGATAAAGCATAGCAGTGTGAACAGACAACACAGAGTTACACATGGAGTAAACAATTAACAAGTCAATAACACAGTAGGAAAAAAAGAGTCGATATACATTGCGTGCAAAGGGCATGAGGAGGTAGGCAAATAATTACAATTTTGCAGATTAACACTGGAGTGATAAATGATCAGATGGTCATGTACAGGTAGAGATATTGGTGTGCAAAAGAGCAGAAAAGTAAATAAATAAAAACAGTATGGGGATGAGGTAGGTAAAATTGGGTGGGCGATTTACCGATAAGATTATGTACAGCTGCATCGGTTAGCTGCTCAGATAGCAGATGTTTGAAGTTGGTGAGGGAGAGTCTCCAACTTCAGCGATTTTTGCAATTCGTTCCAGTCACATGCAGCAGAGAACTGGAACGAAAGGCGGCCAAATGAGGTGTTGGCTTTAGGGATGATCAGTGAGATACACCTGCTGGAGCGCGTGCTACGGGTGGGTGTTGCCATCGTGACCAGTGAACTGAGATAAGGTGGAGCTTTTTTACCTAGCATGGACTTGTAGATGACCTGGAACCAGTGGGTCTGGTATACTTATAAGGTTTCCCCCATTCATAGATGTTTCCCATTTGATCTGTGTTTGTGGTGTTAGCAAGTTACTGTCTCGCTAGGTCTTCAGTCAGCATGGTATTTTTCCATGCAAATTACAAATATGCATCCCAATAAACCAAATCATTATGGTTTTCCCTTTTTGGTGTGTGTAATTACAAGATTAAAGCGAGCAAGGAGTATGGAAACTGAAATGTAACATCAAAGCTAACAACAGTTTGGCCCATGTCCAAGCCCTTCCTATAGGAGGGCACTGGTGGTGAAAACTGCTGAGAAATGACACACACCGTTGACTGACACATTTCATTATAAAGATTTACAGAATTAATTTTGACAGACTTTGACCGCATTGTTGCTTATCTTTCTCTCTAGAACAGAACATGTAACAAGAATATGCAATCATCTTATCCTTGTGCTGATGACATCATGTACCTAGATGTACCCAAGAAGCACGTAAAACACCATATATTTCCTCTGCCCTTGAGAGACTGTTATTAAGGCCGGGTTTGTCTCACTGCCAAGCCTCACGATCCAGGCTTCGCTGGAGGACGGCAGGCTAGCCTAGTGGTTAGAGCGTTAGTAACCAGAAGGTTGCGAGTTCAAATCCCGAGCTGACAAGGTACAAATCTGTCGTTCTGCCCCTGAACAGGCAGTTAACCCACTGTTCCTAGGCTGTCATTGAAAATAAGAATTTGTTCTTAGCTGACTTGCCTAGTTAAATAAAGGTAAAATAAAAAAAACACATGGCCTTGTAACAAAGGAAGCAACACTGATTTCCGTTGGTTTCTACTTTCCCTTTGTTCAATAATCAATTGTGTTCTTCCATGAAGTGTACTGTCTAGCCTGGCTGTTGGCTGACATGGTACTCCTGCTAATCTAAATTAGAGTAGTTCTTATCTCATCACATTCCATATTCTATTGGCAAGTAATGAGCAGAGCGGAAATACTGTGAAGGTAAAATATGATCGTAATTGCAGAGTTCAAACAAAACCCAGCGCAGTCCCTCACACAAAAGGAGGCATACGATAAGAGGGTCTGGACTGAATAAAGGCCAAAGATACTCATATATTTTATGTGAATGAAAAATGTGAAACTTACTCAGTTTGGCTTTCTGTGGAGTTACTCCAGTGACTGATGTGTCTTCCCAACTGAAACAGAGCAACCATCCTTTCTCAAAAGGTGACTATAATGAAAAGGTGATGCTATACTGAGGGTTATGAGGAAGGTGATTTTGGTTTTAAACCCTGCCAAGAACTTTGGTTAGATCAGGAAAGTAGGTTAAGGCTAGCAGTGGGCTTTGACTGATGGATTAGGTTTTTTTAACTATTACAGTACAAACCCATTAGTCTTGGTCATTAGTCTCATTATATCAATTAACCTGTTGAAACTCTAGGGGCGCAATTTCATTTTTGGATGAAAAACGTTCCCGTTTTAAACAAGATATTTTGTCACAAAAAGATGCTCGACTATGCATATAATTGATAGCTTTCGAAAGAAAACACTCTGACGTGTCCAGAACTGCAAAGATATTTTCTGTGCGTGCCCTAGAACGTGAGCTTCAGGCAAAACCAAGATGAGACGGCATCCAGGAAATGAGCAGGATTTTTGAGGCTCTGTTTTCCATTGTCTCCTTATATGGCTGTGAATGCGAGAGGAGTAAGTCTGCCCTTTATGTCGTTTCCCCAAGGTGTCTGCAGCATTGTGACGTATTTGTAGGCATATCATTGGAAGATTGACCATAAGAGACCACATTTACCAGGTGTCCGCCCGATGTCCTGCGCCGAAATTGGTGCACAAAAGTCAGCTGCAAGTATTTTTCCACAGAATTCAGAGGAGAATGCAGGCTTCCACGAACGATATATCAATGAAGAGATATGTGAAAAAACACCTTGAGGATTGATTCCAAACAACGTTTGCCATGTTTCGGTCGATATTATGGAGTTAATTCGGAAAAAGTTTGACGTTGTAGGTGACTGAATTTTCGGTTCGTTTTGGTAGCCAAATGTGATGTACAAAACGGAACGATTTCTCCTACACACAGACGCTTTCAGGAAAAACTGCGCATTTGGTATGTAACTGAGAGTCTCTCTTCAAAAGCATATTTTGAAAATCTGAGATGACAGTGTTGTTAAGAAAAGGCTAAGCTTGAGAGCAGGGGCATTATTTTCATTTTATTTGCGATTTTCAGAAATCGTTAACGTTGCGTTATGCTAATGAGCCTGAGGCTTTAGTCACGATCCCGGATCCGGATCGTAGATCCCAGTCTGAAAATCTTAAGTCAATCTGTAATGTTTTATGCAAAAGTAAGCATAGAGAGAACCGTTCAAACACCTCTCTATGTTTTAATTTGATTTTGTTGTATTTTTTTGTGATTACTTACTGGACGAGTTGTGGCAACAACAACAAAAACTTTTGAAAGTTCCCCTTCAGCTCTAAATCAATAGTCTTCTGGGCATAGAAGAGAATGATAGATCAATAGATGCTGTTATTCTGAACATTTGTCATGTGATTCTGTTTCATGGCATGTAATGCTTGCTATAAAGTAATTACCAAATGTGGAGGTTCACAAGAGCTCAGTACAAACCTTATCGTAATCTATAGCAGTTGTTGGCTGGCCACACATATTGGTGTTTGAGAATGCTCTGCCCACATTGGTCAGTAATATGAACACCCTGATAGGCTGATCTCACACATTATCGAGCAAAAACAAGTTTTTTTCTTTGCTTGCGGAATCTGTATATATTGTATGCTTTGGCATGAGGTTCAACACGGTGTGAGAGGTTTTTCAGATAAAAAAGCGCAAAGCCAATAACATAATGAGGGATGTCAGGCCGAGATGGTTATCCTGACAAAGTAACCCAACTCTTTATTTCAGAGGAGTCTACTTTCAATCTCTATTGGAGTTTACTTTGGCTGAGGGAGTTAAGTCACTCTAATTCCTAAACTGGCATGAAAGCCCCGATGCATCTGTTTATCCCTTAGACTTACAGTAGATGTCTGTCTCTGCATCACAACAGAAGAAAACAGGGCTAAGTCGACAGCTTTTAAATGGAACCTAATGTCTCAAGGAAAATATTGTTCTCTCTCTATGGCAGTGGTGGGAAACGTACTCAATTGTCATACTTGAGTAAAAATAAAAAGTAAATGTTATACATTCAATTATTAAGCAGTGGTGGATGTACTTAAGTATCAAAAGTAAAATAATGAAACGTAAGAGCAGTAAATCCAAAAACCAAACAGCCAGATTTTTTATTTGTTTTGAGCTTTTCTGAAAGGTAACAGTCTTACAGATGCAAGAAGAGCTCAGATTCTCAAATAGGCAACACTTCAAAATGTATCTCTTTGTTACGGTTTTCTAGGTGTGAAGGAGAGTCGGACCAAAATGCGGCGTGTAGATTGCGATCCATGTTTCATGAACTGAAGAAACACGAATCAAAATACAAACACTACAAAAACAATGAACGTAACGAAAACAGCCTAATACTCGTGCAAACTGATACACAACGGACACTAAGGACATAAGGACAATCACCCACGAAACACTCAAAGAATATGGCTGCCTAAATATGGTTCCCAATCAGACAACGATAAACACCTGCCTCTGATTGAGAACCACTTCAGACAGCCATAGACTTATCTAGAACACCCCACTAAGCTACAATCCCGATACAAAACACACCACATACAAAAACCCATGCCACACCCTGGCCTGACCAAATAAATGAAGAAAAACACTAAATACTTAGACCAGGGCGTGACACTCTTATAGACAAAATAGAATTATGCCTTAATAATGAAGGAATATAGCCAGTAAACGTAAGCACTAACAATCACAGTCACTTTGCTTTAGAAAAAACATCCTTTAATAGAATCCTATACATACATATTTTGTTTTATAGATCAATAGATGCTCTTCTTCTGACCATTTGTCTTGTGATTCTGTTTCATGGCGTGTAATGCTTGCTATAAAGAAATGACGAAATGTGGAGGTTCACAAGAGCTGAGCACAAACCTTGACGTAATCTATAGCAGTTGTTGGCTGGCCACACATAGTGGTGTTTGAGAATGCTCTGCCCACATTGTCAACAGTGAAGCCATATCTCAGACTGGCCAATAAAAATAAATTATTAAGATGGACTAAAGAACAGACACTGGACAGTGAAGTCGCCTCTTCACTGTCGACATTGAGACAGGTGTTTTGTGGGTAGTATTTAATGAAGCTGCCAGTTGAGGACTGGTGAGGCGCCTGTTTCTCAAACTAGACACTCTAATGTACTTGTGCTCAGTTGTGCACCAGTGCCTCCCACTCCTCTTTCTATTCTGGTTAGAGGCAGTTTGCACTGTTCAGTGAAGGGAATAGTACACAGCATTGTACGAGATCTTCAGTTTCTTGGCAATAGCCTTAATTTCTCAGAAGAATAGACTGACAAGTTTCAGAAGAAAGTTCTTTGTTTCTGGCAATTTTGAGCCTGTAATCGAACCCATAAATGCTGATGCTCCAGATACTCAACTAGTCTAAAGAAGGCCAGTTTGATTGCTTCTTTAATCAGCACAACAGTTTTCAGCTGTGCTAACATAATTGCAAAAGGGTTTTCTAATGAGCAATTAGCCTTTTAAAACAATAAACTTGGATTAGCTAACACAATGTGCCATTGGAACACAGGAGCGATGGTTAGAGAGAATACAGTAGACGGTACACGTCAAACGTGTGATTTATGATTTTATTCCTGTCAGAACATCTTGACAGGAAGTTCTCACGTGCTCTAGGGAGTGCCCATATATGGGCATCCTGTCGTTCGTTTCTCACGCTTTAGAGTGAGTGTTAATGTATGCATATAGTGCATCTGTTCCTTTGAAGCTGTCATGATGATTGATGTGTAGGGACCTCGTTGAACTGGGGCATATGTTTGAACATTTCAAAGAGTATGGCCCCCACCCTGTTGTAGTGACCTTAGGGCTGTTGTCTATGAAACAGGAATGTTCGGGGGTATTAGGGGGCAGATGCATTATAAATATACCCCAGAACACCATAGGTGACCAAGGATAAACCCCAGAACAATGAACAGAAAATTAACCATGTCTCCTTGGCCAATTGTACGTGTACTTTGTGCCTTGTGTCAAGAACCCAATGACAAAAGCATCGAGGACATTTTGTGTGAGGCCCCTGAATGTTTTAAAGGAGTTTTGGATATGAGTGACGGACATATGGCTTACATATTCCAACCAGAGGATTCAACTGTAAAGATTTTCACAGACAGCGGCCCCCTTTATCAAACAAAACCCAGGAATTTTTCTCCTGCGCTGCGTATGAGAGAATGGCTTAAGATACGGCTAGCGCTATGTCAGATCAAACACGCCCTGAGTGGTACATCCCTGCCTGGCTACGCGTTGGAAGAGGTGTGCGGGCGCGATGATTTGAAAGCCATAAAAATCTCTTCAATGGCGTATAGCCCCGACTCCAAAGTGACCATTTTAGCATGTGCCCAATATGATAGTTCAAATGCTACAAAATCAGTTAGTTCATATGTATTTTCCAAAGCCTGCAAGGATGTGAACTATTTTATGCCTGTCTTTAGCTTTAAGTGGGGCGATTATCATATATTCCTGGCCATGATGAAACAGTCGGACAATCTTTTCCAAAATCGTGAACAATTACGCCGCTGGGCCCTCCTATCCTTAAGACATACCCAAGGTCTACAGGCACGATGTTTGATCTATCCAGGGAATGAAAACTTACGGAACGTGGAGTGTGCAGGATATCTTGTTAGCAAGAGAGCCTGTGTCTTGACGATGGTGAATTGGAAACGGATGGGTGTCTGGGATAAAAAATAAAATATATTAGATACAAATTTCAAAGACATTTAGATATAATACTATATATTAACAATATATATAGTTAAATTTCCTGCGTTTTTTTGACGCAGGCTGTTCTGAGGAATCGGGGATACTGGGGGTTCTAGACTTTCTTCACCTGGCTTTGCAGATTGTGCCAGGTGTGTATCGTTGGAGTCTGAAAGAAAACATTATTTGACATTGTCTTAACATATTCTATCAAAAAAATGTATAACTAATAAAAAATGTATAACTAATAAAAAATGTATAATGGGGTCATACCATATCCATAGGGCGCCTGTTCTTGAATCCGTGCGTTTTCAGCACAGTAGCCTTTCTCGGGCTGGGGTGATTCTGCGTTAAGCACTTGTGGAGTTGTGAAGGACTGTGATGCACCGTTAATGCTAGATTATGGGGCGATTGGCTTGAGGTTCCCGGGGGTGTGTATCTGCTGGTTAAAGCTGCGGTTCTTGGAGTTCGGGTAAAACCGTACAGAACGGTAGAATGCTGTCTGTTTCTTCTGCTCCTCCGAAGTCCATAATGCATCATGTATTCTTGTTGGGGCGCTGTCTGCTGTAAACACAAGATTAGCTTTTAAAATAGGGTACACACTTAGTTTTTAATGTATAGATATTATTATGGGTTTTATTTTTGGACTTCGAAAATAGCGTGATGGAGACGGGCTTCGTAAAGAAGACGCGGTCTCGGTTTGAACCTCGGATTTCTCACCTAATGTTGGATGATCCAAATCAATTATTCCAGTTAGCAACTGGGTAAATGTCGGGTATCCTATAGACCTGAGATAAAATTAACATATACGAAATATATACATTTTAACTTATAAAAATATGTGCAATTGACAAATACATACCTGAAAAATGGATGTCCACCCCTTTAAGAATATCTGTAAAAACATATATAACACCGGTTTAATATTAGAGAGAGTGAGAGTTCCCAACAGTGCATTCATTTCGTCATATCAAACAATTCCCAGAAAACACCTAACGCACCCAAAAGCGAATATATTATTTTCACAATGTCACCTTCAAAATTCTCCATGTGTATAGGCTTGCAGGAAAAGAGTTCAGATGGGCCGCTGTGTCCTAACGGCAAAAATGTATGGAATGAATTTACAGAGCAAGGGGGTTGTTTAGTGTTTTTTTAGACATCCTGTATGCATAATGTACCGGTATTGATTAGAAGAAACATTGTTTTTAAACCTTAGGGGGTTGTCTAGAGCTATTCTATTCTGGTTGTGGGGTTTGACTTTTGCGCCCCCACATCCTTGGGGATTTGGGGGAAATAAATTCTGCTTTGAGAGGCTTATGTGCTAATGACACAATAGTGCCAACCTTGTTTCAAACACCCCTGCAGAGACACACCCCCCCGAAAAAAAACATTGTTTTTGAAACACAAACGCCCACACGCGCACGCACGTCTTTCCTGAAATACTTTTTTCTGAGACACACTGGGAGAGAGAGAGAGCATGATATTCCAGGCGTTAAAGGTGAGATACAATTTTAAAACCCTTAATTTAATTCTAAATATTTAGTACAGACCTTTTAAAACATGCTATAATTAGTACAAACAATTTTACTATTCCTTTCTGACAGATAAAGGGGTTAGCTTCTTACAGCTGAAATCCCGTTAACGGGATCGATATGACAACAGCCAGTGAAAGTGCAGGGCGCCAAATTCAAACAACAGAAATCTCATAATTAAAATTCCTCAAACATACAAGTATTATACACCATTTTAAAGATAAACTTGTTGTTAATCCCACCCCAGTGTCCGATTTCAAAAAGGCTTTACGAAGAAAGCATACCATGCGATTATGTTAGGTCAGAAAAACAGCCATTTTCCAGCCAAAGAGGGGAGTCACAAAAAGCAGAAATAGAGATCAAATGAATCACTAACCTTTGATGATCTTCATCAGATGACACTCATAGGATTTCATGTTACACATGTTTTGTTTGATAAAGTTCAAAAATCTCAGTTTACATTGGCGTGTTATGTTCAGTAATGTTTTGCTTCTAAAACATCCAGTGATTTTTCAGAGAGCCACATCAATTTACAGAAATACTCATAATAAGCATTGATAAAGATACAACTCTTATGTATGGGATTATAGATAAACTTCTCCTTAATGCAACTGCTGTGTCAGATTTCAAAAAAACCTTTATGGAAAAAGCACACCATGTAATAATCTGAGAGCGCTCTGTCACCAAAACAAGCCATACATGTTGTGGCGTCAACAGAAGTCAGAAATAGCATTATAAATATTCACTTACATTTGATGATCTTCATCAGAATGCACTCCGAGGAATCCCAGTTCCACAATAAATGTTTGTTTTGTTCGAAAAAGTCCATAATTTACGTCCAAATACCTCCTTGTTTGCGCATTTAGTTCACAAATCCAAATTCATGAGGCGCAACCACTTAATCCAGACGAAAAATAAAAAAAAGTTATGTAACAGGTCGTAGAAACATGTCAAACGATGTATAGAATCAATCTTTAGGATGTTTTTAGCATAAATCTTCAATAATGTTTCAACCGGACAATTCCTTTGTCTTTAGAACTGAAAAGGAACGCAGATAACTCTCACGGCCGCGCGCATGATTTAGCTCATGGCATTCTGCCAGACACCTGACTCAAACAGCTCTTATTCACTCCTCCTTCACAGGGGAAGCCTGAAACAAGGTTCTAAAGACTGTTGACATCTAGTGGAAGTCTTAGGAAGTACAATCGGACCAAATCTACAATATCTTGGATATATATATCTTGGACCTTCAGATTGTTGTCTATCCAAATCTACTAATAATATGTATATCTTAGCTTCTGGGCCTGAGTAGCAGGCAGTTTACTCTGGGCACATTATTCATCCAAGCTACTCAATACTGCGCCCCAGCCATAAGAAGTTATAATAGAAAAATGTGTCTGTATATTTTTATTTCAGACTCCTCCCCAGCGTATACCAGCACAGAAGGCCTAACACATCGAGAGGATGTGTTCGAGGAGGAATTCATCGCCCAGGACATACCGAGTAAAACATTGAAATCTGATCATTTCAACGCTTTAACCTCTTGAAACTCCCCATCCCGGATCCGGGATTGTGACTAAGCCTCAGGCTCATTAGCATAACGCAACGTTAACGATTTCTGAAAATCGCAAATAAAATTAAAATAATGCGTTTGCTCTCAAGCTTAGCCTTTTCTTAACAACACTGTCATCTCAGTTTTTCAAAATATGCTTTTGAACCATAGAAATTGACTAATTTGTGTAAGAGTATGCAAAGCTAGCATAGCATTTTGTGTAGCATGTAGCACGCAACATTTTCACAAAAGCCAGATAACCAAATAAATAAAATCATTTACCTTTGAAGAGCTTCTGATGTTTTCAATGAGGAGACTCCCAGCCACATACCAAATGCGCAGTGTTTCCTGAAAGCGTCTGTGTGTAGGAGAAATCGTTCCGTTTTCTACATTGCGCCTGGCTACCGAAACGAACCGAAAATGCAGTCACCTACAACGTGAAACTTTTTCCGGATTAACTACATAATATCGACCGAAACATGGCAAACGTTGTTTGGAATCAATCCTCAAGGTGTTTTTTCACATATCTCTTCATTGACATGCAGTTCTTGGAAGCTTGCTTTCTCTCTCTGCCCCATGGAAAAATACTGGCAGGTGACTTTTGCGCACCAATTTCGGCGCAGGACACCGGGCGGACACGTGGTAAATGTGGTCTCTTATGGTCAATCTTCCAACGATCTGCCTACAAATACGTCACAATGCTGCAGACACCTTGGGGAAACGACAGAAAGGGCAGACTCATTCCTCTTGCGTTCACAGCCATATAAGGAGATCATGAAAGACAGAGCCTCAAAAATCCTTGTCATTTCCTGGATGCCAAGTCATCTTGGTTTTGCCTGAAGCTCACGTTAAAGGGCACGCACAGAGAAGATATTTGTATTTCTGGACACGTCAGAGTGTTTTCTTTCGAACAGTAGCAATTATATGCATAGTCGAGCATCTTTTTGTGACAAAATATCTTGTTTAAAACGGGAACGTTTTTCTTCCAAAAATGAAATAGCGCCACCATAAGTGTAAGAGGTTAAATGACAATTCTGAGCTAGATGATTTGCTGATGTATGAAGCAGCCAGCCATCTTGATACAGCCAATTCTGAGGTAGAAACAACAGATCCTGAAATAGAACAATATAGGTTTCTCACAGCCTTTTGCAGGGCTCTAAAATCCAGAGAGGTCCAGCTAGACAAATGTATGATTGCTTTACTCAAGCGGCAAGACAGTCAAGATCTTTCCTTCTAGCATAGTACAATCCCCCGTTTGTTAAACAACAATCTGATAAAAAATGCAGAAACAAGCGCTAAAAACTTATATGTAACATGGATCCTTCCAGAATACCACAAGAACACACGTCCTTAATTAACCTTAACCTGTTATCACAGATCCCGGCCAAACTCATATCCTTAATTAATCAAATGAATGAGAGCACAAGATCTTCAACACCAGACCACACACACACACCTCCTTTAACTCCCATGTCCGAGGAGTCTGAGCAACAATACAATGTTTTTGAGGAATTGGAAAGTTGTATTATAAATCAGTGGCGATGGTATTGATTGAAGTGTTCGGGTTGTGTACCGAAATAAATTAAACAATACAGAGATTTGACAGTTTCTTAATTTCACATGGCTGAATCAGAATCTTGATAATGTAGTTTTTTATGTGATGATCTTGGATACTCTGAGCAAACTTGTAGAGAGGGCAACAGATTTTGCCGGACCTCGTGTTGTCTTACAGTTTGAAATTTGTGGAGATAGCATACAAAACACTGTATCTCTCGTTTTACCCAATGGCGCAGCAGATCTTGAACAATTTATAGCCCTGCTGGAACGACTTGTTCAATGTAATTTATCCATCATAGCTGATAGGACCCTTGAGCTCGTAGTACAAATTGTACGTCAACCCCTAAGTGGAGGGGGTCAGAGAAGGAAACTTGATAGTCTCATGCAATCAGAAATCATAAACAATAAAAGGGCATATCTCATAAACATTCACAATCCCGGTAATCAGTTATGCTTCGCAATAGGCCTAGCACATTTACTCAACCCTGGATGTACTGATCTAGAGGCTTTACAAAAGGCTAGGGAGCTCCAAAATGCCGTGGGTCTAGGTATACAGGATGCTGTGGCTTTCTTCTGAACATCAAGATTGTGGTTTTGTACCACAATAGAGCTAATGCAGCTCTCTTGAAATTCCAGAACAACCCACAACGTCATCCTCAGATTCTGCACTTATGTGCAAATCGCCCATTATTATGCCATTACCAACATCACAGCATTTTTAGGCTACACCCGAAAGGGGGGGGGGCACTCTTGTCCGATGCAACCCTTTGCAACCCTGTGTGGCCTACTGCTACAAAAAAAACACAATATTGAAACATGGCACCCACAGCCCTAAACCTCATGTGTGTGGAATCATACATTGCCTAATCTGTAAAGGGCCTTTGAAAAGCAGAGACAGTGAAGTGGTTCAAGTGCCACACAAGTGTTATATTCAGCCCCTGGCTGAAGATGAACATTCAGAGAATATTTTTTTTTCCTTTATTTAACCAGGCAAGTCAGTTAAGAACACATTCTTATTTTCAATGACGGCCTGTGAACAGTGGGTTAACCAGTGGGTTAACTGCCTGTTCAGGGGCAGAACGACAGATTTGTACCTTGTCAGCTCGGGGGTTTGAACTCGCAACCTTCCGGTTACTAGTCCAACGCTCTAACCACTAGGCTACCCTGCCGCACCATGTGTTTTATGATGTCTGATCCTCATGTTTGAGCTTTCCTTTCCAGCTTTGACACAGCAGACCCCTCGGAACTACGACAGGCCTTGTATGGAGGCCGTACCAATGCTTTGACATTGCTGTATGTAGCACAACCCGACGAGACAATAGGATATGTAGATTTTACATCCCTTTATCCTCATGTAATGATTTCCTCATGCTATCTTATGGGGCATCCTGAAATTATTCACCGTGGTTTGACTTACCCCAAAACTATTTTGATCTGATTAAAGCAACTGTTTACACCAGTGTTGCCTTACAATGGACCTCAAGGAAAACCTTTCTTTCCCCTTTGTCGCACCTGCAGTGAAAACAACATCCAGGAAAAGCCTTGTGATCATTCAGATCAAGAAAAATCCCTGACAGGTGTATGGGTCACCGTTGAATTCTCTAAGGCACTAGAGATGGGGTGTGTGGCCAAAATCTTTGAAGTGTGGGACTTTTCCTGGAAATCAGACACTCTTTTTAAAGAGAACATCAAGACCTTCTTGAGAAGCAAGCAAATGGCTTCAGACTATCCTGCATTGGTCACACATCAACAGAGCAAAGACAAGTACATTCAGGACTATCACGACAGAGAAGGTATAAGTCTTGACACTGACAGAATAAAAACAAAAACAAAAGAAATCTGTCAAAATTATACTTAAACTCGGTTTGGGGCAAACTTTCCCAGAGAAGCAATATGCTAACAACGTCGATCATTAAAGATCCCGAAGAATTTTTGGAATTTGTTGAAATTTCACATTTTTCATTCTTGAGTCAAGACATTGCCCTGGTGCAATGTAGACTTAACAATAAGTGGGTTCTACCCCGGGTAATGTAAATGTTTTTCTTGCAGCATTTACCATGACCTATGGTTGACTTGAACTATACACCCTCATGGAGCAGCTGAATAGGAGGGTTCTTTACCATGACAAAGACTCTGTGGTCTACGTATGCAAACCGGGTGATTGGAACCCCCCTCTTAGCAACTATCTGGGTGGTTTAAGGAGTGAACTCGAAGATGGGGACCATATCAAAGAGTGGTCCTCCTGTGGTCCCAAAAGCTATTCTTTTAGGACTTAAGACAATCACATGGTTTTGAAAGCCAAAGCGTGACTCAAAACTATGAAAATGCCCCGCGTGTAAACTTGTAATCAATCACACGCTTGGTCAAGGGGTTCATAAACAACCGGAATAGTGAATTGGAGATTTTGAACTCTTACAAAAGGATTGTTAGGGATAAAAAGGGTTTCCATCTAAGGAATGCCCGACTTACTAAAAGATTCCGGGTAGTCTATGACAAGAGACTGCTTTTACCTGACGGGACCACCTTGCCCTTTGGCTACTGACTTATGTTACAAGCCCCTTGTGTCTTAAAGCTTAAGATATAATGGCTGCTGTTGTCACGGTTTTCTATAGGTGAAAGAGAGTCAGACCAAAATGCGGCGTGGCTATTGCGATCCATGTTTAATGAAACTGAAGTAAACACGAATCAATATGAAAAAACAATAAACAATACACGAAAACCGAAACAGCCTAATACTGGTGCAAACTAGCACACGACAGACATAAGGACAGGAACAGGAACAATCACCCACCAAACACTCAAAGAATATGGCTGCCCAAATATGGTTCCCAATCAGAGACAACGATAAACACCTGTCTCTGATTGAGAACCACTTCAGACAGCCACAGATTAACCTAGAACACCCCACTAAACTACAATCCCAAATACCTGTGAAAAACCCCAAGACAAAACACACCACATACAAAAACCCATGTCACACCCTGGCCTGACCAAATAGATAAAGAAAACACAAAATACTAAGACCAGGGCGTGACAGCTGTAGAAGGTTTTGACCCCAGATTGCAACTACCATTTTCAGCCTTAATCGCAGGCCCATCCAATAGCGGTAAAAATGGTTTTGTATAAAGTATTTTAGAGTATTCTGAACATGTATAATCTCAGAAACCTGACAATATTGTGTAGTGTTATTCATGTTATCAACCTTTGTATGATGAGCTGTTGAAGAAAATAAAAATCAAGTTTGTTGAAGGAATACCCGCATCCCTGTCTGATGAACTTTTACCACCTCATAAAAACAATCTGCTGGTTTTGGACGATATGCCATTTGCAGGTAGCGAACATCCTGAAATTGTACAAGCTTGTACCCAATATACTCATCATAGAAACCTGTCCGTGCTTTACTTGGTGCAGAATGTGTTTCACCAAGGTAAAATAGCCGTACCATTAGTTTGAAAGCAAATTACATGGTTTTGTTCAAAAACCCAAGAGACAACCGGGCTGGGGACACGCACCTCAGGGCGAATGCCTTGCATACTACGCCAAATCAACAGCTCTCTCTCTTCACTCTCCTCCATTTCTATTAACACCTCCTCGAGTGTCTCCTCATCTCCCATCCGTTCACTCTCCTCCAATCTGTCCAATAACTCCTCGACCCTCTCAGACTCAGCCCTCAGCTTAGCCGACTGCTCTGATTCTATCCATGGCTCCTTACGGTAAACAGGGGGAGTTGGCTCAGGTCTGACTCATGACTCTGCCACACTCTTCCTGTGCCCCCCCCAAATACATTTTTGGGGCTGTCTCTTGGGCTTCCTACTGCGCCGCCGTGCTCGTTTCGCCAATCTCATTCTCCTGTAAACCTCATCACACTAATTCAGCGAATCCTGGCGGGCTCCGGCACTCTCCCTGGGTCGACCGCCCACTTGTCTATCTCTTCCCAAGTTGTATAGTCCAGATAATGCTGCCTCTCCTGCTGCTGCTGCTTCTTCTGCTGCTGTTGTTGCTTCTCCTGCTGCTGTTTTTGCTGCTGCTGCCGCTTCCTCTGCTGCTTCTCTTGCTGCTGCTTTAGCTGATGCTGCTGTTGCTCCTGCTGCTTCTCCTGCTGCACCTTGGGACGGCGACACTCCCCTGGCTTTGCCCAGGGTCCTCTCCCGTCGAGGATTTCCTCCCACGTCCAGGAGTCTTGTGTCTTCGGCCGCTGTTGCTGCTCATTACCACGCCGCTTGGTCCTTGTTTGTTGGGTGATTCTGTAATGGTTTTCCTCCTCTTCGTCTGAAGAGGAGAGGCGAGAAAGATCGGAGGACCAATATGTGGCATGGTAAGTGTCCATGGTATTTATTTAAACACATAAACTGAACACTCCATACAAAAACAATAAACGTAACATAAATAACCAAAACCGAAAACAGTACCGTGTGGCGTAAAACACAGACACGGAAACAATCACCCACCAACAAACAGTGAAACCCAGGCTACCTAAGTATGATTCTCAACCAGAGACAACTAACGACACCTGCCTCTGATTGAGAACCATATTAGGCCGAACACAGAAAACCAACCTTGAAACACAAAACATAGAATGCCCACCCAACTCACGTCCTGACCAATTCAAACAAACAAATAACACAAATACTAGGGTCAGAACGTGACATCTTCTACCTTTACTAAGTATATCCATGCCCTTCATCACCAGCCTTATTGCTGCCAGAAGTGGGGGTTGAACACAAAGTGTTATGGCAAATAAAATGTACTTGGTGCCTCAACTAGAGTTGGATAGACTTAAACAGCAATTACAGGGTTCTGAAAATATCAGACAAACAGCGGAAAATGATTTGGATATGGCCATGAAGGATATTTTGAACCGAAAAGGATTGAACCCCTATGATAAGGTCCAAAAATACACAAATCTCTTGCAAAGGTTTTTGGCCTTGGTAAAACAAGGTAAGAGAGAGACCAAACATTTATCGACTTTCCCTACCGGACGGGCCTAGAGAGAGCCAAGCCCCTGTAATACCTATACCGGCGATCTTACCGGTTGAATATCAAATGCCTGTTGAAGATAATGTAATGCATGACATGTTGACACATGTTCCGGCACGTAACAGGAAAAATATTAGATACATTATGTACAAGATAAAAGACTCAAAGGGGGCCGCTACTTGGAATGACAAAGGAAAGTTTATCTTTCAGGGTTCTGTTGTCAAGGGTTCTTATATGATGGACTTGCTTAAAAGTACCACAGCAGCCCACAAGGTTGCTAATGACAAAAGACCTCCTGGGTGGCGTCAGTTTCTTAAGGCCCTGGCAATCCTCAACATTCCCCTCTCGGGTGTACCCAACTATAAGCTTCATCAACAGATTCAAACTTTAAAACATAAACCTTCAACAAGCTACAGCACCCCTAAAGACGTTCTAACAACCCCTCCCCCCTTTGGAAGGGCTGATGATAACTCATTTACACCCCTGAACGCCTCCGGACCTTTCCCTAATCCCGATCTCTCAGGGTGGTTAGACTTTTGAATGACTTTTGAATGGCTATGATTAAATTCAATGAATTTTATTTGAAAAATGAAACAATTTAACATCTGTGACATTGTTGAAACATTTGACGTGAGCGTGCGCCTTGATTACAGGGTCTTAAAGGACACATACTTGAACACTTTTGATATTTTCTAACAAAACAATCTACAAAGCTATCATTACTTCTTAAATCATCATTATAAAGAGACATAACATCTTCAAAAGAAACTCCACGGGCTCTTTGGCATAGGTAGAATACACCGTGTTGACCACATGTAGTGGAAAGGTTATCTTGTACTTGTTTGATGCTGTAGTAGATATTTGATCCATTTTTGGTCAAAAACTGTTTAACAGATTTGGGGAAATGTGAAAATCCGGGGGTAATGTCACAGCTAACGTCTTCTAATGTCACAGCTAGCCAATGTTCACCCGGCATGTGTTTGGGATGGGTATTGACAATAAACATGGCCGGTCGCTCCTGCCATTTCTCAATAGGTAATTCACCACAAGCCCACACTCCACAGAATTGTTTTCCAATCAAGTGGCTCATGAGACCTTCTAGCTCTTGGGTATTCTAGCTCAAGTTGTTGCTCAACGATCCTTAATTAATTAATAATAATCCACTAAGACCTGTCTTCGGGCATTCACTTCCAAGATTGACTCAGAGCATGCATAAACAATCATGCTAACTGTACAGGCTAAACGCATTTCCAACCTGAGGTTACCTTGGGACACCACAGACAGATTTCCTGAGGTGTCATCATCAGGTGATAAATTGAAAGCATACAATGTGTAGTACTCTGCAAAATAACTTCTGTCAATAGGTAAAGAGATCTTTTAGATGCCTCCCTGTAGACAGGAATAGATTGTAAAATTCTCGCGAAGATATGTTGCTATTAAATTACAGTTGGAAAACCATAGCAGGGACCTGATGTCCGTCCTGACGGAGAGCTACATACTCTGTTGAAATTTTATTTTATTTTATGTAAGCTGCCCATACTATAGGTGTGATCAACCAAACCTATAACCATGTAGCGGGGCCTAGAAAAAGGTTTTCTTGACTAAAGATTCTGCTGCCCACGGGTATGCTAAAGGTTTTCATGGTAATTCTTTGGAGAGGGTAAAGGGCATTTCCTTTCATCAAAGCCTGTGAATGACCCAGAAGAATGGCCGGTAGACACATTTTAACTAAAGTCACCATCTTGGGCAGACATCAGACAACTCATCCTTGGCCCTGGTTAATTTGAGTCTTAAATCAACCGAATTTAACAGTAAACGTTCTTGAAATAAAATGTCAGAGTGTATAGGCCCTAGCAGATGAAACTCTGGAGATTCGGCAGAGTAGAGAGCACGTGCCTCCAGATAGGCCCTAGCAGATGAACCTCTCGAGATTTGGCAGAGTGGAGAGCACGTGCCTCCAGATAGGCCCTAGCAGATGAACCTCTGGAGATTCGGCAGAGTAGAGAGCACGTGCCTCCAGATAGGCCCTAGCAGATGAACCTCTGGAGATTCGGCAGAGTAGAGAGCACGTGCCTCCAGATAGGCCCTAGCAGATGAACCTCTGGAGATTCGGCAGAGTAGAGAGCACGTGCCTCCAGTCCTTTGTTTGCACCGGTGGTCAGGTCTAATGATTCCATAGAGACTCCTGCAGTATCTTTGCTAAACAGCCCTGTACTGAATTGTGTCTTAAGAGTGTCTTTGGAGTAGTTGAGTAAACATTCCAGGGTGGCCCTATAAGGGTAGGTGGCACTGCTTTGACTGATTAGGCGTTCACCCAAAGTCACATCCACTTGGGAGAAGATGGTCGCCAAGGGGTAATTAATGAGACTCACTTTGGCATCATTTGCAATATTAGTACCATCTCTTTTGGTCACTTTGAGACGTAAATGCAATACGGTGTTGTTGAGGTCCAGGTAGTTGTCACCATCGCCCGGGATGAAAAATTCTATAGGACGGTTATCTGTAACGGACGAGAGTGGGGCTATCTCTACATAACAGGACCATCTATTGAAAATTGGGTTAAGGTGGCCGTGAAAAGATCGAGCTCTGTCTTTATAGCTTCAGAGGACATGCGGTGTAAAAGAGTCATGTTGCTTGTTCTTTTAGAAAATATTTCTGAGTATTCCTTTTGCCATTTTTGGTCCAGACCTCCTCACTTCACCTCGTCTTTGACTTACTGAGTTTCTTTTAACGGTTAACCTCCGCTTTCTAGGGGCAGGCCTGCACCTTATACCTGGAGGTCTCTTTTTTGGTCTTCGAGACAACAGCATAAGCCCCGAGCCTTCTTGATGCTCGGCTTCTGATGACGCCCTTCTGGTCATAGCATTGGCTACAACCTCACTTACAATATTTTTAGCCGCTGATTTTAAATGTGGATTGGCTATGCTGAGGCCACTCTTCATAAACGGTAAAACCATGCTAAAGTGGTTACGAAATATGCCTCCTATCCCCGAACCGTACATGGTCGGGGATCCGTGACAGCTGGAGCCGGGTAATACATTACCCACTTGATCAACATAGTATATGAGAAATCAGTTAGGGTCAAGATGGTGGTTGTGTTCCATAACCATTTTAATTTATCTGTATTATGTTTATTAAAAAAATATATATAATACTAATAATATTTTAGATATCTAGAGAGGTTTTGGTGGGTCTAAAGTGGAGTTTTACCATAAGTAAATACGATATTTTCGTTCTGATCCGTTTTAAGCTCAACCAGAATGTTTTCAATATATTTCTTGCTTACAGGTACATAGTGTGGCTTGTCATAGTTAACAGTGACTACATCACCATCCTTTCCTTCTATATGAACTGTTGTCAGGAGGGGCACATAACTGTCTCCTAACCTTTGATGGGATATGATGTCGGTATACACACATATGTTTTAAAAACCTGCATGTATATCCGCAGGGAATGGGAATAACTTTTCTCTCACATACGTCCTTTTATTGGAACTCATCCCCAACATGTAGGCTAAATTACCGCTGGTCTTTATACACCCATCAGCAGCCCCTGAGTTCAAGAGTATTTCCATATTGTTCAGGGTTAGGAGTTCGTTCAACTCTGAGATGATTTTGTCGACAGTTCTATAGAAACGTTTCGGGGGTTCCGAGATCCTGTTGCAATAAAAATCCCGGCCCTTATCCTTGATATTATACCAACTATGGGGGTATGTAATCTCGCTGAGACCTACTTCCCAGGCCTCTGTTAACTCTATAGGCTTTGGAAAATTGGTTGTATAATTCAAATTTTTGTTATTCATATATATATATATGTGTAGATGCATTACTGGGGAGAGTCAGGTAGAATCAGTTGTGTTCCATGATGCACTCCTGTGTTTTTATCATGTAGGAGTGTTTAAGTTGACCTCCGCTGCCTCCACCACATCGTGCTCTAATACCCAACTGTTGAACTTTTGGGGCCAGTTTTTCCAAAGGACCTACACCCATTTAAAAAAAAACTTTTTCTCTCTTTTGATCCAGAATCTCCTCCACATGAAAGACTTGTCTTTACCCATTTGTACCTTCTGTAGTTCCTTCTCATAAAAGGAACCCTCTATAAGCTCCCCGTTATAATCTTTGAACTTGTAGACATGGGGTATACGTGGTAGACATTCGGTAACTGTGAACAACTCATCGCTGTAACCTTGCTCGTATTTTTTGTTGAAAATTCCCCTCAACTTGGATATACGTACCAAGTCCCCCACTATGAATTTAAAATTAAAATAAATCTTACGTCGAAAGGGGAACAAACCATACAGATTTTTAAAGACTTGAAAAGAGTTTTCAGAAGAGACCTCGGAGGGCTTCATCCGTATACTCTTATGGTATCTGTAGTTGTAAGCCTTTACTAAATCGACATATCTATGTGTATTGTGAGCTGTAAAGTATTTCCACATCCTCTCCTTCAAAGTTCGGTTAAAGCATTCAAATCCGAACCTGTAGCAAAATGTACGATATTGTGCTTCTTCATGAGTTTCTGAAAAGTATTGTTAAAAGATTATTTTCCTCCGTCAGTGTGCACTTTCTTGGGGGCTCCTCCTTCCTTCCAGATAGAGTCAAAGGCCCGGGTCACCTCTGCCCCACTCTTATTTCAGACCCTTACATATGCTATTATAGAGAAAATATCCATAACCGTTAGTATGTAGCGATATCCATCATTTTTATTAAGGACCTGCATGTCACATAGATCCGCCTGAAACTGGGACAAAGGATGAGTAGAAAAAACTATTTAGTGGAAATTGTTTCCGCACAGGTTTATGCAGTGTAAGCATCCTGCTCAGCTAGCCAGTCATTCACTAGAGCATCACCTAACCTGCTACCTGTTTCTTCAGCTATAGCTCTCTGGAGCCGCTCCTTGCCCCCATAAGACCCTGGGTTAGAGTCAGAGAGTCTGCTCCGCCATCCTTCTTGCCTCTCTGATGTACAATAACGTTAATGAGTCCCTTTCAAATAACAAGAACATATCATTTTCATTTTGAATTTTTATTTTTGCAAACATTAACTATTATGTATACAAACAATTCAAGATACGTAGCAAGATATTAGTCCCCGTTTTCTCAACGATCCATGCATGCAACACCTTGTATATTTGGTTTACATTTACAGGCTTGTATCGCTGAATTTTTAAAACACACACACATCCGTTACATAAGTATACAAACAACAAATATGATACATGTTACCATTAAACAGTGTTTCAGACAAAGTAAAATATTAGACAAGGATGTTTCTAGTTCTTCAGAATCATCCACAAGACGGGATACCATGTCTTACATGATTCATGATTTGCTCCATTTTTAGCACACGCTTTGCATTAGCCCAGGTATTGTGCATTAGCCCATGGGTTGTGTAGAACGATACATTGTTCACTTTATTTTCAATAATTTGCTGCATAACATTTGTAAGTTCTCTCAAAAGAAAAAATGTATTTATTCTCTCTAACATCGTTTGCATATAGTTACCCATTCCTTTACATCTAAATAAAAAATATGTAATGTTACTCGCTCTCTTGGGGTTTATTGAGCCAGAAAGTCACCACATCAGCCACCAAAGCGTCTTTGTATTTGTTGTCGTCCACCAGTGTGTGCCGGATTTCTTTGAGTTTCTCGTGGATGTAGATCACGTCCTTCAGTTCATGTAGGAAAGCCTCGGTTACCCCGTAAACTCTGGGAATAGAGGGCACAAGACCCATAGACTCCAGGGCTCTGACCATCGGAGGTATAAACCTGCAGGACCACAGACTCCAGGGCTCTGACCGGCGAAGGTATAAACCTGCAGGACCACAGACTCCAGGGCTCTGACCGGCGAAGGTATAAACCTGCAGGACCACAGACTCCAGGGCTCTGACCAGCGAAGGTATAAACCTGCAGGACCACAGACTCCAGGGCTCTGACCAGCGAAGGTATAAACCTGCAGGACCACAGACTCCAGGGCTCTGACCAGCGAAGGTATAAACCTGCAGGACCACAGACTCCAGGGCTCTGACCAGCGAAGGTATAAACCTGCAGGACCACAGACTCCAGGGCTCTGACCATCGATGGTATAAAGCGGCTGGACCACAGTCTTTTCACTAGTTCCTCTAAGTGGTTGAAGAAGTAGTGCCGCGGTGGGTCATATAAACACAGATGACGGCGCTGACTGGGGTGATTGATCTCACAACCGATGCATTTTTCTCTTATATACTCTCCAATCACCACATCTAAAAGTGCGGCTACAGAGGGCTTGATGGTGTCCACAAAAATAGTACTGACCACCCCATCAAACACATCCTCAGGCGGTGTACATGTAGGGGGTGTCGCAGGGGTTGCCTGGGGGGAGTAGAGTGGAGGGCTGTGAGGCATAGAGTCTTTAGGGTCTGGTACCCATGACGTATCGGAGTCCTGATTTGGTATATGAATATCCATGGTATATGCTGAAATGAAGAACCGGAGGCTTTAAGGGCACTCTTTTAATTGTTGAACCAGTCCTTTGGTATCAGGGCGTGGTTAACATAGCAGCCGCTTACTTAGTTTTCTTCGGGGCTAACCCTCCTGAGGATGACCCTCCTTGGTGTTCCTTTTAATCACAATCGTTAGGATCTGTATATATCATACACTTTCTTTCTTTTTTCTTCTTCTTTTTTCTTCTTTTTTTTACCCCTTTTTCTCCCCAATTTCGTGGTATCCAATTGTTGTAGTAGCTACTATCTTGTCTCATCGCTACAACTCCCGTACGGGCTCGGGAGAGACAAAGGTTGAAAGTCATGCGTCCTACGATACACAACCCAACCAGCCGTACTGCTTCTTAACCTGTTGAAACTCCCCATCCCGGATCCGGGATCGTGACTAAAGCCTCAGGCTCATTAGCATAACGCAACGTTAACCATTTCTGAAAATCGCAAATAAAATAAAAATAATGCGCCTGCTCTCAAGCTAAGCCTTTTCTTAACAACACTGTCATCTCAGATTTTCAAAATATGCTTTTGAACCATAGCAATTGACTAATATGTGTAAGAGTATGCTAAGCTAAATACACTGGGGAAAATAAGTGACACCTGGAGGGGGTGAAGTCAATCACAAGGACAGGTGAAACAGAACAGGGCGTGACACTCTTGCATTCTCTCAACCAGCAGTCTTGAAGGAGTTCCCACATATGTTTAGCACCTGTTGGCTGGTTTTCCTTCACTCTGGGTCCTTCTCATCCAAAACCATCTCACTTTGGTTGAGGTCAGGTGATTGTGGAGACCAGTTCATCTGATGCAGCAAAGAAAACCCTTGAATGAGTAGGTGTCCCAAACCTTTCACTGGTACTGTATATATATCCTGGACTCTGATCTGGTTTTGACCTTTTGCCTGTCCATGACCATTCTCTAGCCTACCCCTTTGGATTAATAAACATTGTAAGACTCCAACCATCTGCCTCCTGTGTCTGCATTTGGGTCACACCTTGTGCCTTGATGAGAGCTTTGCACACTCTTTATCAAGGTAAAGGGTGGCTACTTTGAAGATTCTCAAATGTAACATATATTCTGGTTCTACATGATTCAATATGTGTTATTTCATAGTTTGTCTTCACTATTATTCTACAATGTAGAAAATAGTACAATTTAGAAAAACCCCTGGAATGAGTAGATGTGTCAACTTTTGACTGGTAATGTATAAATTCCCAGGTTTTCCAGAAATCCTGGTCAGACGATTCTGACTTTTTCCCACCTGATCCTGGGACTATTACAACCAGGATTTTTGGAAAATTACTCGTAGGCTACATACTAGTATGTCTTGAGTTAGTCTTGGGTGGATGTATTAGGGTTCGTCAAGCGTACTTTACATTGATATGAATAAAGTCAAGATGGCCTCTTGCTTTACCTACTTTTAAACACATGACAGAACTGACAGAAAAGGTCCTCCTTGTTTCAAATGAATAATATATTTGATATATATCATTTGAAAATATTTTTGTACTTGAAAAGCTACTTGCTTGCTGAAAACAATTTTGTAATTTATTGAAAATATCTATGGCAAAGGTAAACACACAATTACAATACAAAACCTCCAACAAAGACATTTCCTCACATAAGCTAAATTCTAATTACTGCTAAAAGAAAAGAGGGAAAGACATAGCTTTGCCAAATGATGAGGTAGTTCAATTAGATCAACTGAAAAACATTGTTTGTGCTTCTGGACACAGGGCAGATTCCAGCTGGATACATATAAAGATCATAGATAAACGTTCTCTCTTTCTCTGTTTTAGGAGAGAACTCAAAAACCTGAGTAACCTACTGTATATCCAGCAGGGTCTCTCTGGGTCAACTTAGGGGTGCAGAGCGATCCCTCATAAAAACATTATCCCCTCACAATCCAACAAAAAAAGATACAAGGCTGGTTTATAGTAGAACGAAGCCAAAGTGCTACAACTCAAGCTGTCACTGTTATATCACTCAATCAATTTCTGATGTGCTTGAGCCCCTGACATGAAGATAAACATTAAAGTGAGTTGGAAGCTGATGCTGAAATAGTGTTGCTCTAGTAAATAACTTGCATCAAATCTGTAACATAAACCTCCGCAGCCCCCGCAAGGCAGGGAGGTCCAGCTCTGTGGGCCCATGCACCCTTCATCCCACACCTACTGTATGTCGAAATGTTATTTTTTTAAATAAATAACTTATCATGCATCTAATTAGCCAATTTCTCAGAGGCGTCAGCGGTCTCTTCAACTAATTGGCTATTAAGTTCCAAAAGGTTTGGTGAATCAAGTCGGACTCAAATGGAGAGTGAGTGTGTTGTTCAAGATGGATAAACAAAAGTCAAGACCAAGTGGTGCACAAAAACACTGCAAAAAACTTTATCTAATCAAGCTCATACCAAGTTAGCACATCAGCAAAGCTATCACCTTGTCCTCAACTGACAAAACACCATGGCAGGTGGAGGCTAGTAGGCCTCATGCAGCAGCTAGCACTAGCAGCCTTCCAGTCCCGACAGAGACCTGGCCCCGGGAATGATAGTGACCTTGCTCCTCCTCTTCTTCCTCCCCTTGAGAATAGTGACAGTTCCACTAGTGAGAGTGCCAGGCCTCCTTCTCTTCTCCCAGAAAACCAAGCTGATGACTGCCAGAGACCCAGCGGCGCTCGTGAGAGCAACCCCCCTTCTGTGACCATTCTGTGTTCTAATGTGTAATATAAATAGACTACCAGATAAATACAGTACATAGCTATAGATAGGCTAGTAAGCTAGACTGCATTGTCTGCATAATGAAACAATCCCTAGGAAGCTATTGTTTTGACGATGGATTGTATTATTTGGCATTAATAGATTTGTTTTATGCAGGACAAAGTTGCCATCCAAGCTGTGAGAGAGCGTGAGGAAGGATAAGGTAGACAATAGGCCTACATCACAGTTGTATATTCAAAACAAATCTATTGCTTACCGATTAGTATGCTGTTGCATCGGAAATTCATATTAATTTCCCACTTTAATTACTGAACAAGAAAATACACTATTGCTGCCATCCAGCATTCTAACTAGCAGCACAACTTTCATCATATGACTGTCACATGTAGCTAAAGTATAATGTATTTTGTTATATTTTTGTCATTGTTGTCATCTTTGATTATAAAATCCTCGTCTGATATCTGCATGCAAGCGAGACAAATCCACAGCCATCAACATCATTTTGTACTGCACATCTAAGGAGAATGAGATTCCAGGGAGCCCCATGCTAATACAGTAGAACTAGCAGCAGGCTGGCTGAGAAATACAGACTATTTTCTCATATTAACACCAGTCTAACTTCTCTCCATTCTGCCTACCACCTCTCTCTCTCTTACAAATACCTCCGCATACACAATAGGTGTTTAGGTGTTTCCCTTTATGTGGCCAAAGTAGACAAATACAGTCATTTGTTTTTGGGGATGAGGATTCCTCTTTAACGTTTATATCATTACACCATCCATTTTAGTCTTTTTTGAATTGTAGTTTTACAGGGCCTAGATTAGAAGCTGATCCATCGATTTACCAGAAGATAAATTTCCCCCAGACACAAGACCATACAAATGACAGTTGCATAAAGCCTCAAATTATAGCTTCCGTTAGTTAATATGCTCTCAATATGCACTCATCTAATGAATTTATGTGGATTCCCATAAATTACCTGTATGCTTTGACAACCACATGTCTGTTATTGTTGATGATTAGATCGTACAGCAGTGAAATACAACACAGCCACAGTTTCACACACTCCCATGGTCAATGTGAAAGTGATCAAGCTGTCGAATGTGCCAATCCTACATGACAGAGCCATTACTTTAAGTGAAGTCTGGGGACAGCATACGTAAACTGCTTCAACTGTTAGAGGGGGAGAATAAAAAAGCATTTTACTCATTAAAGTCTTTAAACTTAAATTAAGGCGACTAATTGTCTAATCCTAGAGGAGTAGGATTAATGAAGCCGCTCACCACCCATCTGCTTGTGACAGAAACAAATTCAAACCAGGGAGAGGGACGGATCCGCTTCTCCCCATCACCCCCCATAAGTCTCTCTCTCTCCCTGTGCTTAGGGCCATGTGGAAACCATCAGCAAACATTCTAACAATACGAACATCTATATATTACACAGTGTCTCCACTTTGAGAGACACAATTATTATAGTGTTGTCTCTCACTGTCGCTACCGGCTTCACTCTATTATAGCCTACATCCACTCTGAAAACGGTCAAGGAATAATAGGATGTGATTTCATATCAACATTATAGTTGCTTGTAAAAACCTAAAGCAAAGCATTTCTTGCCAGAGTGCTGAAGTGGCCTGTAAGCGGATCCATGTGTGAACTGAAGGGGTTTGATACCCAATAATGATGATGCAAGACAGATCTATGCAACCAACCCTGGTTGCACACCATGGTATGGACATTAG
The DNA here is from genome assembly GCF_036934945.1 of Oncorhynchus masou masou. Lineage (NCBI taxonomy): Eukaryota > Metazoa > Chordata > Actinopteri > Salmoniformes > Salmonidae > Oncorhynchus > Oncorhynchus masou. The sequence continues at coordinate 20,087,034 of NC_088233.1, read as the reverse complement.
GTCATATGGGAATGATTTCTCCCTGTAAGGTTAGCCCTTAAGCCCTATTAATATCCCTGTGTAAAGATACACAAGCCAATCCTGGCTCCATACCCTGTCAATTAGTTCTATAGCAGTAGGTCAGTCAAATGACAGTAAGAACTGTAAATCGACTATCAGAAGTGCCTAAGATTACAAAGTTAGCCCGAAAAAGCACCAAAATTAACTTTATCGTGGGCCTCCCGAGTGGCCCAACGGTCTAAGGCACTGCATCGCAGTGTTCTGGTGTCACTACAGCCTGGGGTTCGATCGTGGAGTCCCAGGAGTCCCATATGGCGGGGCACAATTGACCCAGCGTCGCCCGGGTTAGGGGAGGGTTTGGCTGGGAGGGGCTTTACTTGGTTCATCATGCTCTAGCGACTCCTTGTGGCGGGCCGGGTGCCTGCAGGCTGACTTCGGTCGTCAGTGGAATGTTGTTTCCTCTGACACATTGTTACAGCTGGCTTCCGGGTTAAGCAAGTGAGTGTTAAGAAGTGTAGCTTGGCGGGTCATGTTTTGGAGGACACATGACTCGACCTTCGCTTCTCCTGAACCTGTTGTGGAGAGACAAGATTGTAATCACGAAATTGGGAAGATAAAGGGGGTCAAAATGACAAGGAGTATTACAAAAGATAAACCCATCTGATTTTTGTGGAAATTAATTGGATCTCATTGGAACCACATGGGGCAGGCATGGACAGCAAAAATAAACAGCCATTTACAGGACTTTTGTTTTTTGGGGGGACTGATCAAATCAAATCAAATTTATTTATATAGCCCTTCGTACATCAGCTGATATCTCAAAGTGCTGTACAGAAACCCAGCCTAAAACCCCAAACAGCAAGCAATGCAGGTGTAGAAGCACGGTGGCTAGGAAAAACTCCCTAGAAAGGTCTAAACCTAGGAAGAAACCTAGAGAGGAACCAGGCTATGTGGGGTGACCAGTCCTCTTCTGGCTGTGCCGGGTGGAGATTATAACAGAACATGGCCAAGATATTCAAATGTTCATAAATGACCAGCATGGTCCAATAATAATAAAGCAGAACAGTTGAAACTGGAGCAGCAGCATGGCCAGGTGGACTGGGGAAAGCAAGGAGTCATTATGACAGGTAGTCCTGAGGCATGGTCCTAGGGTTCAGGTCCTCCAAGAGAGAGAAAGAGAGAATTAGAGAGAGCACACTTAAATTCACACAGGACACCGAATAGGACAGGAGAAGTACTCCAGATATAACAAACTGACCCTTGCCCCCCCCCCGACACATAAACTACTGCAGCATTAATACTGGAGGCTGAGACAGGAGGGATCAATCAGGGATCTGATTGGATCTTTCAGTTACATTACGAAAATATACATTTGATTACCGTTTTACAGGGGCTTTATACTGTGCAGTTTGTCAGTGGGACAAACAGGGTCATGTTTATGTACTATACCGTATTGGTACAGAATATGGCTATGACAGAGACTTCATCCACATGCCTCATGTTTAACCAAAATGTTCTCTGTTGTTTGGTCAACAACAGTAGGTCAACAACGTCAGTACAGCTGAAAATAATTTATTCCCTTTCAGAAGGACACAGCATACTGGGTTATCATACGTCAACGTAGCAACAATAAATGTTTAATGCATGGTAGCATACCTAATGACTCTCACACCGTACCAACCGTTAGCGATCACAGCTACGGCTGTTTGAGTAGCATGCTTTGTAATACAGTTCATTTAACTCTGCACATGAGGGATATTTGATAGGCTTGACCATTGAGGAATTTCCTCCATTCACAAAGGGAAACAGCAGGTGTGCCCTCTCTAACCCGGTGAAGCAGAATACCTTCAAAAAGCTCCAACAGGTTCAATAGGGGTAACCATTTGAAGAGCAATCTAACAACATCTGTCACCTCCACTTCTAGTTTCACTTTGCATTGTTTGCTCTTGGCTGGTCAGACAATTGCTGTAGCTCAATGAACCGGCATTGTGAGGACCACCATGTATCAGACAGAATGTGAAGGGAACAACATACAGGACTTCATTAGTGTACAGAACAGAGAAAATTCAATCAGAAGGCCTCAGACAGTTACCAACTTTGAGCACAATGTTCGTTCTGTTTTAACCAGTGTTTAAGACAGTAACAGAGTGAACAGTGTGTTCCCCTGGGGAAGGTGTAACTTTATACCCTGAAATGTCTTCCGATGACCTTTGAACCCTGCATGGTGTGACACGTCACTGGTGTTTAAGAAGAAGCGTGTTCTCTCTGTGTGTGATCCAAAATGTTCGGCTTGACACCATGTTGTCAAGGGTATGACCTTGAACTTGCTTTGACCGCATGCACACAAAACGCTGTTCAAACATTGTACAAGATCATGGGTGCTGAGCCATGTTTCTCCATGTTTCTGTCTTTGTGGTTTTCCTTTGTGTCCCAAATTGTCCTTTTCATGACAGGAAACAGAAGTAAATCACTTTATTTTTTTTATTTTACTAGGCAAGTCAGTTAAGAACAAATTCTTATTTTCAATGATGGCCTAGGAACAGATTTGTACCTTGTCAGCTAAGGGGTTTGAATTTGCAACCTTTCGGTTACTAGTCCAACGTTCTAACCACTAGGCTACCCTGCCGCCCCGGGTTATGTCCAACCACAGTTTTTTTAAATGATATTAAAATGTGCTGCTGGGCGATCCGACCGAGTACGTTAGCCCCTTCCAGAAACTTGAAAGGGACCATTCTGCTTATTGGAGTCCTCATCACATTTTTTTAAGCACTAGGACAGTGACGGATGAGAATGATTTGCTGCTCAGTGCTAACAAACACATCCATTCACCCACAAAGGAGTTGCATTAGCAAGATGAAGGCTGATGATGGCAAAAGAGTGCCCCGACCTGCTGTTTCTGCTGAGAAGACCATTGTATGGTCTCGTCTTGCTCATGTTCTGTGGTCTTCCCTTGGCTTCCCACTGTTAGACAACGAGAACCAGATGGTTAGCTTAGTGTATAGTCCCGGTTTGCCCTTGACAGCACAACAAATAAAAAGCTCATTTTGGGACAGTGAAAGGAAATTAGTGTAGACTGGGAAGGGTTAGCATGCTGTATATGAGGATAGTTTAATGTCTTGAATCTTTAGTGCTGTAGTTGTACATCCTATAATGTAAATTGAACCCTAGTTTTGGTGTATAACAGTATCTCTTTATATCACCCCATCGTTACACGCTTTGGCATTGGATGAGAAAAGAGGAGCACAGATGAAATCAATCATAGACACTAATGACTTGTGGGATCAAAGAAGACGCCACTTCTCTGTAAATGTTTAACAAAAGGCACGTAAAGAGGACCTGCTCCTTTATGTAGAACGTCTATTCTCCCTGTGCGACCCTGAGGACGGCTGGGAGGCAGCGACGACGGCAACCTGGCCTAGCACCTCTGGACACTAAAACCTGCCATCTGTCAAGACCAGAACCCAGTAGGGCTGTAACTCTTTCTCATTGCTCACAGTCTCCCTGTCTCTCCCATTGTTTCAGCCACTGGTTGTCTCTTCTCTCTCGCTTAACTCTCCCTCTGTCTCTCCATCGCTCTCTCTGCTTCAGTTAATCGGGCACCATCATATGTTACTAGCCATTTGTTCCAAAAGAGACCATGGGAAGTAATATGGTGTTTCTCAAACACAATCCTGTCAAATAATTACAGTTTTTAATTTCCTAGGAGATTCCTGAATGTTGATCACTGGTCTGTGCTGCTAGGAAACAGGCAGAGGGAGTCAAACTTGCAATAATGCTAGTTTCCTGTCACCTGGTATTTTAAGTGGGAGCTTGTAAAAAGTGCCACTGGCATGCTATCCCTGACCTTGCTACGGTCGAAGGTGAAGTTAAATCTCCTAATTCCTGCCAGCCTGCCTTATATCATCGTGGTAGGAGCACTAGCTTTGGAACAGTCTCCCTGCTTAGCAACTTAAATGGTTCTCAATACCTTACCAGCGTGGTGTTCTACTTCACAACACCCTCTGCTGAGCAAAAGCAGGACACGGATTAAAAGTTCCAAACTAGATAGTAATATTTTCTCCTCGCCAAAGAACAGACTTCAAGGTCAGCGGCATACATCAACTTCAATGTTCAAACATTGCTAGGCCGTGTTGCCAGGTTGCCGTCATCGCTGCCTCCCAGCCGTCCTCAGGGTCGCACAGGGAGAATAGACTTTCTATATAAAGGAGCAGGTCCTCTTTACGTGCCTTATATTTTTTAAAATCTTTAGCAAACAGTCTTTATGACCATTTACATGCATATTTCTCCTTTCACCTTAACAGCATGGGGTTTATATCAGTGAAATAAAACAGTCAAGTGACATCTAAATCTCAAGGCATGTTGATTATAAATGCATGTAACAAAGGCAGGCAGAGATGTTGTAGTAATATACTGCCGGTCAGATCTAACAAGTATTACAGGAGAAGGAGTAGGGCAATACGGGCGAAGCAGGAGGCAGGGTCTGTTAGGAGGCAGGGCCTATGTTCTCAGTGAAAACCCTATCCTTTCACACAGACAAGAAAAACGATTAATTTCTACAAATGTCTTTTTTATTTTATTTTTATTTCACCTTTATTTAACCAGGTAGGCTAGTTGAGAACAAGTTCTCATTTGCAACTGCGACCTGGCCAAGATAAAGCTTAGCAGTGTGAACAGACAACACAGAGTTACACATGGAGTAAACAATTAACAAGTCAATAACACAGTACAAAAAAGGCGAGTCTATATACATTGTGTGCAAAAGGCATGAGGAGGTAGGCGAATAATTACAATTTTGCAGATTAGCACTGGAGTGATAAATGATCAGATGGTCATGTACAGGTAGAGATACTGGTGTGCAAAAGAGCAGAAAAGTAAATAAATAAAAACAGTGTGGGGATGAGGTAGGTGAAAATGGGTGGGTTATTTACCAATAGACTATGTACAGCTGCAGCGATCGGTTAGCTGCTCAGATAGCACATGTTTGAAGTTGGTGAGGGAGATAAAAGTCTCCAACTTCAGGGATTTTGCAATTCGTTCCAGTCACATGCAGCAGAGTACTGGAACGAAAGGCGGCCAAATGAGGTGTTGGCTTTAGGGATGATCAGTGAGATACACCTGCTGGAGCGCGTGCTACGGATGGGTGTTGCCATCGTGACCAGTGAACTGAGATAAGGCGGAGCTTTACCTAGCATGGATTTGTAGATGACCTGGAGCCAGTGGGTCTGGCGACGAATATGTAGCGAGGGCCAGCCGACTAGAGCATACAAGTCGCAGTGGTGGGTGGTATAAGGTGCTTTAGTGACAAAACGGATGGCACTGTGATAAACTGCATCCAGTTTGCTGAGTAGAGTGTTGGAGGCAATTTTGTAGATGACGTCGCCGAAGTCGAGGATCGGTAGGATAGTCAGTTTTACTAGGGTAAGTTTGGCGGCGTGAGTGAAGGAGGCTTTGTTGCGGAATAGAAAGCCGACTCTTGATTTGATTTTCGATTGGAGATGTTTGATATGAGTCTGGAAGGAGAGTTTACAGTCTAGCCAGACACCTAGGTACTTATAGGTGTCCACATATTCAAGGTCGGAACCATCCAGGGTGGTGATGCTCGTCAGGCATGCGGATGCAGGCAAAGATCGGTTGAAAAGCATGCATTTGGTTTTACTAGCGTTTAAGAGCAGTTGGAGGCCACGGAAGGAGTGTTGTATGGCATTGAAGCTCGTTTGGAGGTTAGATAGCACAGTGTCCAAGGACGGGCCGGAAGTATATAGAATGGTGTCGTCTGCGTAGAGGTGGATCAGGGAATCGCCCGCAGCAAGAGCAACATCATTGATATATACAGACAAAAGAGTCGGCCCGAGAATTGAACCCTGTGGCAGCCCCATAGAGTCTTGTATGAAGTCTTATGGGAAGTGAGTGGCTGCATTGCTGAACCAGAGTGTCCTCAAAGCAGTGTCACATACAAGCCTCCGTCCTCAAGGTTGCATGGAAGAATTGAGCTTAATCCCTCCCCAGAGTGTCCACAGCTCCCCAGGAGATCTCAGCACACAGTCCTGCTACATTAGGCCTCACACCACATGAGTTCACATACAAGGCCCACAGACTCTCTTTTGTGGGCTGATGAGACAAAGCATACAGTAAATAAATTACAAAGCCATTAGTAGAAGAAGAAATGTCTTCATTGTCCACTTGTACACAAGGTCAACTTCGGTTTTATCACAACGCCTCCAAAAGACACATACAGTTGAAGTCAAAAGCTCCAGTGGGTCAGAAGTTTACATGCACTAAGTTGACTGTGCATTTAAACAGCTTGGCAAAATCCAGAGAAGTCAATTGGAGGTGTACCTGTGGATGTATTTCAAGGCCTACCTTCAAACTCAGTGCCTCTTTGCTTGAAATCATTGTAAAATCAAAATAAATCAGCCAAGACCTCAGAAAAAAATTGTAGATCTCCACAAGTCTGGTTCGTCCTTGGGAGCAATTTCCAAATGCCTGAAGGTACCATGTTCATCTGTACAAACAATATGATGCAAGTATAAACACCATGGAACTACGCAGCCGTAATACTGATCAGGAAGGAGGCGCGTTCTGTCTGGAGATGAATGTACATTGGTGCAAAAAGTGCAAATAAATCCCAGGAAGCAGTCTGTCTCCTAGAGATTAATGTACTTTGGTGTGAAAAGTGCAAATCAATCCCAGATCAACAGCAAAGGACCCTGTGAATATGCTGGAGGAAACAGGTACAAAAGTATCTATATCCACAGTAAAATGAGTCCTCTATCGACAATACCTGAAAGGCCGCTCAGCAAGGAACAAGCCTGCTCACACACCGCCATAAAAAAGCCAGACTACGGTTTGCAACTGCACATGGAGACAAAGATTGTACTTTTTGAAGAAATGTCCTCTGGTCTGATGAAACAAAAATAGAACTGTTTGGCCATAATGACCATCTTTATGTTTGGTGGAAAAGGGGAGGCTTGCAAGCCGAAGAACACCATCCCAACTGTAATGTACTGGGGTGGCAGCATCATGTTGTGGGGGTGCTTTGCTGCAGGAGGGACTGGTGCACTTCACAAAATAGATGGCATAATGAGGCAGGAAAAATATGTGGATATATTTAAGCAACATCTCAAGATATCAGTCAGGAAGTTAAAGCTTGGTCGCAAATGGGTCTTCCAAACGGACAATGACCCCAATCAAAGTTGTGGCAAAATGGACAACAAAGTCAAGGCATTGGAGTGGCCATCACAAAGCCCTGACCACAATTCCATAGAACATTTGTGGGCAGAACTGAAAAGCATGTGCGAGCAAGGAGGCCTACAAACCTGACTCAGTTACACCAGCTCTGTCAGGAGCAATGGGCCATAATTCACCCAGTTTATTGTGGGAAGCTTGTGGAAGGCTACCCGAAACATTTGACCAAAGTTAAACAATTTAAAGGCAATGCTACCAAATACTAATTGAGTGTATGTAAACTTCTGACCCACTAGGAATGTGATGAAAGAAATAAAAGTTGAAATAAATCATTCAATCTACCATTATTCTGACATTTCACAATCTTAAAATAAACTGGCGATCCTAACTGACCTAAAACAGGGATTTCGTACTAGGATGAAATGTCAGGAATTGTGAAAAACTGAGTTTAAATGTATTTGGGTAAGGTGTATGCAAACTTCCGACTTCAACTGTACATTAACACAGAATGTAGAGGTTGGAGCAGAGGGCAACCAGCTTGAAGCCAGCTCCACTGGATGTTTTCATTGTCAAATCAAATCATTTGACCAAAGTTAAACAATTTAAAGGCAATGCTACCAAATACTAATTGAGTGTATGTAAACTTCTGACCCACTGGGAATGTGATGAAAGAAATAAATGTTGAAATAAATCATTCAATCTACCATTATTCTGACATTTCACAATCTTAAAATAAACTGGCGATCCTAACTGACCTAAAACAGGGATTTCGTACTAGGATGAAATGTCAGGAATTGTGAAAAACTGAGTTTAAATGTATTTGGGTAAGGTGTATGCAAACTTCCGACTTCAACTGTACATTAACACAGAATGTAGAGGTTGGAGCAGAGGGCAACCAGCTTGAAGCCAGCTCCACTGGATGTTTTCATTGTCAAATCAAATCAAATTGTATTAGTCACATGCGCCGAATACAACATGTTTAGACCTTACAGTGAAATGTTTACTTACGAGCCCCTAACCAACAATGCAGTTAAAAAAAAAGTAAGAACATTTTTAGATTTTACCTTTATTTAACTAGGCAAGTCAGTTAAGAACAAATTCTTATTTTCAATGATGGACTAGGAACAGTGGGTTAACTGCCTGTTCAGGGGCAGAACGATAGATTTGTACCTTGTCAGCTCAGGTGTTTGAACTTGCAACATTCCGATTACTAGTCCAATGCTCTTACCACTAGGCTACCCTGCCGACCCAGAATAGGAAATAAGTAACAAGTAATTAAAGAGCAGCAGTAAAATAACAATAGCGAGACTATATACAGGTGGGGTACTGGTATAGAGTCAATGTGCGGGTGCAACGGTTAGTTTAGGTAATATGCACATGGCAAAAGCATGAGAAGCTATTATCTGATAGCATGCAACACCCCGAAATACCTGAAGGGGACGTAAACAAAATAATTAGCGTAGCCGGCGCTACACAAAACGCAGAAATAAAATATAAAACATTCATTACCTTTGACGAGCTTCTTTGTTGGCACTCCCATATGTCCCATAAACATCACAATTGGGTCTTTTTTTTCTCGATTAAATCGGTCCTTGTATACCCAAAATGTCCATTTATGAAGACTGTGTGATCCAGGAAAAACACTGTTTATAAACACAACGTTATTTTTTTTAATTAAAAAAGTTGCCTATAAACTTTGACAAAACACTTCAAACTACTTCTGTAATCCAACTTTAGGTATTAGTAAATGTTAATAAACGATCAAATTGATCACGGAGCGATCTGTATTCAATAGCAACAAGTTTGGAAAACGTAGTCCACTTTCCCCCTTCCATTTCTTTCTGCTGTGTACCTGACAAAAGGCTGTGCCTATTACTCATATGACCAAGGATTTAGCTGCATAGAAATCACAACACTGGCGACATCGTGTGGAAGCTGTAGGAACTGTAAGCCCATCGTTATCTATTATACCTTGCAATAGACAATACAGAGACTGGTGGATTGATTTTTTCTTTGTCGATTTTGTGATCAGGTTTCCTTGCGATTTTGACCACGAAACACGTTCTGTTATAGTCACACATCATTTAACCAGTTTTAGAAACTTCAGAGTGTTTTCTATGCACACATACTAATCATATGCATATACTATATTCCTGGCATGAGTAGCAGGACGTTGAATTGTTGCGCGATTTTTAACAGAATGTTGAAAAAAGTAGCCCGATCTCTAACAGGTTTTAACAGTGTCCAAAGAAGGGCCAGCTGTATACAGAATGGTGTTGTCTGCGTAGAGGTGGATCAGGGAATCACCCGCAGCAAGAGCGACATCATTGATATATACAGAGCAAAGAGTCGGCCCGAGAATTGAACTCTGTGGCACCCCCATAGAGACTGCCAGAGATCCGGACAACAGGCCCTCCGATTTGACACACTGGACTCTGTCTGCGAAGTAGTTGGTGAACCAGGCGAGGCAGTCAATTGTGAAACCATACAGCAGGTTTTTTAAAGACCAAAGGTTTTGGTCAACTTCATGTTTTTATTTTAAATGTTTATGTTTTCTTTCTTGCCATGGAAAAAATATTGAGATACTGGTATCTTCAAAGTCCTAAATAATACATTATATCGCAGAGGTTCAACAACAGCCTTTTCAAACATCCTTGTATTGGTGCACTGTGTCACACCCTGATCTGTTTCGCCTGTCCTTGTGCTTGTCTCCACCCCCTCCAGGTGTTGCTTATTGTCCCGGTGTATTTATCCCTGTGTTCCCTGTCTCTCTGTGCCAGGTCGTCTTGTTTGTCAAGTCAACCAGAGTTTTTGAGTCTCAGCTCCTGCTTTTTCCAGTCTCTCTTTTTTCACCCTCCTGGTTTTGACCCTTGCCTGTCCTGACTCTGAGCCAGTCTGCCTGACCACTCTGCCTGCCCCTGACCTTGAGCCTGCCTATCGTCTTGTACCGTTTGGACTCTGACCTGGTTACTGAACCCCTGCCTGCCCTGAACTCGAGCATGCCTATCATCTTGTACCCTTTGGACTATGACCTTGGTTTTTGATCTCTTGCCTCTACCCAACCTGCCTTTTGCCTACCCCTTTTGCTATAATAAATATCGGAGCTCAACCATCTGCCTCGTGTGTCTGCATTTGGGTCTCGCCTTGAGCCCTTATAGTACAAACTGGCCATTACAGACCCAGCAGACTTGGACAGTCTAAATCTCTCCATGTGCTAATTGACTCTGTGGCTGATGAATGTCTTATGGATGCTACCATGCTTTCTGAATTAGGTATTCCCACTCAACCCATCTCTGTCCCCATGGATGCTAGAGCACTGGACGGCTGCTCAATTGGAAGAGTCACCCATAGCATGGTGCCCTTCAGATACAGGTTTCAGGAAACCACAGTGAGACCATACAGTTTCTCCTCATCGATTCACCCCATGTTCCTGTTCTGGGATTTTTTTTGGCTCCAAAAACCCAAACCTGTTATTAAACTAGACCACGAGCTCCATCCTGGGCTGGAGCCCATTTTGTCATTCCCATTACCTTAAAGCAGCACAGCCGTCCCCGAGATGTCCTCCTCAGGGCATAAGCAAAGCCTCAGGTGTCTCCCACTGAGTACCATTACTTCCTGGAGGTGTTCAGTAAGGCACATGCGTCTCTTTCCCCGCACCGTCCTTATGATTGTGCCATTGATCTCCTCCCCGGCACCACACCATTTCGTGGTCGGCTATATTCTCTATCCGGCCCGGAGACCAAGGCCATGGAGGAGTATATTGAGGATTCTCTGGCTACTGGAGGCATCCGTCCGTCTGCATCTCCTGCCTGCTCAGGGTTTTTCTTTGTGGAGAAGAAGGACAAGACCCTGCATCCGTGCATTGACTACCAGGGTCTTAATGATATAGCGATCAAGAATCGTTACCCCCTACCACTCATCTCCTCGGCTTTCGGTCCTCTCCAGCGGGCCACCATTTTTTCCAAGCAAGACCTTCGGAATGCCTACCACCTGGTTTGGATACGCCAAGGAGATGAGTGGAAGACAACATTTAACACAGCCAGCGGACATTATGAGTACCAGGTCATGCCGTTTGGACTCACCAACGGTCTCTCTTCCAGGCCCTGGCAAACAATGTGCTCCGGGACATGTTAAATCGTTTTGTGTTCGTCTACGTTGACGACATCCTGTTTTTTTTTCCTGGTCTGCCCATGAACACGTTCTCCATGTCAGAAAAGTCCTTCAGCGCCTCCTGGAGAAGCAGTTGTTTGCGAAAGCTGAGAAATGTGAGTTCCACCGCTCTACAATCTTCTTTCTGGGATATGTCATCGCTGAGGGAAATGTCCAAATGGATCCTGGAAAGGTGAAAGCAGTGGTAGATTGGCCTCAACCTACGTCCAGGGTGCAGTTACAATGTTTCCTGGGGTTCGCTAACTTCTACCACAGTTTAATTCGGAGCTTCAGCACCCTGGTGCTCCCCCTCTCTGCACTCACCTCTCCCAAAGTACCGTTCAACTTGTCTCCAGCTGTTGAGAGTCTGTGTGGACCTAAAGCATCGGTTCACAACAGCACCCATCCTCGTCCATCCGGACCCGTCCCGTCAATTTGTGTTAGAGGTTGATGCTTCTGATGTTGGAGTGGGGGCCTCTTGTCCCAGCAATCTGCCCAGGACCAGAAGCACCATCCCTGTGCCTTCCTGTCCCATCATCTCAATCCTGCAGAAAGGAATGACAACGTAGGCAACCAATAACTTCTGGCGGTCAAGATGGCGTTGGAAGAGTGGAGGCACTGGTTGGAAGGAGCAAAACAACCATTTTTGGTTTGGACCGACCATAAAAATTAGGAATACAGCCTAGTGCCTTAACTCCAGGCAGCCCCGGTGTGCTTTGTTATTCACAAGATTCAACTTCACCATTTCCTACCACCCAGGGTCCAACAATGTGAAGCCTGACACCATCTCCCACCTATACAGTCCCTCAACCACACCCTCTGTCTTCGAAAACATTCTCCTTGCGGCTTCAGGGGGTTGGGGTTTTGAACCTTTGGTTCGCAAGGCACAACGTTCCCAGCCTGAACCTGAAGGGGGCCCGGATAACCAGTTGTTTGTCCCTAACTCAGTCCGGTCCTGGAGTGGGCTTATTCCTCCAGGCTAACCTGTTATCCAGATTTCCATCGAACCCTATCTTTCCTCCGACAACGTTTCTGGTGGCCCACAATGGTTCCTGATGTCACCAGGGACGATTAGGGACAGGTAGTGGCTGAAGGAGGCCAGAAGGAGCTTGCCATGGAGTCTTGTTCTGAGCACACACAGTGCATGCGGCGACGAAGGCAGTGACATCAGGAACCATTGTGGGCCACCAGAAACGTTGTCGGAGGAAAGATAGGGTTCGATGGAAATCTGGATAACAGGTTAGCCTGGAGGAATAAGCCCACTCCAGGACCGGACTGAGTTAGGGACAAACAACTGGTTATCCGGGCCCCCTTCAGGTTCAGGCTGGGAACGTTGTGCCTTGCGAACCAAAGGTGGAATCTATCTTTCCTCCGACAACGTTTCTGGTGGCCCACAACGTTTCTGGTGGCCCACGTCCCTGGTCCCATATCTCTCTGGACTTTGTCACTGGGCTACCTCCGTCTGATGGCAACATCGTCATTCTGACGATAGTGGATTGGTTCTCCAAGGCCGCCCATTTCATCCTTCTCCCCAAACTACCCAGCTCGACGGCCCAGCTCATGGTGCAGCATGTCTTCTGGATTCATGGACTCCCGGTGGACATTGTCTTCGACCGGGGTCCTCAGATCTCATCTCAGTTCTGGAAGGTGTTCTGCACTCTCTTATTGAGTCGTCGGCCAGCCAATCCTCCAGATTCCATCGGCAATCCAACAGCCAGTCGAAGTGAGCTAGCCAGGACCTGGAAACCACCCTAACAAGCCTGGTCTCAACCAACCCCACTACCTGGAGCCAGCAACTGGTTTGGGTGGAGTATGCCCGGAACACCCTTCCCTGTTCTGCCACGGGACTCTCCCCTTTTGAGTTCTGAATGGGGTATCAGCCTCCCCTCTTACCAGAACAAGAGCAGGAAGTCAACATACCCTTGGCCCAGATGTTCGTACCTGGAGAAGAGCTCAGGCGGCTCTTCTCAAGACCAAATCCAGGTTTCGTCAGCAAGCTGATAGCCGCTGGACTCCAGCTCCCCGTTACCGCATTGGGCAGAGGATATGACTTTCTACAGTCCCGCAAACTGTCCCCCCGTTTCATTGGTCCTTTTCCCATCTCTAGAGTCCTCAGTTCCACTGCTGTCAGTCTTGTGTTACCCCGTACCCTCCGTATTCACCCTACTTTCCACCCTACAACCAGTCACACCTCCTCAATGTTATTTACAACACTCACTGTCACAAACAATAGGATGCCAGCTCTCAGTTTGCATACTGACACATTCTGTTCCAAATGATCCTATTTTACAAACTCTAGACTCACATGTCATCAGAGTTTTTGTCCATGTGTGTGAATGCTCCAGAAGCCAGGGAGAGCCAGGAATAGATCAGGGGGAAGAGAGGCAAGCCAGGGAGGATGCTTGGCATTGCAGCCTTCAGTAGTCACTTATGCATGGGGCCTAGGGAGCTCAGACTGCTATTAATACTGCATGATGTTGGAGTGAGGAGCCAGCAGACACTCCTCATAGTACCCTGGGCTAATAGCCAGGGTTGGGTTTCCCAAAATCATCGTAGCACTAAGATCATCTTAATTCCGTTGAAACTCAATGCTTGAAAGATGATCTAAGTGTTCCAATGCTTTTGGGAAACCAAGCCCAGCACTGCGGCAGAAACAGGCATACGCCCTTAGGATGTTTACAGGGATAGAATAGTCAGACAGCACCACCAGAAGCACCACAGCAGAATCTCAACATGATGGATATGCCACTCCCTGATTTATCGCTAATTGATGTCTGGGAACATATCAGGGTGTGATTCCAGCAGACAGGGATGCTCAGATCACCAGGGGTTAGATTCCTAACAATGCACCTTAACTGTGGCCACATCGACATCCCTGGATTAGCTCTTATCAATTCTTCAGATTCTTCTGGCCATGCCACCAGGGGACAAAAACAATATGGATGGGGTTGTGTAACCTAACCAACTGTGGTCTCTCTGTTAATGAAACTGGGACTATACCTTAAACCTCTTTAAAAATAAAGTTGGAGACTTTGTTCCAAAGCATAATTGTGTTAGATTTAATTGCTACAATCATGTGTGGCATCTCAAACTCAAATTATAAAATAATTTCAAGGTTTCATTACAGTCATAGTTTACAGGATGCTATTTACAGTAATACAACTTTTTAAACAGTGAGGATATTGCAGTTTCTTTGAAAATCAACATAGTAAAACAAAAACAGCCCTGTGACAATAAATGTCACTGTTATTGTACATTTATATAATTTACCTCATATAGGAATAGAAAGGAAATGTTTCAGCGAATGAATCATGTTATTTCTTCACAAAACTAACTACAGAGTGTCATAGCATTCCATCTAACGGTCTTATACTCACTATATGACAGACATGTCCACCTTGATGAATCTGTATGAGTTCCACTTCAGTGTGGAGCTGGATGCGCCCAGGACCCACACTGCTTCGTAGGGAAATGCACCTTTTTTGGCCTTACTATGATGTTGGCAGAACCCTGCCTCAGTGTGAATGGTACAATAGAAGATAAAAGTTTACATACACTTTGGTGGGAGTCATTAAAACTCATTTTCAACCACTCCACAAATTTCTTGTTAACAAACTATAGTTTTGGCAAGTCGGTTCGGACATCTACTTTGTGCGCATGACACAAGTAATTTTTCCAACAATTGTTTACAGACAGATTATTTCACTGTATCACAATTCCAGTGGGTCAGAAGTTTACATACACTAAGTTGACTGTGCCTTTAAACTGCTTGGAGAATTCCAGACAATTATGTCATGGCCTTAGAAGCTTCTGATAGGCTGATTGGCATCATTTGAGTCAATTGGAGGTGTACCTGTGGATGTATTTCAAGGCCTACCTTCAAACTCAGTGCCTCTTTGCTTGACATTATGGGAAAATTTTAAAAAATCAGCCAAGACCTCAGAAAAAAGTTGTAGACCTCCACAAGTCTGGTTCATCCTTGGGAGCATTTTACAAACACCTGAAAGTATCACGTTCATCTGTACAAACAATATGAAGCAAGTATAAACACAATGGGACCACGCAGCTGACATGGCGCTCAGGAAGGAGACGCGTTCTGTTTCCTAGAGAAGAACGTACATTGGTGCAAAAAGTGCAAATCAATCCCAGAACAGCAGCAAAGGACCTTGTGAAGATGCTGGAGGAAACAGGTTAAAAAAAGTATCCATATCCACAGTAAAACGAGTCCTAAATCGACATAACCTGAAAGGCCGCTCAGCAAGGAAGAAGCCACTGCTCCAAAACCACCATAAAAAAATCCATCATACGGTTTGCAACTGCACATCGGGACAAAGATTGTGCTTTTTGGAGAAATGTCTTCTGGTCTATTGAAACAAAAATAGAATTGTTTGGCCATAATGACCATCATTATGTTTGTAGAAAAAAAGGGGACGCTTGCAAGCCAAAGAACACCATGCAAACCGTGAAGCATGGGGGTGGCAGCATCATGTTGTGGGGGTGCTTTGCTGCAGGAGGGACTGGTGCACTTCACAAAATAGATGGCATCATGAGGGAGGAAAATTATGTGGATATATTGAGGCAACATCTCATGACATCAGTCAGGAAGTTAAAGCTTGGTCACAAATGGGTCTTCCAAATGGACAATGACCCCAAGCATACTTCCAATGTTGTGGCTAAATGGCTTAAGGACAACAAAGTCAAGGTACAAAGCCCTGACCTCAATCCCAAAGAACATTTGTGGGCAGAACTGAAAAAGCGTGTGTGAGCAAGGAGGCCTACAAACCTGACTCAGTAACATCAGCTCTGTCAGGAGGAATGGGCGAATATTCACCCAACTTATGGTGGGAAGCTTGTGGAAGGCTCCCCGAAACATTTGACCAAAGTTAAACAATTTAAAGGCAATGCTTCCAAATATTAATTGAGAGTATGTAAACTTCTGACCCACTGGGAATGTGATGAAAGAAATAAAAGCTGAAATAAATCATTCAATCTACTATTATTCTGACATTTCACATTCTTAAAATAAAGTGGTGATCCTAACTGACCTAAAACAGGGATTTCTTACTACGATTAAATGTCAGGAATTGTGAAAAACTGAGTTTAAATATATTTGGCTAAGGTATATGTAAACTTCCGACTTCAACTCTACCTGTGTCCGCCATGTCTTACCAGCGTGTTCCCTGTGCTCTAGTTTTTGTTTTTCTCTAGTCTTCCCAGTTCTGACCTTTCTGCCTGTCCTGATCCTGCCTGCCGTCCTGTACCTGCCTGAATCTGATATTGATTACAACTCTTTGCCTGCCTTGACCTACTGATTGCCAAGCGTCCTGTACCTGCCTGACTCTGATTTGGATTGCGACTCTTTGCCTGCTTTGACTTACCTTTTTTCTGACCTTTGTTCTCTAATATTTGTATTTTTTTTATTTAACCTTTATAAGTAAGGTTAAGAACAAATTCCCATTTACAATGACGGCTTATGCCGGTCAAACCCGGACGACGCTGGGCCAATTGCGCGCTCTCATATGGGACTCCAAATCACTTTGCGGCTGAGCCGTTTTTGCTCCTAGACGTTTCCACTTCAAAATAACAGCACTTACAGTTGACCGGGGCAGCTCTAGCATTAGAAATTAGAAATTTGACGAACTGAATTGTCGGAAAGGTGGCATCCTATGATGGTGCCACGTTGACTGTCACTCAGCTCTTCATAAGGCTATGCTAATGTTTGTCTATGGAGATTGCATGGTAGTGGGCCCAATTTTATAACACCTTTCAGCAACAAGTGTGGCTGAAATAGCCAAATCCACAAATTTGAAGGGCTGTCCACATACTTTTGTATATACTGTATAGTGTAGGTGTTCCCCTTGTCCAGGTGGGAGAGGGCAGTGTGGAGTGTAATAAAGATAGCTTAATCTGTGGATTTGTTGGGGTGATATGCAATTTGGAGTGGGTACCAAGGGGTCTGGGATGCTGATGTTAATGTGTGCCATGACCAGCCTTTCAAAGCATTTCATGTGCTATGGGGCAATAATCATTTTGTCAGGTTACCTTGCCGTTCTTGGGCACAGGGACAATCATTTCGCTACACCCACAATAGCATCTGCTAAATATGTGTATGTGACCAATACAATTTTATTTGGTGGTCTGCTAGAAATATGTACATATTTGTACTTCCGGCGCCGACAGAGATGGCCGCCTTGCTTCGCGTTCCTAGGAAACGATGCAGTTTTTTGTTTTTTTACGTGTTATTTCTTACATTAGTACCCCAGGTCATTTTAGGTTTCATTACATACAGTCGAGAAGAACTACTGAATATAAGATCAGCGTCAACTCACCAACAGTACGACCAAGAATATGACTTTCGCGAAGCGGATCCTGTGTTCTGCCTTTCAACCAGGACAAAGGAATGGATCCCAGCCGTCGACCCAAAAAACGACTTCGTAAAAGAGGGAAACGAGGTGGTCTTCTGGTCAGACTACGTAGACGGGCACATCGTGCCCTACTTCCTAGCATTCTTCTCGCCAATGTCCAGTCTCTTGACAACAAGGCTGATGAAATCCTAGCAAGGGTAGCATTCCAGAAGGACATCAGAGACTGTAATGTTCTTTGCTTCACGGAAACATGGCTCACTGGAGAGACGCTCTCGGTGGCGGTGCAGCCAGCGGGTTTCTCCACGCATCGCGCGACAGAAACAAACACCTTTCTGGTAAGAAGAGGTGCGGGGGCGTATGCCTTATGGCTAACGAGACGTGGTGTGATCACAGAAACATACAGGAACTCAAATCCTTCTGTTCACCTGATTTAGAATTTCTCACAATCAAATGCAGACTGCATTATCTACCAAGAGAATTCTCTTTGATTATCATCACAGCCGTATATATTCCCCCCCAAGCAGACACATCGATGGCTCTGAACAAACTTTATTTGACTCTTTGCAAACTGGAATCCATACATCCTGAGGCTCCCTGTTCACCCACGACTGCGCGTCAATGCACTCCTCCAACTCAATCATCAAGTTTGCAGACGGCACAACAGTGGTAGGCTTGATTACCAACAACGACGAGACGGCCTACAGGGAGGAGGTGAGGGCCCTCGGAGTGTGGTGTCAGGATGATAACCTCACACTCAACGTCAACAAAACTAAGGAGATGATTGTGGACTTCAGGAAACAGCAGAGGGAACACCCACCTATCCACATCGATGGAACAGTAGTGAAGAGGGTAGTAAGTTTTAAGTTCCTCGGCATACACATCACAGACAAACTGAATTGGTCCACTCACACAGACAGCATCGTGAAGAATGCGCAGCAGCGCCTCTTCAACCTCAGGAGGCTGAAAAAATTTGGCTTGTCACCAAAAGCACTCACAAACTTCTACAGATGCACAATCGAGAGCATCCTGGCGGGCTGTATCACCGCCTGGTACGGCAACTGCTCCGCCCACGACCGTAAGGCTCTCCAGAGGGTAGTGAGGTCTGCACAACGTATCACCGGGGGCAAACTACCTGCCCTCCAGGACACCTACACCACCCGATGTTACAGGAAGGCCATAAAGATCATCAAGGACAGCACCCACCCGAGCCACTGCCTGTTCACCCCGCTATCATCCAGAAGGTGAGGTCAGTACAGGTGCATCAAAGCTGGGACCGAGAGACTGAAAAACAGCTTCTATCTCAAGGCCATCAGACTGTTAAACAGCAACCACTTACATTGAGTGGCTGCTACCAACACACTGACTCAACTCCAGCCACTTCAATAATGGGAATTGATGGGAAAGGATGTAAAATATATCACTTTAAACAATGCTACCTAATATAATGTTTACATACCCTACATTATTCATCTCATATGTATACATGTATACTGTACTCTATCATCTACTGCATCCTTATGTAATACATGTATCACTAGCCACTTTAACTATGCCACTTTGTTTACATACTCATCTCATATGTATATACTGTACTCGATACCATCTACTGTATCTTGCCTATGCTGCTCTGTACCATCACTCATTCATATCTTTATGTACATATGCTTTATCCCCTTACACTGTGTATAAGAAATTAGTTTTGGAATTGTTAGTTAGATTACTTGTTGGTTATTACTGCATTCTCGGAACTGGAAGCACAAACATTTCGCTACACTCACATTAACATCTGCTAACCATGTGTATGTGACAAATAAAATTTGATTTGATTTGATATTACAGACTGGTTCAGGAAGAGGCTGAAAATGTCAGTGAAGCCACCCGCCAGCTGGTCAGTGCATGCTCTGAGTACGAGTCCTGGCAATCCGTTTTAATGTAAACCTGTTTAAAGGTCTTACTCACACATTTACTCATCGGCTACGGAGAGTGAGATCACAGTCGTCCGGAACTGCTGGTGCTCTCATGCATGGTTCAGTGTGTCTTGCCTCGAAGTGAGCATAGAAGGCATTTCGCTCATCTGGTAGGCTCGCGTCACTGGGCAGCTCACGGCTGGGTCTCTCTTTGTAATCCATGATAGTTTGAAAGCCCCGCCACATCCAACCAGCATCAGAGCCGGCGTAGTAGAATTTTGTCTTATTCCTGCATTGACGCTTTGCCTGTTTGAGGGCTCGTCGGAGGTGGTAGAGGGATTTCTCAAAAGTGTCCGGAGTCGTGTCCCACTCCTCGAAAGCGTCAGCTCTAGACTTTAGCTCAGTGCGGATGTTACCTGTAATCCATGGCGTTTGTTTGGGATGTGTGCGTAATGTCACTGTGGGTACAACGTCGTCGATACACTTTTTAATGAAGCCGTTGACTGATATGGTAAACTCCTTAATGTTATCGGAAGAGTCTGTGCTAGCGAAGCAGTCCTGTAGCTTAGCATCCGCTTCATCGGACTACTTCCGTATTGAGCGCACTGGTACTTCCTGTTGAGTTTTTATTTCTAAGCAGAAATCAAGAGGATAGAGTTATGGTCAAATTTGCGAAAAGGAGTGGCTAGGGGAGCCTTTTATGCATTTCCTTTGGTTTTTGTCCTAGCACTACACAGCTGATTCAAATAATAAAAGCTTAGTGTAGGTATTATCATATCATGATGCAAATATTCTACATTTCACTGGGCTGGTTAGATGCCTTGCAGATATTTGTTAGGACTGTGTAGAAACCTATAATATATTCCACTATCCCCACTTCTTATTCGAAATGCTAGCTAATGAATCTCTCTCATTATAACTCCATGGGAAAGTCTCCAGGAAGGGGAGGTAATGACTGTGAATATAAGGTGAGCTTTCAATCTGTTTGCTGCTCTGCATGGGAAGGCGAAGGGTGTGAAATATGCACACCATCATCATCAACGCTCTCCCCAGATGACGGTTTGAGAGTGTGCCAAAGTGTTTGGTGATTAGCACCATCATCAAGCTTCCTGAGTGTGCTGTTTATACCCATAAACCTGCCCATGAACCTGTCTGTCTCAAGATTCCACAACTCTCTTTCAATCTCTCTCTCTCCGTCTCAGATTATTTCTCTCTTCACAGCTCTTTGGTACACAACAGATGGGCCTCTTGGAGAAAATAATTCTAAATGTTCTTCCTTATACATTGGTTTTCACTTGAATGTTGTCCACACAGTGACTATGTACATACCCCAACCAGAAGCCATGGAATGCATGCAACATTTGCACTGAGCTAAAGGGTAGAGCTGCCTCTTTCAAGGTGAGGGACTCTAACCCGGAAGCTTATAAGAAATCCTTCTATGCCCTCCGACAAACCATCAAACAGGCAAACCGTCAATACAGGACAAAGATTGAATCGTACTACACCGGCTCCAACTCTCGTTGGATGTGGCAGGGCCTGCAAACTATTACAGACTAGAAAAGGAAGCACAGCAGCGAGCTGCCCAGTGACACGAGCCTACCAGACGAGCTAAATCACTACTATGCTCGCTTCAAGGCAAGCAACACTGAGGCATGCATGAGAGCATCAGCTGGTTCGGACGACTGTGTGATCTCGCTCTCCGTAGCCGACGTGAGTAAGACCTTTAAACAGGTCAACATTCACAAGGCTGCGGGGCCAGACGGATTACCAGGACGTGTGCTCTGGACATGTGCTGACTAACTGGCAGGTGTCTTTACTGACATTTTCAACATGTCCCTGATTGAGTCTGTAATACCAACATGCTTCAAGCAGTCCACCATAGTCCCTGTGCCAAAGAACACTAAGGTAACCTGCCAAAAAGACTACAGACCCGTAGCACTCACGTCCGTAGACATGAAGTGCTTAAAAAGGCTGGTAATGGCTCACATTGACACCATTATCCCAGAAACCCTAGACCCACTCCAATTTGCATACTGCCTCAACAGATCCACAGATGATGCAATCTCTATTGCACTCCACACTGCCCTTTCCCACCTGGACAAAACGAACACCTACGTGAGAATGCTATTCATTGACTACAGCTCAGCATTCAACACCATAGTGCTGTCAAAGCTCATCAATAAACTAAGGATCCTAGGACTAAACACTCTAAACACCTCTGCAACTGGATCCTGGACTTCCTGACGGGCCACCCCCAGGTGGTGAGGGTAGGTAGCAACACATCTGCCACACTGATCCTCAACACTGGAGGCCCCCAGGGGTGCATGCTCAGTCCACTCCTGTACTCCCTGTTCACCCACGATTGCATGGCCAGGCACGACTCCTACACCATCATTAAGTTTTCAGATGACACAACAGTGGTAGGCCTGATCACCAACAACAACGAGACAGCCTATAGGGAGGAGGTCAGAGACCTGGCCAGGTGGTGATTACCAACCTACCCCTCAACGTAATCTTGACGAAGGAGATGATTGTGGACTACAGGAAAAAGAGGACCGAGCACTCCCCATTCTCCTTGACAGGCTGTAGTGGAGCAGGTTGAGAGCTTCAAATTCCTTGGTGTCCACATCACCAACAAACTAGAATGGTCCAAACACACCAAGACAGTCGTGAAGAGGGCACGACAAAACCTATTCCCCCTCAGGAGACTGAAAAGATTTGGCATGGGTCCTCAGATCCTCAAAAGGTTCTACAGATACACCATCGAGAGCATCCTGACTGGTTGCATTACTGCCGGGTACAGAAATTGCTTGGCCTCCAACCGCAAGGCACTACAGAGGGTAGTGCGTATGGCCCAGTACATCACTGCTTGCATTCCAGGACCTCTACACCAGGTGGGGCAGAGAAAGGCCCTAGAAATGGTCAAAGACCCTAGCCACTCCAGTCATAGACTGTTCTCTCTGCTACTGCTTGGCAAGCGGTACCGGAGCACCAAGTCTAGGACCAAAAGGCATCTCAACACCCCTCCCCCCCACCACCAACCCCTGTTTTACACTGCTGCTACTCTCTGTTTATCATCTATGCATAGTCACTTTAACTATACCTACATGTACATATTACCTCAAATGGCCCGACTAACCAGTGCCCCCGCACATTAACTCTGTACTGGTACCACCTGTATATAGCCTCGCTACTGTTGTTTTCAAAGTCATTCAACTTTTTAAAAAAGTATGTCTTTACTTATCTATTGTTTACCTAATATCTATTTTTTACTTAAAAATTGCACTGTTGGTTAGGGCTTGCAAGTAAGCATTTCACTGTAAGGTCTGCACCTGTTGTATTCGGCACATGTGACAAATAAACTTTGATTTGACTGTGATGCGTTATTTGTTCAAACAAAAAGATCCAGTAGTGTCAGGTTCATATGAACCGGTGTTCCATAATTCTCCTCATTCTCCTTTCACTACCTATTTGCACATATGTTTGAGGCACCTATCCTATACAGCTTCCACTGCTTCCAGCTTCCATACTGTTTCCACTGACAGCCTAACTTGGCTGTTATGTGCTCCATTAGCTTGAAGGGGCTGAGGGGGGTTAAGGTGGGGAGCAGATAGGGGGATGAATGAGTCTGAGCAGGTGGGGGGGTGGGGCAGGCTGAGGGGAATGAGAAAGTTAAGCCTCTCTTCTTGATTAGAGAAGAGGGTTATCGTTTGCAAACATCCCCTGAATTTATTGCCTCACTCTCCTGAACTTTCATAAACGGTATGCAAATTGGGTTTTTGTTCCACTCATTGCAGCTGAATTGCAATATCATCTGTCTTCAGGGTACAGATGTAGTACGAGGCTTGGAGAACAACGATAACAGCTTTATTTTCTACCATTCCATGAGACGACTACAGGTTG
Organism: Oncorhynchus masou masou; assembly: GCF_036934945.1. Classification (NCBI taxonomy): domain Eukaryota; kingdom Metazoa; phylum Chordata; class Actinopteri; order Salmoniformes; family Salmonidae; genus Oncorhynchus; species Oncorhynchus masou. The sequence goes on along the minus strand of NC_088233.1, from coordinate 20,063,525 downwards.
AATCTCTAGTGCTCTCAAAATAAACTGGGAATCCCATATTATCTAAGAAAGTAGCCTACTTCTTGTTACTTCTGTGTCTCTTTGGCGTTAACTTTTTGCACCAAACTATAGCAAGTACATCCACTTCTCTTGCATGGGTACTGCATGATTACACAAGACCCTCCATGGGTCATTCCTTAACAATGCAGGATAACACACCACTGTCCAGAAGCACAAAACACCCGTATGGCCCCATACTAACATCCTCTAGTAATGTATATGTGGAGGGAGTAGATATAGATGGAAGAGGTGAATGAATGAAGTAGATGGAAGAGGTGGTAGAGAAGGAGTAATTTAGTTAATCTAACTCCAATAGGCCCGTGTCAATTAACACTCAGTGAAACTCTATTCTTGCCCATGTCTCCAGTTGGGAGGTCTCAGCCTCATAACCCTCCAGCCTAAATAGACACCATCTATAATGTATTCCACGCCGGTAGTTTCTCCCTGTCGTACCATACTATAATCCACTGTTGATTGCCCCATTTAATGATGTCAGCAGTGGAAAAGTCAATGAATGCTGATCGTCCAGCATTTGTGAAAGGCAGAACGGATGGTGTTTGAATATAGAGCTCTGTATACCTTGGCACGGGCTGGCTCATTATTCACACTGGTGGTCCGTTAATCTTGCAGCTCCTAATGCTTTTCTGAGAGCCCTCATTGGACCATCTGCAGAGGGGGCACCATGAGGCAGCCATGTTGGATCTGTGTGGTCCAGTGACTGAGTTTTGTGTGTGGTCCAGTGACTGAGTTTGACTGTCAAGCCATTAGTAAACAATGCAAAAACTCTCGTGAATAATGTGTGACGCCCTGATCTGTTTCACCTGTTCCTATGATTGTCTCCACCCCCTCCAGGTGTCTCTTATTTTCCCAAGTGTATTTATCCCTGTGTTTCCTGTCTCTCTGTGCCAGTTCGTCTTGTATGTTTAGTCAAGTCAACCAGAGTGTTTTTCCCGTACTCCTTTTCTATTCTCTTTTTATAGTCCTCCCGGTTCTGACCACTGCCTGACTCTGGACTACTTTCCTGCCTGTCTGATCATTCTGCCTGCTCTATTGGACTCTGATCTGGTTTTGACCTTTTTGCCTGTCCATAACCATTCTCTTGCCTACCCCTTTGGATGAATAAAAATGAAGACTGACCATCTGCCTCCTGTGTCTGCATCTGGGTCTCGCCTTGTGCTTTGATATAATGCAGCTTTCTCCCCATCATTTTAATGTTGGGGTCCTCCTCCGCTCCAGTCTGGTGAAACAATCCTTTAAAAGGGTCCTTTTAAAGCACTCGAAACACAGCCTGGCAGCTAGGGAGAGGTCAGCGGGAATTCACACTGGGATCAACTTTGGTTTAATGCCTCCCCACATCTATCACACAGGCTTTTACGGGTCAGACAAAGCCTTGTTTCCTGTCCACAGTAGAAAGAGGTTTTCAGTCTGCCGACAGGGGCCCTGCCCTAAATTTCTCCACGTGCCCTTCCTCTAGTCAATCTGGTTGGTTGGTGGCAGGGGTCCGTGCCTACATACTGTACTTGGTGCAAAACTATGGAAAGGGTCCCACACTGGCCACAGATCTCTGACGTACGTTGTCTTTGATCTTATCCATACTGGAATCAGGCTGAGGAATTGCCTGCCACCATCTCTCATTGTTTTTACCACAGAAATGTGCATCTCCGTGCCAGACAGCAGGGATTAGGGAGATGGAAAAAGGCAGTTCACATTAAAGGGGCTCGGTTTCAATCAGAGCACTCAACAAGGCTGCGGTTTGGTCCACTGACCACAATGTAGTGGTCCACAAACTAGCAGCATCCCTGAAACCATGAATGAACCACTGCTCTGATGAACTCAAAACGCCAGCAGTAATCTCAAATCACCCCCAGTCTCTACTGATCATTGCTGGGAAGGACTTTTATGTTCTCACCCCCCCCCCCCCAAGCAGAGATGACAAAGTGCAAAGCTGTTTATTTTCTTATGTTTTCCAATAAGAATGTTTGACATGTTATTCCACTATACCTATTTCACCCTGTCAAAACATACTACCGTGTCAGTATTCATCTACCTCTCTTGTTGATAAGGAAGGCTGTTAACATCTTGTTTATTCCACCCTGTATTGTAACCATGAGTTTTACTGGTTTTACACCCAATCACACCAAGGGTTGTGGTGCATGATGGGTGGGGAATGGTTGATCCCACTTATGAAGAATGAAGTGTCGTTAAGTGTGGTGTAGTGGCTTCATGCGACCTGTGAGTCAGCTGTGTGGGAGGGGAAGACCGAAAACTAGATAAAGGTGATTGCTAGGTAGACATTTCTCATTTGAATTGACTGAAGATATATGACATATTGCCTGTGGAAACAGCTCTAGGGTCATGTCTATAGGCAGCAGGAACTGGATAGACATGTCTGTAGGCAGCAGGAACTGGATAGACATGTCTGTAGGCAGCAGGAACTGGATAGACATGTCTGTAGGCAGCAGGAACTGGATAGACATGTCTGTAGGCAGCAGGAACTGGATAGACATGTCTGTAGGCAGCAGGAACTGGATAGACATGTCTATAGGCAGCAGGAACTGGATAGACATGTCTGTAGGCAGCAAGAACTGGATAGACATGTCTATAGGCAGCAGGAACTGGATAGACATGTCTGTAGGCAGCAGGAACTGGATAGACATGTCTATAGGCAGCAGGAACTGGATAGACATGTCTATAGGCAGCAGGAACTGGATAGACATGTCTGTAGGCAGCAGGAACTGGATAGACATGTCTGTAGGCAGCAGGAACTGGATAGACATGTCTGTAGGCAGCAGCCCACCGGTGGTAGATAGATGGAGCTGTGGGCAAAGAGAGGGACTGGAGTAGGACTGCTTCACACCCTGCTACTGGGGGAGGATGACAGGGTCAAGTCTCCCAGTTTGGGCAGTGAGATGAATAGACCAGAGTGGTAATATTTCTCTCAGCCTGTCCTTTAGGAACAATGAAGGAAGCACAACAATGTGGGAAATCTTGTCCTGCCTGGCATCAAGGTAAAACTATGATGATCTGTTTGCAAAATGTGTTGAAATTATCTACTTTACCAGAACAGGTAACATCATTATTTTCTTTTAGAATGGAAAATGTAACCTCTCAATTTTGTAATTCACAATAGAAAGCAAGCTTTACCTATAGAGTGAACAGTTCCTCATTATTCCCAGTGGGGTAGAGAGACAGAGAGATTTAGAGGCAGATGTAGGCTGAGACTAGTCCTCCAGAGCGACACACACGTGGACACACTCACTGAAGCCCATTTAATTCTCCTCCAAATCCTTAGCTACTCCTCAACCCCAACCCCATCATCAACTCACTCCCATTCCCCTCGCCGCCACCCAATAGTCAAGTGAAAACACATTGCAATTAAATGTGTCCTCTTATGTTTCCAGTTCCACTGCCTCTGTCTCCCTCTCTGTGTGTTTATTCAGACTATTCTGTCTGGGACAGTGAATGGACTACTAATCCTGGTGGTTGAGACCTGCAGTCCCATTCACACTGTCACCCCTCCAGTGAGACAAGCTGCTGTATATATCAGAAGACAAATGACAGATCCCATGTTTGTCATTTTGAGGTCCATCCAGACTCACGTTTCCATGTAAAACTAAATCTCTGCTCTGTTTGAGATTGGGTGGGATGAACATAAACCACAGTGTTTCGCATCCACAGCCATACTCTCTATTGAGAGCAATAGGGTTTGATTTCTAAAAGTTTATGGATAAACAAACTGAAGGGTGATATTTCCAAGGGGAGGCACGGGATTCGCTGCAAGTGGGTTTTTAAGTGGTACACATCACTGGCCTCTAATTGGAACCAGTACAAATGATGTCTCTCTGCTTGTTTATGAGCTGTTTTAATTTCCTGTGTTGGATGCTTCTCTCTCTCTCTCTGATCCGTCCTGGGGCTATCTGCGATGCTGTTTAATTACACCGGTAACAAAAGTGGTGGCGGATATTGAGTATGCTTAAACAACAAACTGCAAATAAAAAACAGCTTGATTCAAGTGGAACAGTACACCTTTTTTACATTGGCTGTTTCATTAAGGTAGTTGTATGTTAATGTTATATGGTGCCATGTCTTCCCTAACGAATGTACCAGGCCTTCATGCTGCAAGTGACAGAGTACTTACTGTAGGTCTTGTGAACAAATGGGGTACTGCTATACATGAACCAGTGTCCCTGCTCACAAATTCTGCCTTTCTCCTGAACCGCAGGAGCATCTTCAAACCAGAACGTTCTCAGCAGAAGGGAGTAAGAGAAGTCTGGTAAAATTACATGCTTTCATCGAGACAACATGGCAGCTTATAGATGCCACCAGAGCCCCTGTTGCCACCTGGCTCCCTGCCTGCCTAGCGTCACCTGGCAGGCTGAGCTATGACGGAGAGCAGCATGGCGCAGCTTTAATGAACCTAGTGGAAGATGAATCAACTCAACCCAATGAGCTCATCACAAGCTTTGTCAGACACAATGAGACTCCCCATTTTGTTTTACACTGTACGAGATCTAATCCTTAATCCTAATCCTTAAGAGGGGAAATATCGATATATGCTTCATAGAAGTTGAGGATAACAGCTGTAACCCAATTGTGTGGCCTAACAGCCATAGGCCTACAGGTATTCATTGTGCATTGACAGAGTAGTATGTGCATTAGTATGTCTGCTCTGAGGATATCAATGTTTGATTGATCGTTTCATTTTACCTCATCAACCTGTACCAAGTTACAACCTTGAAGGTAACATTAAGCTTTTAATTACATTACATACATTACACAAAAGGTTGAGGAGAGAGTATCGGCTTCCTTCTGAAGCACTCAAGGCACTCCCTCCTACCACGCAGTCAGACAGAGTTGTACACACATCAAATTTGAACTTCCATAGGACAGTGATGGACTGAGAGCCTGAGTCTCTGTGAGTCCTTTACAGTCAGAGTTCCTGTAACAGTTTGTCTGGAGAAAGAGAGGAGGACCAAGGTACAGCGCGGTAAGTGTTCATTATTTTTAATAAAACAACTGAACACTGAACAAAACAACAATGTGAAAAAAAACTCAACAGAAAATAAATCACCCACAAAACACAGGTGGGAAAAGGCTACCTAAGTATGATTCTCAATCAGAGACAACGATCGACAGTTGCCTCTGATTGAGAACCATACCAGGCCAAACACAGAAATACAACATAGAAAAAAAGAACAGACTACCCACCCCAACTCACGCCCTGACCAAAGTAACACAAAGACATAATATAAGAATAAAGGTCAGAACGTGACAGTTCCCATCATTACTGCAGTCTGTAATAAGACTCCAGCAGGGTGGGCTCTAGCCCTGTCTTTGATCTGGTCTGGTCTAGACTTCAGTCAGGGAGTGTGGGTTGAGGTTGAGTCCAAGTCCTACTAGGTATCCTAATTCGGTTTCTAATGGTACCGACCATATTTCTTCTGTACCTACCCAGACCAAAACGCGTTGAACATTTGTGCCAATTATCACTTCCAACAGGTCATTCCTGTACGATAAATGTAGCCTAATCTTGGTTGTTGAAAAAAATAAAGAATTCACAAGCAAGTACTGTGTATGACTCAACAGTTGTACAGAAAGTGCACAGAAATTATGACCTGTAAAATGATGCAGTTTGGCTTAGTTTTTAAAGCTTGACAAAGATTATCCAAGAAATAAAAACTGCAACAGCAACAAAAAATGTGGAACCGTTATTGACTTGAATAAGCGGGAATCAGTACCGAAACATTTCAGATGATACACATCCATAAGTCCTACCCAGTCATCTTCAGAAGGAGTGGAGCAGAGAGAACAGGGGTGGAGGGGCAGAGCAGACCAGAAAAAAAGAGTGGTACTGTAGCTCAGGGAGTGACAGACAGCCTAGGTGGTATGACACAGGAGCCTCCGGGAAACCTTCCAATATGGAAATCAAAAGAATCCAGACTGCTACTGACATAACACTTCAAAGAAAATCCCCAGGCATAACCGACTGACACTGGGTAACGATGCACTGGCAGACAAACAGCTTTGTAGTTTCACTTCCTCATCACTGTCACTGTCGGGCAGGCAGTGGTGTGATCTGGAGAAGACATTATCACTCATCCCTGTATTGTACTTATGTGTTTATTTGGATCCCCATTAGCTTTTGCAGAAGCAGCTACTCTTCCTGGGGTCCACAAAAACACAAAACATGACAAGTAACAAAACACAACACATGGACAGTCACACAAATTTAACATACAGTGATATACAAACAAAAACAACACAGACATAACTAAAAATGTGTGTACTATGGTGCATTTATTAAACTGGTCTAACCAGCTGTGAGATGATAGAGAGGACTGGATTGACATTGGATATGCCAACAGCAGAAAAGAAAAATAACAGCACAGAAATCAACCATGTGCATACAGAAACAAGCTATTTCACTCTTCGAGCATAGAAAGTATATTTAGGGCTATAATTCATATTCCAGGCCGAGTCATATTTTATTCAGGAAGACTGTCACACTTGTGTCCAGAGACAAATGGCTAATTTCAATACAATGCGAAAAAGGGAGATAAATCACGTGTGGGGAGAGGATGAAAGACTGCGTGCCTGGCCTCCACACACACACAAACAACACAAACACGGATAAACAAACATGGACACACACAGCCAAACACAGATGAACAGGTGGGATGTCACATTGAGGCATGCTGGTGTCCTATTCTCAGGCCCAATCAGAACACTGCTAAATGACTAATGACTGTATGCACCCGGACAGATAAGGGCCAGCGCCAATGTCAGCCTCTGCAAATTATCAAAACTCAGTGAATACAAAACTGATTTAGGGGACTCAAATAAGATTTCTTTCAACAGATAAGACAGTTCCACTAGACCAGGGCTCCCAACCTGGTTCCTGGAGAGCTAACAGTAGATTTTCACTCCAACCCTAATCTAGCACACCTGTTTCTAACAATCAGCTGGTTGATAAACTGAACCAGGGTTAGTTACAACTGGGTTCGGAGTGAAACCCTACAGGAGGGTAGCTCTCCAGGAACAGGGTTAGAGTGAAACCCTACAGGAGGGTAGCTCTCCAGGAACAGGGTTAGAGTGAAACCCTACAGGAGGGTAGCTCTCCAGGAACAGGGTTAGAGTGAAACCCTACAGGAGGGTAGCTCTCCAGGAACAGAACAGGGTTAGAGTGAAACCCTACAGGAGGGTAGCTCTCCAGGAACAGGGTTAGAGTGAAACCCTACAGGAGGGTAGCTCTCCAGGAACAGGGTTAGAGTGAAACCCTACAGGAGGGTAGCTCTCCAGGAACAGGGCTGGAGAGCCCTGCACTAGACTCTGAGGATGGTTTTCTGCAACACATTATACCATTTTCCTGCCTGTTTTGCAGTCAGTACAATCGCTTTAGCCTGTATTCAGCTGTGAAATGAATGAAGAAATGCTATTAATATTTTGCTGCCGCATATAGAAGTTATTTCATAAAAATACACTTGATTAAATAGAGCGAGATAGGAGATTTCAGTTTGACAGATCAACTTGAGGTTACTACTTCTTAATGGCTATTACTTCAGTGCCTTAATTAAGCCAATACAACATTAGGCAGTGACTGTTTAATAGGCCCAGCTTGTCAGAGGGTTGTCATGGTGGCATCGCCAAATCAAATCAAATTTTATTTGTCACATATACTCATGGTTAGCAGATGTGTCTGATGATTTAAAAATGTTTTGTAATTCTATGAATCTTACCCAGTTGATTAACTCACCCACTCGCCCAAATCTTAAATGCCCAGATAAATCTACACTGATTGATTTGATATTGACAAATGTTCCACATAAATATTCTGTGATTGGTGTTTTTTGTAATTATTTAAGTGACCATTGTGCTGTTAGAAATACTAAGGTTCCTAAGACAAACCCACGTTTTATTCGTAAGATAAATTTGAAGTGTTTTAATGAGCAGGCTTTCTTTCGTGATTTGTTTTATTTTGACTGGAGCAAGATTGTGCTTATCCCTGAGATGGAAACTGCCTGGAAATTATTTCATGATGGTTTTTTCCAAATAGTAAACAAACATGCCCCATTCCGCAGGTTCAGGGTTAAAGGGCGGGATAATCCATGGTTTTCTTCTGAGCTGTCTTGTTTTATTCACGACCGTAATCTAGCCTGGGCTAAAGCAAGGAAATCATGTTGTGATGATGATTGGCTTATTTTTAGGCAGTTACGAAACAAGTGTTCTTTTCTTCTCAGGAAGGCCAAGTCTGAATGTTTTATGTCTGTTACCACTGATAACCTGAATGACCCTAGAAAGTTTTGGAAGGCTATTAAGTCTATGTCTGGTAACAGTAATGTTAATGAATTGCCGTCATGTGTTTTGAAGGACTCTGTTGCTATATATGACAAAACTGAAATGCTGAATTGTTTCAATGAGCACTTTGTATCATCTGGTAGGCTGTTTGATTCAGTGTCCTCTGTCTTTGTACAACCCTGTGTGGATGACCCAGTGAGAGCTGGTCAAACTTTTAGCTTTTTGCCATTCTCAGTGCAGATGTTACATAAAGCCGTGAAATCCTTAGATCAGAGAAAGCCTGCAGGTCCTGATCTGGCAGCTGATTTCATAGCTGAACCACTTACATATCTGTTCAAAATCTAATCAAATCAAATTTTATTTGTCACATACACATGGTTAGCAAATGTTAATGCAAGTGTAGCGAAATGCTTGTGATTCTAGTTCCGACTGCAGTAATAACCAACAAGTAATCTAACTAACAATTCCAAAACTACTGTCTAATACACACACAAGTGTAAGGGGATAAAGAATATGTACATAAAGATATATGAATAAGTGATGGTACAGAGCAGCATAGGCAAGATACAGTAGATGGCATCGAGTATAGTATATACATATGAGATGAGTATGTAAACAAAGTGGCATAGTTAGTGGCTAGTGATACATGTATTACATAAAGATGCAGTAGATGATATAGAGTACAGTATATACGTATACATATTAGATGAATAATGTAGGGTATGTAAACATTATATAAGGTAGCATTGTTTAAAGTGACTAGTGATGTATTTTACATCATTTCCCATCAATTCCCATTATTAAAGTGGCTGGAGTTGAGTCAGTGTGTTGGCAGCAGCCACTCAATGTTAGTGGTTGCTGTTTAACAGCCTGATGGCCTTGAGATAGAAGCTGTTTTTCAGTCTCTCTCAATCTAACCCTGGAATGTAATGACATTCCAAAAATCTGGAAATCAGCACTTGTCCTACCACTTTTAAAGGGGGGAGATCCAACTCTTTTAAATAATTATAGGCCAATCTCAAAGCTGTCACCCCTGGTGAAAATACTTGAAACCCTTGTGAGTGAACAGCTAAAATAGTTTCTTTACTAACTCTATTTTATCAATGTACCAAATCGGGCTTGAGAAAGAAGCAAAGCACTATTACAGCAGCCATGAAGGTTTTAAATGATATCACCAAAGTCCTTGACAAAAAAATAGCACAGTGTCTCACTTTTTATTGATCTCTAAGGCTTTTGATACAGTTGATCATGCAATACTAAGGCAGAGATTGTTGAGTGTAGGTCTTTCAGAGCATAGAGTTGCATGGTTTACTAATTATCTGTCTGATAGTGCACTCAATTTGATGGGCTTATGTCTGTTAAATTGTCTGTCTTTAATGGTGTGCCCCAAGGCTCTGTACTTGGTCCTCTCTTATTCACTATTTATATAAATGATTTAGACAAAAATGTCCAAAATGTGCAACTTCATTTTTATGCTGATGATACTGCTATTTACTGTTGTGCCTCGTCTCTTACAAAAGCTTTCCAGAACTTGCAAACTGCTTTTATACTGTTCAACATACCTTGTGTCAATTGAAGCTTATCCTCAATACTGACAAAACTAAACTAATGGTGTTTTCTAAAGCAAGAAATAGACCTCTGAACCTTTCACCTATTACTACATGTCATTGCAAGGAGATTGAGGTTGTAACCTCATGTAAATATCTTGGAATTTTAATTGATGATGGCCTCTTTTAAATTGCATATTCAACAATTTAGAAAAAAAATTAAGCTGAAAATTGTGATTTTATTTTAGGAATAAGGCCTGTTTTTCTTTTGAAGCCAGAAGCTAGTATCAGCTACATTTATACCTTTACTAGACCATGGGGATATTTTATATATGAATGCTTCCGCTCAGTGTTTGAGATCAATTGATACTCTTCACCATGGCACTTTGAGATTTTTTTAAAACCTGCAAAACCCTTACGCACCACTGCACTTTGTATACCAGGGTTGGCTGGCCTTCTCTCGTCACTCCTAGGCTCAGTCACTGGTAGACTTTTATTTACAAAGCCATTTTGGGTATACTACCTTTTTATTTGTGCATTTTTATTGTTCAGAAATGTGGTGGGTACTCTCTTCGTTCGCTGGACTTTATCCTGCAAACTGTTCCAAATGTCCGAACTGAATTTGGTAAAAGGGCTTTTATGTACTCTGCGCCATCGTCGTGGAACACCTTACAAAATACTTTTAAACTGGAAGAACTTGTCCCGATTGGTATTTTTAATCACTGATGAATTATCTTGAGACTGATTCCCTGACCTGTCAATGTTTTTTATTTGCTGTTTTATATTTTGTTATACTCTTGTGAATTCTATGGTTTTTACTAGATTACTTGTAGTTTTTCCATGTTTGTCTGTCATTTTTGTAATGACTTGGTGCTGCCTATCTTGGCCAGGACGCTCTTGAAAAAGACATTTTAAAATCGCAATGATCCCTTCTTGGTTAAACAAAGGTTTAAATAAAAAAAATAAAAAAATGTTCATGCGAGTGTAGCGAAATGCTTGTGCCCCTAGTTCCGACAATGCAGTAATATCCAATGAGTAATCTAACCTAACAATTTCACAACAATTACCTTATACACACACACGTGTAACGGAATGAATAAGAATATGTACAGAAAACAATATATGAATGACTGATGGTATAAAACAGCATAGGCAAGATGCAGTAAATGGTATAGAGTACAGTATATACTGTACATGTGAGATGAGTAATGTAGGGTATGTAGACATTATATGAAGTGGCATTGTTTAAAGTGACTAGTGATACATTTATTACATCAATATTTCCATTATTAGAGTGGCTGGAGTTGAGTCAGTATGTTGGCAGCAGCCACTCAATGTTAGTGATGGCTGTTTAACAGTCTGATGGCCTTGAGATAGAAGCTGTTTTTCAGTCTCTCGGTCCCTGCTTGGATGCACCTGTACTGACCTCGCCTTCTGGATGATAGTGGGGTGAACAGGCAGTGGCTCGGTTGGTTGTTGTCCTTGATGATCTTTTTGACCTTCCTGTAACATCGGGTGGTGTAGGTGTCCTGGAGGTCAGGTAGTTTGCCCCCGGTGATGCGTTGTACAGATCTCACTACCCTTTGGAGAGCCTTATGGTTATGGGTGGAGCAGTTGCCGAACCAGGTGGTGATATAGCCTGACAGGATGCTCTCGATTTTGTGCATCTGTAAAAGTTTGTGAGTGAATTTCTTCAGCTTCCTGAGGTTGAAGAGGCGCTGCTGGGCATTCTTTACCATTGTCTGTGCGGTTGGACCATTTGTTTGTCTGTGATGTGTACGCCGAGTACCTTAAAACTTTCTACCCTCTCCACTACTGTCCCATCGATGTGGATAGGGGGGTGTTCCCTCTGCTGTTTCCTGAAGTCCATGATCATCTCCTTTGTTTTGTTGACGTTGAGTGAGGTTATTTTCCTGACACCACACTCCGAGGGCCCTCACCTCCTCCCTGTAGGCCGTCTTGTCGTTGTTGGTAACCAAGCCTACCACTGTAGTGTCGTCCGCAAACTTGATGATTGAGTTGGAGGCGTGCATCGCCATACAGTCGTGGGTGAACAGGGAGTACAGGAGAGGGCTCAGAACGCACCCTTGTGGGGCCCCAGTGTTGAGGATCAGCGGGAGATGTTACCTACCCTCACCACCTGGGGGCGGCCCGTCAGGAAGTCCAGTATCCAGTTGCACAGGGCGGGGTCGAGAGCCAGGGTCTCGAGCTTGATGACGAGTTTGGAAGGTACTATGGTGTTAAATGCTGAGCTGTTGTCGATGAACAGAATTCTCACATAGGTATTCCTCTTGTCCAGATGGGTTAGGGCAGTGTGCAGTGTGATTGCGATTGCGTCGTCTGTGGCCCTATTGGGGCGGTAAGCAAATTGGTGTGGGTCTAGGGTGTCAGGTAGGGTGGAGGTGATATGGTCCTTGACTTGTCTCTTAAAGCACTTCATGATGATGGAAGTCAGTGCTACGGGGCGGTAGTCATTGAGCTCAGTTACCTTAGCTTTCTTGGGAACAGGAACAATGGTGGCCCTCTTGAAGCATGTGGAGACAGCAGACTGGGATAAGGATTAATTGAATATTTCTGTAAACACACCAGCCAGCTGGTCTGCACATGCGGCTGGGCCTGCAGCCTTGCGATGGTTGACACGTTTAGCTCACGTCGGCTGCAGTGAAGGAGAGCCTGCAGGTTTTGTTAGAGGGCCTTGGCAGTGGCACTGTACTGTCCTCAAAGTGAGCAAAGAAGTTGTTTAGTCTGTCTGGGAGCAAGACATCCTGGTCCGTGACGGGGCTGGTTTTCCTTTTATAGTCCGTGATTGACTGTAGACCCTGCCACATACCTCGTGTCTGTGTCGTTGAATTGTGACTCTACTTTGTCTCTATACAGATGCTTAGCTTGTTTGATTGCCTTGCGCAGGGAATAGCTACACTGTTTGTATTTGGTCATGTTTCCAGTCACCTTGAACTGATTAAAATCAGTGGTTTGCGCTTTCAGTTTTGCACGAATGCTGCCATCTATCCACGGATTCTGGTTTGGGAATATTTTAATAGACGCTGTGGGTACGATGTCGCCGATGCACTTGCTAATAAACCCGCTCACCGAATCAGCGTATTCATCAATGTTGTTGTTCGCCTTAATGCGGAACATATCCCAGTCCACGTGTTCGAAGCAATCTTGAAGCGTGGAATCCGATTGGTCGGACTAGCATTGAACAGACCAGAGCGTGGGAGCTTCCTGTTTTAGTTTCTGTCTATAGGCTGGAAGCAACAAAATGGAGTAGTGGTCAGCTTTTCCGAAAGGAGGGTGGGGGAGGGCCTTATATGCATCGTGGAAGTTAGAATAACAATGATCTAGGGTTTTGCCAGCCCTGGTTGCACAATCAATATGCTGATAGAATTTAGGGAGCCTTGTTTTCAGATTTGCCTTGTTAAAATCCCCAGCTACAATAAATGCAGCCTCATGATTAATGAGACGTGCTGTGATCATAACAACATACAGGAATTCAAGTCCTTCTGTTCACCTGACACATACACACATATATATATCCCCACCCCCCAAGCAGACACGTCGATGTCCCTGAATGAACTTCATTTGGCTCTATGTAAACTGGAAACCATATCCTAAGGCATACATCCCCACCCTTCTTCTGACCAGAAAGATGCTTGTTTCTGTCTGCACCAAGTGTGAAGAAACCAGCTGGCTGTACCGACTCCGATAGTGTCTCGAGTGAGCCATGTATCCGCGAAACAAAAAAAGTTACAGTCTCTGATGACTCTCTGGAAGGCTACCCTTGCACGGATTTCGTCTACGTTGTTGTCAAGAGACTGGACATTGGCGAGTAGAATGCTCGGGAGCGGTGCACGATGTGCCCGTCTACGGAGCCTGACTAGAAGACCGCTCCGTCTGCCCCCTTCTACGGCGTCGTTGTTTTGGATCGCCGGCTAGAATCCGATCGATTGTCCTGGGTGGTGGGGAAAGAGGATCCACATCGGGAAAGTCGTATTCCTGGTCGTAATGTTGGTGAGTTGACATTGCTCTTATATCCAATAGTTCCTCTCGACTGTATGTAATAAACCCTAAGATTACCTGTGGTAACAATGTAAGAAATAACACAATTTAAAAAAACTAAATACTGCATAGTTCCCTAGGAACGTGAAGCAAGGCGGCCATCTGTCGGCGCCGGAAAGGGGGTGTTGTATAAACAACTCAACACAAGATATGTCAAATGTTTTACAAGTCATATATTTTCCAAATAGGAGAATAGAACCACAAGAATGTGCCTAAGACTGTTTACTACTGCAGTACATGATGTTAGGGGCATCCCCCGGAAATTTTATTAGCATAATACTAAAATCCCCATCAAAATGTCTGTTTAAGCTAGACTGCATGGGCTGTGTCTCAATCCACCACATCCGCCGATGTCGGCCTTCCGCATCTGTGGTGGAAGGTGACAGAGCTACAACACTGTTTGTCAGACCAGGAGACATCCCGAAAATTGTTCTTCCAAAAAAAATGTCTAGCGTCTTAACGGTTTGGGTTACCAACTAATAAGGCACCGACGAGCGGTTCTCGGAAGTGAATTCTGAATGCAATCACCCATTGTAATATAAAATATTAGCAATAGCGATATTTGTCTGCAACGCAGCCGTTCTATTTTCTCCAGAGGTTGCAAGACAATTCATATGTTGATGTAATGCCCATCAGTTATGAATGTTTCAACCTCTGCATTGAGAAGTAATGTTTTTACCATCAGCTTCTGGTGCAAAGAGCCCCAAAAACGACACTAACCACGAGCCTTGCAGTCTGTATTGCCCAGTCCCCGAGCTGATACAAGACACATAATACGCAAGCGAACACATGCGTGTTTGCCTACAAATCATGTCATTTGCATCTGGCCTGTGATTGGACAACACAGACCTCAATGCTGTATTGGATTTGTTTGCTTCAAAACTCAGGTATGTACACAGTCTTGTATCCTTGACTTTGAATTAGGCTAATGGTTCACCCCAGAGATTTTTTTTAACCTAATTCAACATTTGGAACCACGATAACCATCATGTTGTTGAAATATGTATGCAAAGAAAATTGTGGAAGTGTCAGCTTTGTAGCCACAACCATGAAAAGAGGGGTGTGGCCCATCAGAAACCTTTG
The DNA here is from genome assembly GCF_036934945.1 of Oncorhynchus masou masou. NCBI lineage: Eukaryota > Metazoa > Chordata > Actinopteri > Salmoniformes > Salmonidae > Oncorhynchus > Oncorhynchus masou. Next base: position 20,048,502 of record NC_088233.1, on the reverse strand, counting down.
AGACCTCTATGGAAAAATGTGACTCTCACAAACACGATGGTGCCACAGAGTTTCTAAACCCAGATGTGCAACATTGCGAGACTTATAGGAACACTTGCGAAGCAGAAAAGGCCAGGGTTTGAAAAGTCAATCAAGTGATTTTTTTCCTTAGTTCATTTTCTCTGAATCTTTAGGCCCAACCTAGAGTCACGCCAATGTCTTAAGTAGTTTAACATGCTATTACTCCAACCTCGTGAAAGCAACAAACTGACACGTTTTAATTTGCCAAAAACTATATCGAAGGAGTGCCTTTGATTTGACAGCATTTTCTCTATGACCTCCACAGGACTCGTCTGAAGTAGGTACCACCGATGTGCCAACTGTCTGTAGTGTCCCAATGGTTTGGGCTAGACACTAATACTGTATGACCACTCTATGGAAAGATGACCAACAAGTGTCACAGGACTCATCTGAAGGTAACCCTATACTGGGCCAAAACATTTATGGAAGTGAAAGTGCATTTCCACTTCCCCCCCCAAAAAATATTCCTGAGCTTTCTTATATATCTCTCAGATATAGGACAGACGTTTCAAAACATCCTTTCGATAATTTTTTTTACTATCCGTTTTTCCTTGCACAAATTTGTTATTCAATGTGTTTCTATGGGCTAATAGCAGTAAGGCCAAATGCAACGTAAAAAACAACAACTTATCTACAGGGGTGCTAAAATTCTAAATCGCTATATGATCCTTGGCATGACCATCTTAAAACAATTCCATGTGTTAGCTTAGTAGAAACCCAGCCCTGAGCCCTTAGACTCTAGAGGGTTAACACCTACTAAATATACTGTGCGTCACTGTGAGAAGACTTCAAAAGTCATCACCTATATATTGAAGTTGAAAGTGTTGGAAGTTGCTTTGAATAACAATGTTCACTTAATGACCCCTATTCTACCCCTGGAGGAGAATATTGGCTACAGGTACACACAAACTGTTCTCAATAAATCTACAGAAAGTTGCCGAGCACAGACAGACTTCATCCTCAAGAAGTTTAGTGACATTGACCTCCCTTTGATGAAGCTACAGTAGAAAATTTGTTTAAAAAGTGTGCAAGTAAAAACCTGTACACTGTGACGCTGAGGGGCTGCTCTGTACTCACAGCTAATGCCCAACATTGTCATCATATTACCCTCTAAGTAGCAAGCAAAGCACATCACTTTTCCTAGTGGGACCAGGAAGCCCTAAAATGTCAAAAGGAGAGGAAGTGTTATCAGAAGGGTTTATTTTTAGCCATTGGAGGCCAGGTGGCTTTCATGCTGCTTCAGCGACTGCAGCTGATTGTTGGTCTGTAACCTTCTGAATTGTGACCCTAATGGCCCTTGATCAGAAAGTCACTGAATCACAATCAAAGGTTGGTAGGGTGATGGTGCTGTCTGAGAGAAACAGACAGTATTACTGGCATAGCTGTACTGTATTCTGACCATGTCTGCATCATTCAATTCATTATCTTTTCACGAGGTAATGCCTTGAATAGGCGATCAAAGGAAAGTACAGGGAACAGAACGTTGAAGCACACATTAAACTTGAAACTTAGTGTAATGCCTTTCAAAGGCATTTCTTTCTGAAACATTTCGATGCAAGCTCTAGTGCTTTGATGAAGGTACTTATATTATTGAAAGGAATTTAAAAAAACACTGGTTGACTTGGACAAACAGGCACAGAGAGACAGGAAACACGGATAAATACACCGTGGAAAATAAGCGATGCCTGGAGGGGATGGAGACGAGGTCAAGTGAAACAGATCAGGGCATGACAGTCTCCTGTGTATGGCTCAGACCTGGGTTCAAATACTATTTGCAACAGGCAAGCTCAATTAGAAAATATATAGTATTTGAAATAATTTAAAGTAGTATATGAACCAAGGTCTGCTATAGACAAATTCTCCCTGTTGCCTGTCTTCATCCTCACCACATTCTTACTCTGAACCCCACCAGTTAGTGCTCTGCAACATGAGAATTAATTACGTCACACAGAAATACAATCGCCCTGATGAGAACTTGGCAAATGGCAAAACATTGGTCTCCATTTTTCAGCCAGTCTCAAAATGTTCTGCCGACATGTGAGAATGTAACGGAAATCAATGGGCCACACAAAATGAATGAAGATTTAAGCATTCATGCAGCTATTACCGCTAAAGGTTTTCTAGGATTTTCATCACTGCATAGCAACACCTCGACCTGGAGATTATCTTTCTAATGACAAGGTGATAATTACACACTGGTATAGGCCAAATTACAATCAAGCATGTCAATATGCCTTCAATGAGACTTTCTGCTAAACTGGAGTCAGAATAACTTTGAAATTAGTGGTCAAAGCTATGCATGAACAATACTGATGGCATTCTGACTGTCTAAATTTGTGATGGTGCATTTAACCTTGAAAAGAAGATGAAGGCTTGCTTGGCCAGTTTTAAATCACTTTAAATGTTACATGACTCCAGAGTGAGTAATATTAAACATAGGCAATGTCTGAAACCCTGATGAACATGTGATTTGAGTTTCACTGTGTAGTTTGTTTTTTTAGGAGGGTTTATACCAATGGAAAGTGCAACCATCCTTCTTGATGATGGCACTCCTTCAAAAACACAAAGCCCCCTAAACCAATGTTTCCCTAATAGTGGGCTGGGAGTCATTGTGGCATATGGCTCTCAGCAAAATATGGGTTCTGACAGGTTAGGAAGGTTCTCACCAGGTAGTTCCAGTACGCTAATCTGGCCAGTAAAGGATGGATTGACTAAACTCAGTGGCATCCTCTTTGAGTTCACCTCCCAACCGGTCTGAATTCATTCCACTATTATCAGTAGCATTGTACTTGAAGGCGCTATACAAAAGGCATTCATATGGAACCATTCATGAGTGTTGCAATCATTCATTCAGTATCATTACAACCACAGTACTCAACGTAGTTACCAGAAGATATGTTTAGGTTTCCCTTCTTAGAGAACCCACTATAGACCTAACATGACATTTGGGGTTGGATCTCCAGAACTTTACTTCAGATCCACCTTCTCCCGCATATTAGTCAACTTTCTCACAGAGGGAAAGTCATAAGTCCATCATTACAAGGACTGTTTAAACAGTTGCTTCATGCCGCATTGAAAGATTACGAGAAAGAACAGAACTTAATGCAGTCACACCACATTATTTCAACATACAGTAGCAACTGCACTACCCTCAACCACATGCCTCTCCAGAGGGTGGTGTGGTCAGCCCAAGGCATCATGACACGCTGCCCACCCTCCAGGACATTTACAGCACTCTATATCAAAGAAAGGCCAAGAAGATCACTAAGGACCTCAGTCACACATTGTTTACTCGGCTATTATCTACAGTTGGTCACAGATACCTTTAAAAAAGTAGGGGCGTGGATCAGAAAACCAGTCAGTGCCTGGTGTGACCACCGTTTACCTCATGCAGCATGACACATCTCCTTCGCAGAGTTGATCAGGCTGTTGATTGTGGCCTGTTGTCCTACTCCTCTTCAATGGCTGTGCAATGTTGATGGATGTTACATGCACCTCTTGGAGGGAACGCAACACCCTGCTACACTCAACTCCCCGTGGAGTGAAAGAGGTATGTGATTGTAGGTGCGGGCAAGGATGACAGAAGCAGAGAATATTACCATTTACTGGGAATTTATTTCCTTAACATGGTAATGTGGGCTGGACAGAACCAAAGCAAATATAGTAAAAGTTATTCCTCTCTCCCCTCTTACCTGCCTACCCACTACTTAGCCAACCTTAACACCACCTGGCGCGCTAACCAAAATACAGGGGGTGGCCGAACCCAGGTCTTACCTAGTGTGCATAGACAGAGTACATACAGGTATATGTATGCCCGCAGGCCTCGTGCCTAAGTACACCCAAGGTACCTTCCCCCCTGGGAACAAATGAAACAGAATAATACAAACTTAAAGTGAACAATTTCAATAATCAAAAACACAGTCCTATTGGCACACACATACCTCAGAAGTAGCAGCTACAAAATGCTTTCAACAACTCTGTCTCTGCACAGGACATCCTAGAAGCTTTATCTCCTAACAAAGAAACACTGGCTTTTCAAGCTGCCGCAGGAGACGGTAATTGCCGACAGCTGTATCCCCTAATGAGTGGGTGGGATCAGAGCTCCAATCTGTAATGGGGCCGACCAATCAGCAGCTTATGGGAATTCAGGAAGCCATTTCCTGAAATACACAATACTTAATACACAAACCCACAACACTGGGGAACTGGCATAAACTGTCATACATGTCAATCCAGAGCATCCCAAACATGCTCAATGGGTGATGTCTGGTGAGTATGCAGGCCATGGAAGAATTGTAAAATGTTCAGCGTCCAGGAATTGTGTACAGACCCTTGTGACATGGGGCCGTGCATTATCATGCTGAAACATGAGGTGATAGCGGGTGAATGACATGACAATGAGCCTCAGGATCTCGCCACATACCTCAATGTCTTCAAATTGCCATCACTAAAATGAAATTGTGTTCTTTGTCTATAGCTTATGCCTGCCCATACCATAACCCCACCGCCATCACGGGGCACTCTATTCACAATGTTGATCAGTAAACCGCTTACCCACATCTGCCCGATACAGTTGTTGAAATCGGGAATAATCTGTTTGCACACTGAAGTCGGTTACGACACCGAACTGCATTCAGGTCGAGACCCTGGTGAGGATGAGGAGCACACAGATGAGCTTCCCTGAGACGGTTTCTGGCAGTTTGCCCAGAAGTTTTTCAGTTGTGCCAACACAGTTTGCACAACCCACAAAACTGCACATTTTAGAGTGGCCTTCTATTGTCCCCAGCACAAGGTGCACCTGTGTAATGATCATACTGTTTAATCAGCTTCTTAGCATGCCGCACCTGTCAAGTGGATGGATTATCTTGGCAAAGGAGAAATGCTCACTAACAGGGATGTAAAGAAATTTGTGCACAACATTTGAGATAATTATTATTAGTATTTTTTTCAGCTCTTGATTACATGGGACCAACACTTTACATGTTGCGTTTATATTCTTGTTTAGTGTAGTATATGTTATGTTTGGTATGGTTACATAAGACAGAATGTTACTTAAGACAAAAAAGGATGTTTGGTTGGGGTGGATGGGAGAGCATATAATGTGAGTGTCTAGCAACCCAAAAGTTGTGTGTTTAAATCCCATCATAGACAACTTTGTATTTTGGCAACTTTGCAACTACTTACTACTTTTTAGCTACTTTGCAACTACTTAGCATGTTAACTAACCCTTCCCCTAACCTTAACCCTAACATGAACCCGTTAACCTAATTTCTCACCTTAACCCCTAACATTAGCCACAACAAATAGTAATTCTTAACATATTGTATCATATGTTTAGCAAAATGTTAAGATATTGTACAAATTTCAATTCATAACATATCATACAAATAACATACTATAGAAAATGGTTGATGAACATTCACATATTAATACATGAAACGTAACATATCACACTAATTGGAGAGTCCCAGATTTACATATACCATCTTACATCTACCCCTGAGTCCAGGTTGAAATACTGTATTCCCGACATTCTAATATTTCTACTACTGTACTTTTTTTTAGTTACACTGTTTATACACACCACATATTTATTTTTATACTGGATTCATGGCATAGTTCACATTAATATATACTGTATACTGCTGTGCATATCATTCTTAGTATGTCTTGTCTAAATTCTCCCGGTGTACATATGTATAGATCACAATTTGATTACTGTTACAGTGCTATTTGGGTGGTTAATTGGATTCGTCCCGATGTCCTTGATTTCTTTTTTCTACATTATTTACAGTACTTGTTTGACATTTTACTTCACTGTTAGAAGCTAGTAATGTCAGCATTTCGCTGCACCCGCTATAACATCTGCTAAACTGTGCATGCAACCAATGAACTTTGATTTGATTTGGCTAATATTTGGTAGATACGTTGATCAATGAGATTCCAACCTATTTTCACCCATTCAGAAAGACAGCCAAAAGTGTGTTGAATTCTCAATGTGTTATCACTATGCTTTGAACCATCTAAAAGCACAACTAAATCCCAATGGAAAATACATGTACTGTTTCAGTAACCTCAAAATGTGTCTGACTATTACCAATGTGCTATGTAACCTTCATTTAACTAGGCAAGTCAGTTACGGACAATTTCTTATTTACAATGACAGCCTATCCCGGCCAAACCCAGACAATGCTGGGCCAATTGTGCACAGCCCTATGGGACTCCCAATCAAATCAAATCAAATTTTATTTGTCACATACACATGGTTAGCAGATGTTAATGCGAGTGTAGCGAAATGCTTGTGCTTCTAGTTCCGACAATGCAGTAATAACCAACAAGTAATCTAACTAACAATTCCTAAACTACTGTCTTATACACAGTGTAAGGGGATAAAGAATATGTACATAAGGATATATGAATGAGTGATGGTACAGAGCAGCATAGGCAAGATACAGTAGATGGTATCGAGTACAGTATATACATATGAGATGAGTATGTAAACAAAGTGGCATAGTTAAAGTGGCTAGTGATACATGTATTACATAAGGATGCAGTCGATGATATAGAGTACAGTATATACGTATGCATATGAGATGAATAATGTAGGCTAAGTAACATTATATAAGGTAGCATTGTTTAAAGTGGCTAGTGATATATTTACATAATTTCCCATCAATTCCCATTATTAAAGTGGCTGGAGTTGAGTCAGTGTCAGTGTGTTGGCAGCAGCCACTCAATGTTAGTGGTGGCTGTTTAACAGTCTGATGGCCTTGAGATAGAAGCTGTTTTTCAGTCTCTCAGTCCCAGCTTTGATGCACCTGTACTGACCTCGCCTTCTGGATGATAGCGGGGTGAACAGGCAGTGGCTCGGGTGGTTGATGTCCTTGATGATCTTTATGGCCTTCCTGTAACATCGGGTGGTGTAGGTGTCCTGGAGGGCTGGTAGTTTGCCCCCGGTGATGCGTTGTACAGACCTCATTACCCTCTGGAGAGCCTTACGGTTGTGGGTGGAGCAGTTGCCGTACCAGGCGGTGATACAGCCCGCCAGGATGCTCTCGATTGTGCATCTGTAGAAGTTTGTGAGTGCTTTTGGTGACAAGCCGAATTTCTTCAGCCTCCTGAGGTTGAAGAGGCGCTGCTGCGCCTTCTTCACGATGCTGTCTGTGTGTGTGGACCAATTCAGTTTGTCTGTGATGTGTATGCCGAGGAACTTAAAACTTGCTACCCTCTCCACTACTGTTCCATCGATGTGGATAGGGGGGTGTTCCCTCTGCTGTTTCCTGAAGTCCACAATCATCTCCTTAGTTTTGTTGACGTTGAGTGTGAGGTTATTTTCCTGACACCACACTCCGAGGGCCCTGACCTCCTCCCTGTAGGTCGTCTCATCGTTGTTGGTAATCAAGCCTACCACTGTTGTGTCGTCCGCAAACTTGATGATTGAGTTGGAGGCGTGCGTGGCCACGCAGTCGTGGGTGAACAGGGAGTACAGGAGAGGGCTCAGAACGCACCCTTGTGGGGCCCCAGTGTTGAGGATCAGCGGGGAGGAGATGTTGTTACCTACCCTCCCCACCTGGGGGCGGCCCGTCAGGAAGTCCAGTACCCAGTTGCACAGGGCGGGGTCGAGACCCAGGGTCTCGAGCTTGATGACGAGCTTGGAGGGTACTATGGTGTTGAATGCCGAGCTGTAGTCGATGAACAGCATTCTCACATAGGTATTCCTCTTGTCCAGATGGGTTAGGGCAGTGTGCAGTGTGGTTGAGATTGCATCGTCTGTGGACCTATTTGGGCAGTAAGCAAATTGGAGTGGGTCTAGGGTGTCAGGTAGGGTGGAGGTGATATGGTCCTTGACTAGTCTCTCAAAGCACTTCATGATGACGGAAGTGAGTGCTACGGGGCGGTAGCACTCACTTCCAATCACAGCCAAATGTGATGCAGCCTGGATTTGAACCAGGGAATGCAGTGGCACCTCTTACACTGAGCTGCAGTGCCATAGACCGCTGCACCACTTGGAGAGAAATCATAGATTCACTGTTGCTATCGAAGTAATTCCTAAAGGTTCAACATAGTAAATTAAATGTATGTATTTATTTATCAATCATACATTATCAACAGCTATTGTTTAAAAATCTAAATTAAAGAATAGGATTATATCAAATCACACTGAATTTAAAGTGCATTTAAAGTTTGATTTGATTTAGTATTTTAAAAAAAACTTTTTGGTTGAATTTGAGATGTGAAAACTGTAATTAAAGCCAGACTAAGTGGCCCAGCGAGAGATATCCACGCAGAACATACATCTTCTTCAAAAGTTGATATTTGGCTGCGTTGACAACCAAACAATGATTAACAGACAAATATTAAAGCTAGGCAGGGCTAAAACCCTGGATGGGAGACTAGCCTGAAGGGATAGCTGTAGATAGGGCAACTTTCTAGTAGGAGGTGATGCCCAACAATCTGATGCTGTTTCAAAGGTACAGATTCAACATATTTTATACAAGTTATGTCTGTGTTGAAGACTGGTTACCAGAATGACATAATCCTGTGATTGAAATGTTACCCTCAAAACAATAGTTTGATTACTTTTTAAAATCCAATGGAGTTTTCACGTAAAGTCCATGTCACAATACATAAGCATTTTTCTAAGGCTGGCCATGCTTTCCACCTGGCTACCCCTACCCCGGTCAACAGCCCTGCACCCCCCACAGAAACTTGCCCAAACCTCCCCTATTTCTCCTTCACCCAAATCCAGACAGCTGATGTTCTGAAAGAATTGCAAAATCTGGATCCTTACAAATCAGCTGGGCTAGACAACCTGGACCCTCTCTTTGTAAAATGATCTGCCGTAATTGTTTCAACCCCTATTACTAGCCTGTTCAACCTCTCCTTCATATCATCTGAGATCCCCAAAGATTGGAAACCTGCCCCCTCTTCAAAGGGGGAGACACTCCAGACCCAAACTGTTATAGACCTTTTTCTATTCTACCCTGCCTTTCTAAGGTCTTCGAAAGCCAAGTTAACAAACAGATCACCAACCATTTCGATTCCCACCGTACCTTCTCCGCTATGCAATCTGGTTTCCGAGCTGGTCATGGGTGCACCTCAGCCACGCTCAAGGTCCTAAACAATATCATAACCGCCATGGATAAAAAACAATACTGTGCAGCCGTATTCATCAAACTGGTCAAGGCTTTCGACTCTGTCAATCACCACATTCTTATCGGCAGACTCAACTCAAACGACTGCCTCGCCTGGTTCACCAACTACTTCTCAGATATAGTTATGTGTGTCAAATCGGAGAGCCTGTTGTCCGGATCTCTGGCAGTCTCTATGGGGGTGCTACAGGGTTCAATTCTCGGGCTAACTCTTTTCTCTGTAAACATCAATGATGTCGCTCTTGCTGCTGGTGATTTTCTGATCCACCTCTACGCAGACGACACCATTTTGTATACTTCTGGCCCTTCTTTGGACACTGTGTTAACTAACCTCCAGACAAGCTTCAATGCCATACATCTCTCCTTCCGTGGCCTCCAACTGCTCTTAAATGCAAGTAAAACTAAATGCATGCTCTTCAACTGATCGCTGCCCGCACCTGCCTACCCGTCCAGCATCACTACTCTGGACGGTTCTGACTTAGAATAAGTGGACAATTACAAATATCTAGGTGTCTGGTTAGACTGTAAACTCTCTTTCCAGACTCATATTAAGCATCTCCAATCCAAAATCAAATCTAGAATCAGCTTCTTATTTTGCAACAAAGCATCCTTCACTCATGCTGCCAAACATACCTTCGTAAAACTGACCATCCTACTGATCCTTGACTTTGGCAATGCCATTCATAAAATAGCCTCCAACACTCTACTCAGCAAATTGGATGCAGTCTATCTGTTTTGTCACCAAAGCTCCAAATACTACCCACCACTGCGACCTGTTGGCTGGCCCTCGCTTCATATTCGTTGCCCAACTCACTGGCTCCAGGTCATCTATAAGTCTTTGCTCCTTATCTCAGCTCACTGGTCACGATAGCAGCACCCACCTGTAGCATGCGCTCCAGCAGGTATATTTCACTGGTCACCCCCAAAGCCTATTCCTACTTTGGCCGCCTTTCCTTCCAGGTCACTGCTGCCAATGACTGGAACTAATGACTGCCTTGCCTGGTTCACCAACTACTTTGCAGACAGAGTTCAGTGTGTCAAATTGGAGGGCATGTTGTCCGGTCCTCTGACAGTCTCTATGTGGGTGCCACAGGGTTCAATTCTCGGGCCGACTCTTTTCATATATCAATGATGTTGCTCTTGCTGCGGGCGATTCCCTGATCCACCTCTATGCAGACGACACCATTCTGTATACTTCTGGCCCTTCCTTGGACACTGTGCTATCTAACCTCCAAACGAGCTTCAATGCCATACAACACTCCTTCCATGGCCTCCAACTGCTCTTAAACATTAATAAAACCAAATGCATGCTTTTCAACCGTTCGCTGCCTCCACCCGCACGCCTGACTAGCATCACCACCCTGGATGGTTCCGACCTAGAATATGTGGACATCTATAAGTACCTAGGTGTCTGGCTAGACTGTAAACTCTCCTTCCAGACTCATATCAAACATCTCCAATCCAAAATCAAATCTAGATTCGGCTTTCTATTTCACAACAAAGCCTCCTTCACACACGCCGTCAAACTTACCCGAGTAAAACTGACTATCCTACCGATCCTCGACTTTGGCGATGTCATCTACAAAATAGCTTCCAATACCCTACTCAGCAAACTGGATGCAGTTTATCACAGTGCCATCCGTTTTGTTACTAAAGCACCTTGTGAAGTTGGAGACTTTTATCTACCTCACCAATGTTAAACATCTGCTATCTGAGCAGCTAACCAACCGCTGCAGCTGTACATAGTCCATCGGTAAATAGCCCACCCAATTTACCTACCTCATCCCCATACTGTTTTTATTTATTTACTTTTCTGCTCTTTTGCACACGAGTATCTCTACCTGCACATGACCATCTGATCATTTATCACTCTGTCACGCCCTGGTCGAAATATATTATGTTTATTCCTCATTTATTTGGTCAGGCCAGGGTGTGACATGGGTTATTGTGGTGTGTTTTTGTCTTGGGGTTTTGTGGGATGTCTAGCGTTAGTCTATGGCTGCCTGAGGCGGTTCTCAATCAGAGTCAGGTGATTATCGTTGTCTCTGATTGGGAACCATATTTAGGCAGCCATATTCTTTGTGTGTTTCATGGGTGATTGTCCTTAGTGTCCTTGTTCCTGTATCTGTGTTAGTTTACACTAGTATAGGCTGTTTCAGTTTTCGTTACATTCTTTTGTTTTTGTAGTATTTGTAATGATTCGTGTTTACGTTTGTTCATTAAACATGGATCGCAATCTACACGCTGCATTTTGGTCCGACTCTCCTTCACCGCATGAAAACCGTTACAGAATCACCCACCACAAACGGACCAAGCAGCGTGTCAACAGGCAGGAGCCACAGGAGAAACAGCAAAGGCAGTAGCAGGTGCAGCGTAAAAAGGACTTTTGGACTTGGGAGGAAATCCTCGACAGGAGAGGACCCTGGGCTAAACCAGGGGAATGTAGCCGCCCCAAGGAGCAACAAAAGGAGGTATCGACATGGGAGGACGAATTGTTTGGAGAAGGACCCTGGGATCAGCCTGGAGAATATCGCCGCCCCAAAGAAGAACTGGAGGCGGCGAGAGCTGAGAGGCTTTGGTATGAGGAGAAGCAACAGCAGCAGCAGGAGCAACAATATCGGGACTACACTACTTGGGAGGAAATAGACAGGTGGGTGGTCGACCCAGGGAGAGTGCCGGAGCCCTCCTGGGATTCACTGGAGCAGTGCAAAGAAGGTTATAGGAGAATGGAGATGGCGAAGCAAGCACGGTGGCACGGAAGGAAGCCCGAGAGTCAGCCCCAAAAATGTATTGGGGGGGCTCACAGGGAGTATGGCTACGCCAGGTAGGAGACCTGCGCAAACTTCCTGTGCTTACCGGGGGGCTAAAGAGACCGGGCAGGCACCGTGTTAAGCTGTGGAGCGCACAGTGTCTCCAGTGCGGGTGCATAGCCCGGTGCGGTATATACCAGCTCCTCGTATTGGCCGGGCTAGAGTGGGAATCGAGCCAGGTAAAGTTGGGCAGGCTCGGTGCTCAAGAGCTCCAGTGCGCCTGCACGGTCCGGTCTACCCAGTACCACCTCCACACCCCAGCCCTCCGGTGGCAGCTCCCCGCACCAGGCTTCCTGTGCATGTCCTCGGCCCAGTACCACCAGTGCCAGCACCACGCATCAGGCCTACAGTGCGTCCCGCCTGTTCAGCGCTATCGGAGCCTTTCTCCTCTCCAGCGCTGACGGAGTCTCCCGCCTGTTTAGCGCAGCCAGAGCCTTCCTCCTCTCCTGCGCTGCCGGAGCCTCCCGCCTGTTCAGCGCTGTCGGAGCCTTTCTCCTCTCCTGCGCTGCTGGATTCTCCCGCCTGTTTAGCGCAGCCAGAGCCTTCCTCCTCTACAGCGCTGCTGGAGTCTCCCGCCTGTTTAGTGCAGCCGGAGCTGTAAGTCTGCAAGGAGCTGTCAGTCTGCAAGGAGCTGTCAGTCTATATGGAGCAGCCAGAGCTGTCCATCTACATGGAGCAGCCAGAGCTGTCAGTCTTCATGGAACAGCCAGAGCTGTCAGTCTGCATGGAGCAGACGGAGAAGGCAGTCTGCATGGAGCTGTCAGTCTGCAAGGAGCTGCCAGTCTACAAGGAGCTGTCAATCTGCAAGGAGCTGTCAGTCTGCAAGGAGCTGTCAGTCTGCAAGGAGCTGTCAGTCTGCATGGAGCTGCCAGTCTGCATGGAGCAGCCAGAGCTGTCAGTCTGCAAGAAGCCGCCAGAGCTGTCAGTCTACATGGAGCAGCCAGAGCCGCCAGTCAGCATGGAGCAGCCAGATCTGCCAGTCAGCCAGACTCTTCCAGATCTGCCAGTCAGCCAGACTCTTCCAGATCCGCCAGTCAGCCAGACTCTTCCAGATCCGCCAGTCAGCCAGACTCTTCCAGATCCGCCAGTCAGCCAGACTCTTCCAGATCCGCCAGTTAGCCAGACTCTTCCAGATCTGCTAGTCAGCCAGACTCTTCCAGATCCGCCAGTAAGCCAGACTCTTCCAGATCCGCCAGTCAGCCAGATTCTTCCAGATCTGCCAGTCAATCAGACTCTTCCAGATCTGCCAGTCAGCCAGGATCTGCCAGAACCGTCAACCAGCCAGGATCTGCCGGATCCAACTACCTGGCTGAGCTTCCTCTCCATGCTGGGCTTCCTCTCAGTGGGGCGGCAGGGTAGAGCATTGGACTAGTAATCAAAAGGTTGCAAGTTCAAATCCCCGAGCTGACAAGGTACAAATCTGTCGTTCTGCACCTGAACAAGCAGTTAACCCACTGTTCCTAGGCCGTCATTAAAAATAAGAATTTGTTCTTAACTGACTTGCCTAGTAAAATAAAGGTAAAATAAAAATAAAAATAAAGTGCTGGGCTTCCTCTCAGTGCTGGGCTTCCTCTCAGTGCTGAGCTGCCCCTCTGTCCCGAGCTGCCCCTCAGTCCCAAGCTGACCCTCAGTCCAGTGGGGTTCTGGGTGAGGACTACTAGGCCATGGTCGGCGGCGAAGGTGGACTATCCTAGGACACGAGGAGGAGTGGGTTCCACGCCCGCGCCGGAGCCGGAGCTGCCACCATGGACAGACGCCCACCCGGACCATCCCTATTGTTTTGATGTGCGTCCGGGAGGGGGTTCTGTCACGCCCTGGTCGAAATATATTATGTTTATTCCTCATTTATTCGGTCAGGCCAGGGTGTGACATGGGTTATTGTGGTGTGTTTTTGTCTTGGGGTTTTGTGGGATGTCTAGCGTTAGTCTATGGTTGCCTGAGGCGGTTCTCAATCAGAGTCAGGTGATTATCGTTGTCTCTGATTGGGAACCATATTTAGGCAGCCATATTCTTTGTGTGTTTCGTGGGTGATTGTCCTTAGTGTCCTTGTTCCTGTATCTGTGTTAGTTTACACTGGTATAGGCTGTTTCGGTTTTCGTTACGTTCTTTTGTTTTTGTAGTATTTGTATTGATTCGTGTTTACGTTTGTTCATTAAACATGGTTCGCAATCTACACGCTGCATTTTGGTCCGACTCTCCTTCACCGCATGAAAACCGTTACACACTCCAGTGTTAATCAGCTAAATTGTAATTATTCACCTACCTCCTCATGCCTTTTGCACACAATGTATATAGACTTTTCTTTTTTCTTTTTTTTCTGTGTTATTGACTTGTTTATTGTTTACTCCATGTGTAACTCTGTGTTGTCTGTTCACACTGCTATGCTTTATCTTGGCCAGGTCGCAGTTATAAATGAGAACTTGTTCTCAACTAGCCTACCCGGTTAAATAAAGGTGAAATAAATAAAAAATAAAAATCTGCATCTGTACACAGCCCATCTGTAAATAGCCCATCCAACTACCTCATCCCCATATTGTTATTTAGTTATTTTTTGCTCCTTTGCACCCCAGTATCTCTACTTGCACATTCATCTTCTGCACATCTATCACGCCAGTGTTTATTGCTAAATTGTAATTACTTCGCCACTATGGCCTATTTATTGCCTTACTTCCCTAATCTTACCTCATTTTCACACACTGTATATAGATTTATTTTCCTATTGTATTATTGACTTTACTTTATTTATTCCATGCGTAACTCTGTGGTGTTGTTTGTGTCGCACTGCTTTGCTTTTTCTTGTCCAGGTCGCAGTTGTAAATGAGAACTTGTTCTCAACTGGCCTACCTGGTTAAATAATGGTGATGTAACCAGCGTTGTTGGAAGGAACGGACCAAGGCGCAGCGTGGTAGGCGCACATCTTTCTTTATTTCAATAAACACAAAAAAAATACAAACGTAAAGTTTAGTATTGCTAAACAGCACAGTACCAAAACAAAATCCCACTAACTACAGGTGGGAAAAGGCTGCCTAAGTATGATCCCCAATCAGAGACAACGATCGACAGCTGCCCCTGATTGGGAACCATACCCGGCCAACAAAGAAATAGAAAACATAGATTGCCCACCCTCGTCACACCCTGACCTAACCAAATAGAGAATAAAAAGGCTCTCTAAGGTCAGGGCGTGACAGGTGAAAATATATATATATTTTAAAAGAGAAATTACATTGAAACGATGTTGATTTAACAAGTTTGTGCCCAGTGGTAACCACTATCATTATGCTGCTCCTAGCCTGTTGACTAGTGTGTCAGAGGGTTGGGTGCTGTGGCAGTAAAAATAGACATTTCAACTGTACAATGGATAGATGAAGATCTATTTGGGGAGACTTTTATTTGTAATACTCCTCATTAATTTTGTTGACTGATACTACAACGCTCATAAATGACTGGTTTCATGAAGGTGTTATGAAATTCTTACATGAATGCCTTCAAGTAAAGTATTACCCTGTGATACTTCACTTAGCCAAACAATTAGAAAAGCATAAAATGTGCACAGTGGCTTATCCATCTAATACACTTTAATCTCCTGTTAATGAGATGGAGTTCAGAGACGATAGAGCACAAAAAACAAACAGATGTGACTGAGGCAGCTCGGTGACAAATCAATTTCATCCCTCGCAGGCTTCCAAATGGAGATAAGCACTTCATTATAAGAAGACATAAAATACGTGCACCGTGGTGAGATACAGCTGCACAGTTAAAGAGAGTAAGAAATTATTGTGTTTTAATTTCACTCGTATAAGGGCTGTTTTAACATCTCTACATTAGATGGGATTGTTCAGAGTGGTCAAGTATGCTGAATAGAAATCATACTGCTATGAAGACAATGTTCACATTTAGAATACAAATTATAATACCCTATCTGGCCAAACATCCCAAATGGATATTTCAATCAAAAACTAACCCTCACACGTTTCAGTGTTAGGTATTAGAGACAAATGGAACAACCCAGACTTTGACACATACAATCAAAGTGTCAGTCTCAAATGTATTCTATGATCCTTCTTAATCCCTGGTTGAAGTGATTAAATGGATGGTACAGGCAGACAGGGAAAAGGCAGTGTCACTTTTCCAATTTGTCATATTTCTCAGCCATTTGATTGAATGGTGTAAATCACAGGTGTCAGACTCATTCCATGGAGAGCAGAGTGTCTACAGATTTTCAAGCCTCCCTTGTACTTTATTGATCAATTAAGGTCACTGATTAGTTAGGAACTCCTATCTTGAGATCTTAATTGGACACGAATTGAATGGAAATGTCACACCCTGTCCATAGTTTGCTTTGTATGTTTCTATGTTTTGTTTGGTCAGGGTGTGATCTGAGTGGGCATTCTATGTTGTGTGTCTAGTTTGTCTGTTTCTGTGTTTGGCCTGATATGGTTCTCAATCAGAGGCAGGTGTTAGTCATTGTCTCTGATTGGGAACCATATTTAGGTAGCCTGTTTGGTGTTGGGTTTTTGTGGGTGATTGTTCCTGTCTCTGTGTTTGCACCAGATAGGGCTGTTTTGGTTTTTCACATTTCTTGTTTTGGTAGTCTATTCATGTATTGTTTCTTGATTAAAGAACCATGAATAATAACCACACTGCATTTTGGTCCGCCTCTCCTTCGACTCAAGAAAACCGTTACAGGAAATAACAAAAACCACCATATACGCATATCTCCATGGAATGACTGACACCTGATTGTGTGGTGTAAATACTCTGTGCGACCATCTAAACAATAGGAATGTGATCTGTGCATCTTTGGGATTGATGCAGCCTACGACAAGATAGCACTGTTGACACTATTGACATTTTCAGTGGGTGCTGCTCTGTTTTCTTAGAACGAGCGCTCTCTTATTGGTTTCCTTTAGTGGTTTCTTTGCAGCAATTCGACCACGAATGCATGATTCATGCAGTCTCTGAACAGTTGATGTTGCGATGTGTCTCTTACTTGAACTCTGTGAAGCATTTATTTGGATAGCAGTTTCTGAGGCTGTTAACTCTAATGAACTTATCCTCTACAGCAGAGGTAACTCTTGGTCTTCCTTTCTCTTGACAGTCCACATGAAGTGCTATGATGAAACAGGCTCTCATGGTTTCTGCGACTGAACGTGAGGAAACGTTCAAAGTTCTGTAACTTCATGTCTTAAAGTAATGATGGACTGTTTCTAGTTGCTTATTTGAGCTCTTCATAATATGGACTTGGTCTTTTACCGAATAGGGCAATCTTCTGTCTACCCTCCTACAGCACAACTGATTGGCCCAAACGCATTAAGACGGAAAGAAGTTCCACAAATTAACTTTTAACAAGGCACACCTGTTAATTGAAATGCATTCTTGGTGAATACCTAATGACCACTGAATGAGCAGGTGTATCCAAAATTTTGACTGGTATTGTACGTTTAAGGAAAATGCCCTGTGGGGTACTACTCTGCATCCGGATTCAGAGGGACTGAACCTCACTGCACCCCAGAAACTATAATTGTACTGTTAGTGTGTGATTGTGGGCTTCAGCCAAAATGATGGGCCTGGCAATGGGACTCAAGCAAAATAATTAAGGTCAAAATTAAAATGCTAAGTATACCAACGCACTCGGGTAAAGTTCAGCCTTCAGCTAAGCAAGAGAATGGTTCTGAGGGGTAACTGTCGAATGGAAGTCAGTCAGACTGTACATTTTTTTAATCAAATACCACACAGGTACTGTCTAGAAACTAAAAGGGTTATTTGGTTGTCTCCATAGGAGAAACCTTTAAAAAAAACTTTTTGATTCCATGTAGCACCCTTTTAGTTCAAGGTAGAACCCTGTTGAGTTCCATGAAGAACCCTTTACACAGAAAGTTTTACATGGAACCCAAAAGAGTTCTACATGGTAGCAAAAAGGGTTCTGCCTGGAACCAAAATAACGATTATTCTATGGGGACAGCTGAAGAACCCTTTTGGAACTAATTTTTCAAAGATTGTGGCTTGCTCCCCTCCTGTGTGTGTCCCTTTGGAAATATCTGTATTATTAATACAACTAGCTCAGCTCCTCTGTAAACTGTAGCATTAAAGGAGCCAATGGGTTTATGCCCAGGTTTGTTCAACTACAGCATCCCATTTCCATGCATGTATCTGGGTCATGAAATATGGATAGGGAGAGAGGGAGTGCTGAAGAAATACACTGGAAGCACTGATTTTAACCTTCTCTCTCTCCCCTGTGGCACATGTATAGCCTGATCCATATAACATAATCATCTGATTGAATATAAGTAATTACACCAGTAGTGATTACGAAGGAGGACATTATGGAGGACATTATTGTAAATAACCACTGGACACACACTGGCTGAATCATCGTTGTTTCTACGGAATTTCTACTGAATTACGTTGAACCAATGTGGAATAGACGTTGAATCAAGGTCTGTGCGCAGTGGGAACTCTCCTACAGTGATTGTTGATCATCATAGTTCTGACTGGATAAGACAGAACCTATGTGACGCCGTTGATGGAATGTCAGTAGAGATTCCAGAACAGCATCTGTAGATTCTCCCCACCACCTCACCCTTAATAACAGCCTGCCAGAGAACATAATCCCAGAATCCTCCCTCCCAATGTCACATGCACTGCCACAACTACATTACATTACATTTACATTTAAGTCATTTAGCAGACGCTCTTATCCAGAGCGACTTACAAATTGGTGAATTCACCTTCTGACATCCAGTGGAACAGCCACTTTACAATAGTGCATCTAAATCCTTTAAGGGGGGGTGAGAAGGATTACTTTATCCTATCCTAGGTATTCCTTGAAGAGGTGGGGTTTCAGGTGTCTCCGGAAGGTGGTGATTGACTCCGCTGTCCTGGCGTCGTGAGGGAGTTTGTTCCACCATTGGGGGGCCAGAGCAGCGAACAGTTTTGACTGGGCTGAGCGGGAACTGTACTTCCTCAGTGGTAGGGAGGCGAGCAGGCCAGAGGTGGATGAACGCAGTGCCCTTGTTTGGGTGTAGGGCCTGATCAGAGCCTGGAGGTACTGCGGTGCCGTTCCCCTCACAGCTCCGTAGGCAAGCACCATGGTCTTGTAGCGGATGCGAGCTTCAACTGGAAGCCAGTGGAGAGAGCGGAGGAGCGGGGTGACGTGAGAGAACTTGGGAAGGTTGAACACCAGACGGGCTGCGGCGTTCTGGATGAGTTGTAGGGGTTTAATGGCACAGGCAAGGAGCCCAGCCAACAGCGAGTTGCAGTAATCCAGACGGGAGATGACAAGTGCCTGGATTAGGACCTGCGCCGCTTCCTGTGTGAGGCAGGGTCGTACTCTGCGGATGTTGTAGAGCATGAACCTACAGGAACGGGCCACCGCCATGATGTTAGTTGAGAACGACAGGGTGTTGTCCAGGATCACGCCAAGGTTCTTAGCGCTCTGGGAGGAGGACACAATGGAGTTGTCAACCGTGATGGCGAGATCATGGAACGGGCAGTCCTTCCCCGGGAGGAAGAGCAGCTCCGTCTTGCCGAGGTTCAGCTTGAGGTGGTGATCCGTCATCCACACTGATATGTCTGCCAGACATGCAGAGATGCGATTCGCCACCTGGTCAACAGAAGGGGGAAAGGAGAAGATTAATTGTGTGTCGTCTGCATAGCAATGATAGGAGAGACCATGTGAGGTTATGACAGAGCCAAGTGACTTGATGTATAGCGAGAATAGGAGAGGGCCTAGAACAGAGCCCTGGGGGACACCAGTGGTGAGAGCGCGTGGTGAGGAGACAGATTCTCGCCACGCCACCTGGTAGGAGCGACCTGTCAGGTAGGACGCAATCCAAGCGTGGGCCGCGCCGGAGATGCCCAACTCGGAGAGGGTGGAGAGGAGGATCTGATGGTTCACAGTATCGAAGGCAGTCCGATAGGTCTAGAAGGATGAGAGCAGAGGAGAGAGAGTTAGCTTTAGCAGTGCGGAGCGCCTCCGTGATACAGAGAAGAGCAGTCTCAGTTGAATGACTAGTCTTGAAACCTGACTGATTTGGATCAAGAAGGTCATTCTGAGAGAGATAGCGGGAGAGCTGGCCAAGGACGGCACGTTCAAGAGTTTTGGAGAGAAAAGAAAGAAGGGATACTGGTCTGTTGTTGTTGACATCGGAGGGATCGAGTGTAGGTTTTTTTCAGAAGGGGTGCAACTCTCGCTCTCTTGAAGACGGAAGGGACGTAGCCAGCGGTCAGGGATGAGTTGATGAGCGAGGTGAGGTAAGGGAGAAGGTCTCCGGAAATGGTCTGGAGAAGAGAGGAGGGGATAGGGTCAAGCGGGCAGGTTGTTGGGCAGCCGGCCGTCACAAGAAGCGAGATTTCATCTGGAGAGAGAGGGGAGAAAGAGGTCAGAGCAGTGTGAGCAGAACCAGCGGTGTCGTTTGACTTAGCAAACGAGGATCGGATGTCGTCGACCTTCTTTTCAAAATGGTTGACGAAGTCATCTGCAGAGAGGGGGGGGGGGAGGATTCAGGAGGGAGGAGAAGGTGGCAAAGAGCTTCCTAGGGTTAGAGGCAGATGCTTGGAATTTAGAGTGGAAGAAAGTGGCTTTAGCAGCAGAGACAGAGGAGGAAAATGTAGAGAGGAGGGAGTGAAAGGATGCCAGGTCCGCAGGGAGGCGAGTTTTCCTCCATTTCCGCTCGGCTGCCCGGAGCACTGTTCTGTGAGCTCGCAATGAGTCGTCGAGCCACGGAGCGGGAGGGGAGGACCGAGCCGGCCTGGAGGATAGGGGACATAGAGAGTCAAAGGATGCAGAAAGGGAAGAGAGGAGGGTTGAGGAGGCAGAATCAGGAGATAGGTTGGAGAAGGTATGAGCAGAGGGAAGAGATGATAGGATGGAAGAGGAGAGAGTAGCGGGGGAGAGAGAGTGAAGGTTGGGACGGCGCGATACCATCCGAGTAGGGGCAGTGTGGGAAGTGTTGGATGAGAGCGAGAGGGAAAAGGATACAAGGTAGTGGTCGGAGACTTGGAGGGGAGTTACAATGAGGTTAGTGGAAGAACAGCATCTAGTAAAGATGAGGTCGAGCGTATTGCCTGCCTTGTGAGTAGGGGGGGAAGGTGAGAGGGTGAGGTCAAAAGAGGAGAGGAGTGGAAAGAAGGAGGCAGAGAGGAATGAGTCAAAGGTAGACGTGGGGAGGTTAAAGTCGCCCAGGACTGTGAGAGGTGAGCCGATCACTGTTAGGACTCCAGCCCAACACCTGCCTCTTCCCACTGCAAGGCTGTAACCTCATCCTCCATCATCAGCTGAACTTAAACCACAACCAGCTCTGCAGTATCTAGCAAGGGGGAAACATAGTGGCTTGGTTATGTGCAATTTCAACCCTGGTTGACCCAACCCTTGTTTACCATTTACCCTAATCTAAAAGCGTAGAAGCCCTTATTAACCTGAGCACAGTGGGCTACCTGGACTCTCCCTGCTCACACTTTATTTGGATATCAACAAACTATATGTTGATAAGCAACTGCTTGTTAAGGTTACAGTTAGGGTTAGGTTTAGAATAAGGGTTAGGATAAGGATTAAGTTAAGGGTTAGAGCTAGGCTAAGGGTTAAGTTTAGGGTTAGGATAAGGGGTTAAGGTTAGAGCTAGGGTTAGGGTTAGTAGATTGTCAGCTGAAATGTTACTGATAGTCTTTATATACAGTAATCTGTAAAGCATCTACAGGTGGACTATCCAAATAAAGTGTTAGCCTCTCCCCAACACCCCAGCCAGCATGGAGGCAGTGTGACAGGAGCACCAGTGATGAACAAGCCCGTCAATCACAGCAGGAAATCAGGTTTGGTTTAGGAAGTGTATGTGTCTATTCTGGGTGCACAGTCATTCCTGCTTCCTGTAGGATAAGCAATTAGTTTGTGTGTCATTGGTGCTTTAGCTGACAGGCAACTTAACTCAGGCAGCGTAGCCCTTGTAAAAAGTGGGGTAGTTGGCTGAGTGCAGCTCTGTGTGTGTGTGTGTGTGTGTGTGTGTGTGTGTGTGTGTGTGTGTGTGTGTGTGTGTGTGTGTGTGTGTGTGTGTGTGTGTGTGTGTGTGTGTGTGTGTGTGTGTGTGTGTGTGTGTGTGTGTGTGTGTGTGCACATCCACGTGCGTTTCTGTGAATGTATGTGTGCAAGTGTTTCCATGACTATATGGCAGGGGTAGGCAACTAGATTCAGCCATGGGCTGATTTGCTCCCGGACAAGATATCCTTCTTAGCCTGCTCCAGGGAAAGCACAGTGCCGACGACGCGGGCCACCGCCGCTCACGAGGACTGTGAGCTCTCGTTCTCCTCAGCTGGTGTGAGTATTTAAAAATATCTATATATATATTTCACCTTTTATTTAACCAGGTAGGCTAGTTGAGAACAAGTTTGACCTGGCCAAGATAAAGCAAAGCAGTTCGACACATACGACAACACAGAGTTACACATGGAATAAACAAACATACAGTCAATAATACAGTAATACAGTAATACAATAATACAGAAAAAGTCTATATGCAGTATGTGCAAATGAGGTAGGATAATGGAGGTAAGGCAATAATAGGCCATGGTGGCGAAGTAATTACAATATAGCAATTAAACACTGGAATGGTGGATGTGCAGAAGATTAATGTGCAAGTAGAGATGCTGAGGTGCAAAGAAGCAAAAAATAAATAAATACAGTATGGGGATGAGGTAGTTGGATGGGCTATTTACAGATGGGCTATGTACAGGTGCAGTGATCTGTGAGCTGCTCTGACAGCTGGTTCTTAAAGCTAGTGAGGGGGATATGAGTGTTCCAGCTTCAGAGATTTTTTCAGTTTGTTCCAGACTGGAAGGAAAGGTGGCTGCTGGAGCAGGTACGGGTGCTATTTTGACCAGTGAGCTGAGATAAGGAGGGGCTTTACCTAGCAGAGACTTGTAGATGACCTGGAGCCAGTGGGTTTGGCGACGAGTATGAAATGAGGGCCTGCAAACGAGAGCGTACAGGTCACAGTGGTGGGTCGTATATGGGACTTTGGTGACAAAACGGATGGCACTGTGATAGACTGCATCCAATTTGTTGAGTAGAGTGTTGGAGGCTAATTTCCCCATATTCTCCCCTGGTTCACCATTGGGCTGTTGATTTATTGCTCCAATATCCGTTGGTCGTGTGTGTATCTGTGCTGCGTTGTTTTGGCTTTTGTGCCGCGTGTATTGCACAGATGAATACAGGTCTCGTCCCATGTGGTATCATTGTGCGCTTGTGTATTTATTCAAGGTACTCCTCGCTCTTTTGTTTGGGTCTCAACCCTGTGTTTTGTATACGTGTTTCTTTTGTTTTATATGGCACGCTGGCACTCCCTTTATATGGCACGCTGTAATTTGGGTCAATAAAAAAACTATTACGCATTCCTGAACCTGCCTCTCAATCCCATTATACCAACGTGACAGAATAATTGTCCCCTAAGGGAGACAGCGGGAATGGCCTGTCCGACGACGCTGCAACTGGCCCGCCCGACGTTGCCACAACTAGACTGTCCGACGATGCAACTTCAGTAGCTGCAACTGGCCCGTCCGATGCCGCCACAACCGATCCGTCCAGTGACGCAACTTCAGTAGCTGCAACTGGCCCGTCCGATGCCGCCACAACCGATCCGTCCAGTGACGCAACTTCAGTAGCTGCAACTGGCCCGTCTGACGCCGCCACAACTGGTCCGTCCAGTGACGCAACTTCAGTAGCTGCAACTGGCCCGTCTGACGCCGCCTGGTCCGTCCCTTCAGTAGCTGCCGCCCGTCTGCCTGACGCCGCCACAACTGGTCCGTCCAGTGACGCAACTTCAGTAGCTGCAACTGGCCCGTCTGACGCCGCCACAACTGGTCCGTCCAGTGACGCAACTTCAGTAGCTGCAACTGGCCCGTCTGACGCCGCCACAACTGGTCCGTCCAACGCTGCCGCCACTTCAGCAGTGGCAACTGGCCCGTCCGGTGACGACGCAACTTCTGCTGCTGCATCGGGTCCTGATCGACCCGCACTGCGTTCCTGTGATCGTCCTCGAGGCTGGTGTCGTCCCGCTGCCAGTGCATTGTGAGCTTGTGTATTTATTCGAGGTACTCCTCACTCTTTTGTTTGAGTTTCAACCCTGTGTTTTGTATACCTGTTTGTTTACATGGCACAAAATAATTTGGGTAAATAAAAACACCTATTACGCATTCCTGTGCCAGTCTCCCAATCCCTTTATACCAACGTGACAAGAATACCAGAGATGTCTCAAGTTTTGAGGGAGTGTGCAATTGGCATGCTGATGCAGGACTGTCCACAGAGCTGTTGCCAAAGGAAATTAATATTAATTTCTCTACCATAAGTCGCCTACAACGTTGTTTTAGAGAATTTGGCAATACGTCCAACTGGACTCGTAACCACGTCAGCCCAGGACCCCCACATCCGGCTTCTTCACTTGTTGGTACCTCTGAGACCAGGGTTTGCACAACAGAATAATTTCTGCACAAACTGTCAGAAACCTTAAGAAACCTCATCTGCGTGCTCGTTGTTTTCACCAGGGTCTGCATTTCGACATTGAAACCGGACAAATGTTATTTTTCGATAGCCAGCGGGAGAAGTGTGCTCTTCA